>NW_028288779.1:347500-695000 GCF_059628265.1 Tinamus guttatus
GTCCTACAGAGACCTGCCTTATTCAGTATACATCTCAGAAAATTGCACTGGCTTTCTCATTTCCAGCACATCATAAAATATTTAGCTCGAACTAGTCACGGACTTTCCTTGTCATGGTAGCCTTAAATCACTAACCTTAAAATCTGATGGCGTCGTAAATATGTGGTGCTAGGCCACCAAAGGCCTAAGTGCAGGGCTGCTTTGGGCTCATTTTTCTAAAATACAGGTGTGTACATGCCACAGAGAGGACTGTTAGCACCTTCTCCTTCGATAGCACTGCTCAAAGCAGCAAGGGCTTTGATTTTGCTCAGTGATTTATTCCAGGGGCTGACAGTCCCTTGGTCTTTTGGCACCGCTGGGATGGTGGCCGTAGCAGAGACCCTGCCCGTGGCAACACTTACCAGTAAATTTCCCCTGCACTTTTCCTTGTCAGACCCAGTGCCTTGTTGTTTCCAGTAATGCTATCAGCATTCATTTGGAAATGATAGTGGGGGCAATGGCACCCTGAAAGGTTTTTTGTTTTTGTAAATTTTGGGCAAAAATGATTTGGTCTCTCTCAGAACCAAACTGAGCAAAACAGAACAGCTTTTTCCCTGCATGAAAAGGTTTATATGACATTTGCTGAGCAGCTGTAGTGAGGCTGGGCTTTGGAGGACAGGCTTTCGTTTCCACTGGGACAAGACCATAGGTCTCTGGAAACCTTAGTTCACACTTGCTCTGTCGGGATGTGATGCAATTTGGCAGTTCAGATCTTTGGAGACAACATTTTCCTTCGCAGACTCCTTACCACAACACCCTTTTGAGGTCTGTGATTTTCTGAGGCCTATGCTACCTTGTCTTTTTCCAAATTTTTATGCAATATTAAAATATCCAGAATTGTATTCCAAATTTCCCCTGATTCAAGAAGGCTGGTGTTAACAGCCTTGGTAACAACCAAATGAAAAGATTTTTTTTCCTGCATCTCCTATGACTCAACCCTACTGACTGGCAGCTTCTGACAGTCCTTCAGATACTAGCAGGCCACTCACCTACATCTACGCAGATCATATATATATAGATATATATATATGACTTTGTTGTCTCAATCTTTCTCACTTTGCTTCTGCAAAACAGAAGAGCAGAGCTCTGTAGAAAAACCACCACACAAAACACATTTTCCAGCATCTCAGGGCTGGAACAATATATTTCCCAACTGCTGTCATATTCTCTGAGCTCTCCGTAAAATAAATGGGGAGTTAAAATCTGGAGGAGGTTCCTCACCTGACAGTAATTTAAAAGTAGGTCAGATTTCAGCAGGAATAGGTTGAGTTCTGTTTTCCTTTTGACTTGTTTTCCATTGGAAACCAACCTCAGTGTCCTGCCAAAATTAACTAGGAAGAACAGAACTAAAAATAATGGAAACTGATGTAACTGAAAAAGGATGCTGTAAATCATGCAATGTAAGGTAAACAATTATGAAATATAAAATGAAGACAGTAATAAGAATTGTCTTGCTATCTAAAAGGCACAAAGAAAAATATAGTAAAGTCACCCTCAGCTGGAGATAAACAACCCAGCTTTTACTTGAATAACAATAATAGAAATTTGCCTTTGCGTGTTTATTGCTCTTTCTGATTCTGATTTCCACATGTTTTCCTCTGAGTAAGTTTGCAGACAGAAGTCTTTGTAAAACCAGCCAATGTTAAGAAAATATTAAGGGACACGTCAGTGCAAAGAGGTCTGAAGCCCTTGTATCACTTGCATCTCACATAATATCTTTATTTATATATTTATTTTTAAGTGTTTCTATAGGATGTATAATGCCTACAGACTAAACCAACAGCGGAAAATTTATTTTGAACCAAAGAAAGAAATGGTGTTAGCTGGCCAAGATAAGTTGTAACAAAGCTTAAGTTGTCCAAGCAGTGGGTAGAAATAATACATAGGAAACTCAGTATCAAAACCAAACTGACAAGCATAGCTCTAAATGATAAAGGTATCCTATTTTACCAAGCTGTCACAACAATATATACATAAAACACTTAATTCAATGTGTTCTGCAACTTTGAAAAAATAAGTGTGAAGAAACTGACACAGAATCAATTAAAAATCAAAACATTTTAGTTCCTTATAATGAAGCCCTTCTTAAGAAATCTGTGAGCAACTGAAATAATACTAAGAAAGCTCTATTCGACTGCACATGCACAATTTTAAGAGGTATAGTATTACAATCAGGACAGAAACTCTGGATCAATCCAGAAGGGTTCCCCAAATTCTGTGACCATGAAAAAGCAAGAAGAAGGTTTGGAAAAATATGAATGCAATGAAGAAAATCATTTGCTACTATAAAAAGCCATGGCATGCCAATGCCTTTAGTGTTTTGACCAAATTTATTGCACCAAATCTTGCAGCTCTGCAGATGAGCACCTCTGTGTGAGCTCTCTGCCTGGGTTCCTCCATCCAGCACACAAGGCAGGAGGCGTTTCTAGGGTGCAATGCTGCTATTGAGGACATGAGGAGCAGAAATGTCCACCTATACGGTTGTTTGGACAAATCCCAACTATATGACCTTAATGAAAAAAGTTCTGAAGATTCTTGCATTACCCCATCATGAAAAAGTGTAGTCAAACTGAAGGGGTGCAGGAAAGAAAAACAAGCTGGAGCAGAGAGCATCTCTGTGAAAAAAAAAAAGATTAAATTTACGAGGTCTCACCAGCTTGAAAGGTGAGGATGACAGAAGAGATGCAATAGAGCTCTACAGAATCGTGGAAAATTTGGAGGATGTATAAAGGAAAAATAAGGAACTATTTCACACCAAACATGAGGGGCTAATGTAATTAGCAGAAAACGGGTTCAGATTTTACCAGTTCTGGGGTAGATGACTCTCTGGTCTGACCCAATGATACAATGTTCATGCTCTTATATTCATGCTCATCAAATTATATACTGGATTATTCACCCAGCTCTAGCCCGAATGTGCATACCTACATTAAGGAGTGTTTTGATTCACTTGTTTAAAATCAAAACTGACAGACTCATAGATTTTAAAGCAATTACGATAATCTAATCTGACCTCAGACAGACCAAAGACCATACAATTTCTGCCTCATATACATGCTTCCTGGCTGAACAAAAAGACTATCATTTATAAGAGTATCCAACCTTGACTCTGAAAATGTCAGCAATCCCTTGCTCTGTTTTGTCGAGTGGATAATTAACATGCAACAAGTAATTACATTAACTTACCTTTCAATGATAATTTTCAATGTCCTGCCACAGGATCCCTTTCTACACTGACTGCAGACTCTTTAACCCCATTAAGGCCACATTACCTGGTTTAGATTTTGGGAAACACCTTTTTTTTCTTCTGTTTCTGTCTGATATTTCTTTCCAAAAAAATGGTATTCTCCAGCAACTTTCCTAGGCTCTATGAAGTGTCTCTGAGAAGCTGTGTGCATATGTACGGAGGCACATTTCTGGTCCTCTATTTGGCATTTAAATTACCACATAAGTATCATCACTACATATGCATCAATAATGTTTTGGCCATTCCTGAACAGGATATGGACCTTTGCCAAGCATCTGTATTTCAATATTGAATCAGATATAATCTAATAGAATAGAGAGTCTCTAATTTCCACTCTCTCTTCTGAACACCATTCATTCAGTCCTATTTTGTATTAGAACTCACGATCTTTCCATGATATTTATATCACTGCTATTTAATCAAAACATCCCAATTTCTCACAGTGGAAAATGAATTTCTTCCATTCTAAGTGGTGCAGAGAGACACCAAACTGAATTCCCATAGCTCAGATGCAGCCTCAGTTAAATAAAATTTATGTGACTGTTCAGAGCAATGCTGCATCCTCAGACAGTAAATTCAGTTTCTGCTGGAGCTGCAAGCTCACTGGCAATGTCATTGAAAGAAGCAGGAGAAATAGCAATTGAATCTGGAAAGCTCAGGATCATATGCCACTTGATTAATCTCTTGCCCAGTTGTCACCAAACAGGAGACAGTGGATGCAAGTTGTGTTGAGTGAGGACGAGCTGCAGACACAAGCACATCAAAGCTTTCCAAAGCAATTTGTGGCAGACATGCTGGCCTAGATGTCATTGCTCCAACCTCGCTGCAAGCTGTGATGCCAAGCACTCCTCAGAGTGTCCATCCACGGACTTCCTTCTCACGGAATCCTATCAATTTTATCATTCAAATCATCCATTTTTCTTCAGTTGTGTGCAGGGGACCATCTTCACAGATGCTGGTGACTTTTTCTTTGTCTCTGTAAGAGTTTGGTGAGGAAATGCTCTGCAAGGAGCATCCCCAGCCACCAGGGATGAGGTCTAGCAGCTGGGATGAGCATTAGGAACTAGCACATAGAGTATCAAGGCTGAAAGGTCTGCAGGTCCTTCTCTGCCCTAGGGCTACGCTATGCTGCCAGTGTGTCCTTCCCCTTGTCCCCCACCAGCTGGCAATTCGCTGCTTTCCAGGGAGGCTGTCCTGCTTGTATCCCTTCCCAGGCTCTTCCTGCTGCTCTTCATCCAAGCTACGGTCCCTAGGACTAGGACAGCAGCTGCCCAGGGTCACTCCTCCACCAGCATCTCCCGCCAACACGATATTGATGCTGTTGCTTGCGTGTCCCTGACAGATGAGCAGTGACACTCACAAATGGCATTTCAGGCTTAGGGAAGACCTGGCTGCCACCCTGGGAAACACCAGCTGCCTATTCCCATTAGGAGCAGCTCATTCCCAAGCGGGGCTCTACACACAGATAAGGCACGACGGGGCCCAGGAGGACCAACACGTTCATTTTTGTTTGGCTGGAGGGTGAGCAGCACAGATACTCGCTCACGGCCCCAAGGGAACATTTATAATGTACAGAAGAGACATATTTTCTCTGCCTCTCTCTCTCTCAAAAAAAAAATGAAGCACCTGATTTTAATTGATGATATTCTCCAAAGGAATTTCTCCAAAGGATATTCTCTATAAGTGGGGTGAATGACCCACCAAGACAACCAGAGCTGCTGTGATTTCTGTTCTTAGTTAACTACCCTGGGAAGACTTTCTAGATGAGTCTTTGACCATGAGTTGTTGCCAGTAGCCCAAGGAACACAAGGCAAAAGTGGCCAGTGGAAAGGATAACTCTGAAAATGCTGGGAAATGATTGAGTGAAACTATCTGGGCTCAAAAAGTGCAGAAAGGACAGTCCTGCCAGCAGGCTGTGTTGGCTGCCTGGCACTACAGACCTCAACCAGGTGCCACAGCCACATATTTGATCAACAGATCTTCTGGTTTTATTCTGTGCATCAGCAGAATTCAATGCCTTGGGAGAGAGTAAAATCCCTCTCCTGGAGGGAAGCTATTTGATGAAAGATAAAGCAGGAGTGTTTTGCACCAAAGAGAGAGGTTCCAGAACATCCCACAAACACCAAATGTGCTCCCAGGCTTATTTTAGCAGTTCTTCAATTATGGCCATACCGGTGGCTGATTTAGTCCAGGCCATTAAGATGTTTGGAATGGAAATCATCAATTCATCATGGGGGCGATTTTCCAAGAACCTAATCACACAGATGAAAACAGACACATGTTCGCACTAACAGTGAGGGCTCCAGCTAAGAGGGAAGATTTTCTCTGTGTGTTATTTTTTTTTTAAAAAAAAGGTAGTTATTTGCTCCTGTGTCTCAAGAATCCAGGCTGGCCAACTTCCAGACAGGCTAGTTTTACTGGGACTGTCCCATGGCCTTGAGAGAGCTTTTAAATATCTGTTCATATACTATCACTCCAAAGCTGTCACCCATTCGAACACACTACGCAGCTGCCTTGCATGGAAAACAAAAATCTCCAGTTAAATCTTTAACAGAAAGTTAAGTCTTGTTAATCAACACCAGTAGGTCCATAATAATTCTGTCTCCAAGACAGCAGACCTAATCAACGCCTTCGAGGATACACGGAGTTCACATTCGATATTTTAGGACTTTGTGTTACCATCACTGTGTCGTTTCCTAATATCTTTCTACAGGTGAGTTCGTAACAGACTCTCAATGCTGATGCTGGATAAAGCAAAACCATAACTGATATGGCAACTAACTAAACTTACACACAGTTAATTACATTTACAGACACGAAAGCATCAGCCAAGAAAACTTGCTGCCTCCCCTGATGTGCTGAGGCAATGTGCACTTCTGCCTCATGCACAATTCCTCCTCCCCTTGGGCACAAAGAAGGACAGAATCCCCCTGGGTTTCATTTTTCATACTTAAGCTGCCCTATAAAATCCCATTCATGAGTGAGGCCTGAGCAGTTACTAAACACGAGCTGTAAAACGCCACCAGCCTCAGACCACAAATGTTGAAATGCCTCTCTATGCTCAGCCTCGCTGCATCAGGAGAAGCCCCAGGAGGACGCGAGTCCAAGAGCGCTCTTAGTTGACCACGAGCAAGGTTGGCCATGGAAAAGGCATGAGCCACCAAACAGGGCCTGGGACCTCATCCCACCTCGTCGAGGTCACCTTGGGAATGCCTTTGGGCAAGGACACGGGCACCCAGCTGGCCCGAGCCCCCCTGCAGCCGCGCGGCTCGTTTCATGGGCAACGCTGGGAGCTGCCTGGGCTGCACAGCGCTGGATTTCGGAGCGCAGGATCTCACAGCACCCTTGGCATTCCTGCTGGCATGATCACACAACCTCGTCTTTTCATAAAACGCAAGGATTCAGCCGTGACTTTGGAAAATAAAACCTTAATCTTCCCTTTACAATCCATTGCCAATGTTTTTAAGCATCCATCTTGGCTCCTGAGCCCCTTTTGCATATCTTATACATACAGTTTTGTCAAAATTAAAATCAAAGCTCCTCCTCCTCCCAACTGGTCCCAAACCAACACTAACAAAGGTCAAATCCATACAATAATCTAGCAAGCACAAGCCTCGCTGTGCCCGTGGGCTGCACCGTTTACATTGCTAACAGTCAGAGCACTCTGCAAAAACTCCTAGGCAAAAATGTAAAAAGACAGAGTTTGACTGCAGAGCTCACAAGCCCTGCACAAAGACAGAGCCTCGCACATTTGGCATGAGCATCTGAGCAGTCATGGGACAAATCCTGAGCGGGGCAGCTCCATGCACGTCAGTGGTGTTAAACTGACTTCCAGCAGCAGATTTTACTCAGCAGGAGTTAATTTTGGACCTGGGAAGGAATCGAGGCTGCAGCCAGTATGACCCTACTCTGAAGAAGGACATGGCAATGGAGAGGTGCAGCACCTAAAGCAGAACAACTGGTTTGGAGCAAAGTGACTTCTGTTCTGGCACAGAACATATCTACAGGGAACTTATCTATAGAGGTTTCTCTAGTCACTCTCCAGCATAGACAAGATCTGACCATCATGGGACCAGACACCCGATGTACTTAGGAAAAGAATGCTGCTATTTTCGTTTTTCAAGAGTCTGTGCCTTGTACTTGCATATAACACACGAGAGCTTTGGTGAGACCTGTGCTCCTGCCAAGCCGTCACAGCCTGGCACCTTGAAGCCTGCATACTGGTGCTAAGGCTTAAATGCTCGTGCAACTGGTTATCTGCAGAAGAGCACTGCTGAGATTGGAAAAAGAGGAAACTTAAAAATTGCAGTGTGCCCATTGCACTGCGAGGGAGTCACGGAGTCTCCCTAAGCCACTGCATTCAAACCAATAAATTGTTACCTCGCTGATCCTAATGAAGGGCTCAAAGCAAAGCGCTAAGACGTTAAATATCCACAGGCAGCTGGTCTGAGTGCTCATCTCACTGTCCAGCTGCCTGTCAGCACACGCACACCCTCCAAACAAGGTCTCACCAGCACTAGAACTGGCAAAGTAATGAATATTGTTATTGCAGTAATTGCATCTGATACCCGCAGAGCAAGTGCCACCATACAACCCCCCCAGTCCTTCCTCCTAAGTCAGATGGTGACTGTGGGCAGGGAGGTGTGACAAGAGCAGGGCCATCACACTCCCCAGCACACCTGAAATCATGGGCAAGGCAAAAGCATCAAGTCAGGACACCAGGGTTTAACCCTTGCTCTGCCACACATCTTGGGCAAGTCATCAAAGGATGAATCAAAAAAGGGACTCGGGTGCCTTGAGAGCGAATGGGGCATGTGCAGTCTAACCCACACTCCAGGTAACCCGGGTTCCTGCACTGCCAACAGGTCAGCGTTGCCCAACTTGCTGCTCCAGGGCAGGGAAGAGCACAGCTCCCACGGTGGGGGACACGAATCAACTCCCTGCTCCAGCTGGAAGAAGGAGGCTCCGAGCCAGTATCCTCAACCCTTGGAAAAACGTCCTAACCCACACGGTGCTTTCCATGACTCCTTCCGAAAATTCCATTTCTCAGAATGTAACTCAAGATTCACTCAGGAAGGTGGAGCTCTGTTACTGCTTTAATGATGAGAACATCACAAGGTCCATTAAAACCAATGGCAATTCTTCCCTAAACCTTTGTAGGAATCCAAACACCTCCCTCTCAGAAATTTGTTAATACTGCCATGCTTTTAGTAGATGGTAATCTTAATCCCTATCTTCTGTAACCACCTGAAATATTCCCAAACCAAGCTAGGTCTTGCAAACAGTTTGCCTCTGCAGTAGGCAAACCAGGTGCATTTATGCGATGGAAGAAGCTATTGACTTTAGCCATTTGTTAAAGAACAGTATGGAAAAAACATTTCAGACAGATGATTTATAAAGTGCTTTTAGACAGTGTCTAAATAATGAGTTACAACTAGGCATGAACACTCAAAGCCACTGATGAAAATGCTCCTCAGCTCTTGCCATGTTATTTATGCTGCTCCTGGTTCTGCAGCTCAGCTCCCTGCTCCTGCTCCTCAGCCCAGTGCCAGGATCGATCGATCTCAGCCCTGCAGCACCACACATGTCTGTTTTCTATTTGGCTGTGGTATTCCCTGTGCAATATTAAAATGTCATCAATTCAGTTTAACAGGCCAAGTAAAGGCCTTAGTCAACCATTTAACGGCTAAGTAAAACATATGGCAAATGTATATCAGTCCAGGGACTGCATTAAAAGTTTAAGGGTTCAATTAAGAGGAATCTTTCTGCTGCGTTCTCAGGAGGTTAGAAAAACAGAAATGCCAAATGTTCCCCCCTCCTTGTAACTGTTAAACGCTAGGCTGGAACCCCCTTGTTAAAGCATGGTTTGCATCTGTCTGTTTCAGTATGTTAAAAGCACCTTTGTATAATGCTCGATTAAAATTATTTATTGGGAAAACGGAGATGATATTTTTACGATCTCACTGCTGCTGGGGTGCTGCAATGTGCAGCCCCAAGCTCCCATGTCCAACATGACCCTGCGAGCGCTGAGCGTTGATCTGCCCAGGCTCCCCCCAGGGAGGGCAGCGCTCCCCATGCCAAAGCTCAGCCACGAACGAGCCGAGCGTGAGGCCTTGGGCTGACACCTCTTCTGAGGGGCCACCACGTTGCCTTATTACAAATCAACATGTTCAGGTACCTGAGGGGTGATTGTAGGGAGGATGGAGCCGGGCTCTTCTCTGTGATGGCCAGTGACAGGATGAGGGGTAATGGGTGTAAGTCGAAACACAGGCAGTTCCATCTCCATGTGAGGAAGACCTTCTTTCCTGTGAGGGTGCCAGAGCCCTGGCACAGGCTGCCCAGAGAGGCTGTGGAGTCTCCTTCTCTGGAGATCTTCCAAACCCGCCTGGATGCCACCCTGTGCCACGTGCTCTGGGTGTCCCTGCTGGAGCAGGGGGTTGGACTGGGTGGTCTCTAGAGGTCCCTTCCAACCTCGGCCATCCTGTGACTCTGTGATTCTGCCAACTCCCAAGGCTCAGCTTTCCTTGCAGGACAGGGGCTGCCCAGCAGAGGCAATGGGTGCGCACATGGACTGCACCACCGATGCTGCTGCCCTGGGGGAGCAGTTTGGAGCAGGAGACCAGGCTCCTCATCTGGACACACTGCTCAACAGCAGTCATGATTTTTGCCATTGAATTAGCTACAGGCACAGAAACTATTAAAAAATGGAGCGTATGGCAGCTGACCCCACTGTCCCATAGCCCCTCATGCTTTCAGGCAGTCCCTTCCTGAATATCAGATCCAGCCCCTCAGGACTACTGTTCTTGGGCTGTAGTATGAAGCTCTCCCAGCACCTGGTCTATGGTGGCCCAGCAACCATCTACCCAAGGCAAAATGGGAGATTTTGATACTGCTACTGAGAAGAGCAGGGAAATTAGCTACAGCTAATGCTGCAGTCTACGGGCACCTTCTCCCTTGGTTGCAAACGGGCTTTGCATCTGGCCCTCAAATAGTGGATGGGACTCGGCAGAAAGATGTCATCACTGCTCATCTGCAAAGAACCCAAGTGGCAGGTAAAAGAGGACTGAACCAACCTCAAAAATATACAAAGATTGATTTTGGCAAGTCTTGAGAGAGCAAGTTGGACATTTTCAGAGCTCCTGAGCCTGAGCTCCAAGGCCTCACCGTGCTCCTTCCCAGGGCTCCTGATTTAGGGTGCTGCTGATGCTCAGAATATACCTTACACCCCCTCTTCTGTATCCTGCTATGTCCCTGGAGACTGAAAACTCTCACAACACTAAACCTCAGAATCAGGAAGAATTAATTCATTTCTTGCCTTTTTTTATACTTCGGTGCAACAAAACCCAAGCATTAAAAATATTTTTAAACAAAAGCCATACTGAGTACAGCTCACGGGGCACACTGCGAGAGCAACTTGTGCTTCAGCTGCCAATGCCTTTTATTAAACAAATAAAACACTCCCATGTATACCTCAGAGTCTACAAATTACTCTCACAACTATGCAGAACTACTTTCTGTTTCAGCTTTGGGGCACTGTTTAAAATTTACTCTGGTAATGTTTTCAAGAAAAGTCAATTTATTTCGCCCAAGTGGTGATTTAAAACATCAGGGAGCCACCTGGTGGTTTGATTGCCTTCTAATTAAAACTCGTCTCTTGGGTTCCTGACTTCCGCTGCTAGTGCTCGTGCTGCACTAAACTGGCCAGCCCAGAGCATAAAAGCAAAGAAGTGTCGGTGCTGTGAGAATACAAAATACAGTTATTTCAAATTTTTGGAGCTTTTTGCCATTACTTCATAAACATGGGTTGTCCACAAGGCTTGAATGAGGCATTTGCACTCGGATTTTTTCAAGTGCTATGTATGCATTTTTTTTAGAGCATTTACCAGTGAAGTGGAATAAAGACATTGCCACAAAAGAAAAAAACCTTGTGCATAAATCCTTTCTTCAGTGGAAAAAAATAAAAGTAATATGGAAATGTGTGCTGCATTTCTACGGAATTGATTTGCTTTGCTTCTCAAGCCACTTTTCCCCATAATTTTATACATTTTGAAAGAGAATTACATCCAGGGCTTTGGAAACTCAGAACACAAAAGAAAAGAAAAAGAGGAAAGCAGAGATGGAGATGCAGAATCTAGACACTAGATTCTAACTGCACTAAGGCACTTCCTATCCAAGGGTGATGGTTGGACCGGGGCTGCCTTTTCTGTGTTTTATCCAACAGTTTCATGCAGAAGATATGGAGAATAGGTTTGCAGCAGTCCAGGAAAGGTCTCCACAACAGCAGCGTTGGATTTTGGTGTTTATATTCCAGTTAAGTCTAACTGCAGATGTTCGAGTCCCTCTTTGCATTCGCTCCTCATCTGCCTCTCTGTGCAGATGTCCTCTTGCATGTTCTCATTCCTGGATCTGAACTCCCTAACAAACAGAAGTGCAGGCAGGGTCCGATGGGATGGACTTGTTCAATCCCATCTCTACCAAATTATATTATCATCACAACGTGATGCCCAGCCGTGCTTACACCACGAAGCAGAACAGCCTCTGAGACATTTTACTAGGCTAGAGCAGATTTTTAATTTCGCTGTCATGAGAAAACCCACTGTATCAATCCACAGGTGGAACAGGGTCACCATGGCCATTATTGGGCTTTAACCAACAGATAAATCAATGTGCTTGGGCTTTTTGGCCATGCAGAGCTACTTCCCTTGCCCTCAGCACTTGGGTTCCTACCTCTTCATGGTGTCACTGTTAAAAATAATACATATTTCTTGCTTCACATCAAACCCACTCCTTTGCATTCAATACATGGCCGCTGCACAGTAAAATATGCAAGATGGATTTTCGGGGAACATAGGTCAATTTTGCAGAGCCTCACTGAGAACAGTGCAAAGCCACCCTTGGACCAGAGGGAAGTGAGACCTAGGAGCTAGGAAAGCTGGTGACAACACAGTGTGTTCTTGTCGGGAAGAGAGACCGCGTTTCACTCTCAGAGGAGGTGGCAGGAATCACCTTGAACCTCAGCAGAGAGACCACGTGCAGGTTTTTTGGAAGGCAACATAGACTTGCTCTGTCTTGCTTGCCTAATAAAAAAGCACCCAGGACCACCTTCATCCTGGACAGACCATACATTAACCCTGGAAGCTGCCCGTTAGCCCCTAGAGATGCCACCACTGATGGCAGGTCCTAGCGATGCTTCAATGAACAACACAGAGCAGAAAGGTAACCCTGAAACAGAGCAGCAACTTCTGAAGTTCTGTAGCCAGGGAAGTGCAGACACTGACTTTATTTTATACTGTTGGCGCTGCCATTATGTGATTCATTCCTAAGGCTTTAATCCTTAACCATTATTCCTCCTGCTTCTCAGCCATTCTTTCAAGTTGCTTCCAGTACTTTAATCATTTGTATTTCTCCACAATCCCCACAGGAGGAGCCTCAGTATCGCTCTAGCCGCCAGAGTTCAAGATCTTTGAAGACCGTTTGTAGCCTTGCCCTACATACACAGCTGTCTTTGCAGTTATTTGCCAGGCAACATTAAAAAAAAATAAAAAAGACTCTGAAAGAGGATATTTATCAATCTGGAAAGAGTTTCTAGGGATATTTTCCATGAACTGGGATGATCTGAGTCAGAAGCACTTGGAGCATGTGGAGCTATAATTTGAGAACCTGATGCTCAAATCTGTGCAGAGGGGATTCTTCGCGTGGGTTAAGTTACTCCAACAAGTGTTTGCAGGATCATGAGATGAAATACACCTCCAGCAAATCCTCTGCCCACAAATCACAGGAGGTTTTCTGAAGTGTTAGAAAATAGCTGCTAAGACAGCCCAGGCCTGGAAACAGGCACAAGTAGGTTTCCCAAATCTGTGTGTTCCACTTTTGACGCCACCACGGGCCCCTTCTGTGACCTGAAGCACTTTTTTCCCCTCCCATTGCTTCCACATCCTCTGCTGTTTGTCTCATCTGCAGAGCTCCAAGGCTTGGGTGCCCTCCAAGGCCAGAACCCCACATCCGTGCTACTCCAGACCTCCAATCCCAGTGCCTTGCAGGGCAGCCTGGATCCCAATCCTCACAGCCGGGCTGGGGGCATGGCTGGATCTCATGGCATGGATGAGCTCTGGTTTTCCAACAGCTCAGGACAGGAGGCATCTCCTGGGAGCCAGGCTGCATCCAGGGCGGACACAGGGACCGGGAAGGCAGGAGATGCTCCAGCGCCACGGGTTTAGATCCAGCCTTTGCACTAAGCAGCAATTCAGCAGCTCTGATACAACAGACCCATTTGACTTTATTCCTGCGAGTTAGATCTGCCGCAAGGAGCAACAGTTGCTGCAGGAATGGCTTTTCCACACTCGCAAGCTGGGTTAATTAGAAACCTACGGATTGACGTTACATCAGAAATAACAGATCTTTTATTTTTCAGTTGTTTAATTATTAATAACATAATGAGATGGAAACTGAAGGGCAAGGAAAAATGGCTCTCCGGCTTTCAAGGGTGGAAGAAGTTAATGTAAAATCTCGAATGCATTCTCTCACGGCTTATTAAGTTTAAGATTGATATAATAACTTCAAGAGGCTTTTTAATGTGTTTTTTCTTAAGTTAATATTCCAATTTGCACAAAGGCAATTTATTTATTCACACTAGATGTCAAAATAATTTTCTTTTGTAACACAAATGTTTCTATTTGAAAAAGAAAACAAAACAAAGCCATTCATAAATGTGGCAAAATCTGAAGATAAATATCACCCAGAAACTCTCATTCTCAATCTGAGCCCAGTGTTTAATCACTAAAACACAAAATCTTCTCCACAAAATCTTAGGAAAAAGTTTGTTATATGGCCCTTTACTGACCATATATGACCATACTTACTGCATCTAGTGTTTATTTGCTCTTATTTTGTGTTAAATACAATTTGAAAATGTAGAATCCATAAGCATGGATTGTATATGGATATGTTTAGTCCCCCAGTCTCTTCCCTGTTTGCTACAATGTTTAGGCTTGCTCCCTATTTCTATGACCTGTTCAGCTCTGAGAAACAGATCTGCTCATATTTCATTTCACCAGGCAGGAGACAAGAATACTGGAAAACTGAATCCTGATTCTCTTTAGAATTTTTTCCTTTTCTCTCCTTTTTTTGTGCTTTCATACCATTGCTGCTAGAGAGAGGCCTCAAAATCAGTAAAATAAGAGGAACTTCTGCTTCATCTCCCTTCTGGCAGGTGGCAGGTGTCCCCCAGGGTCTTGTGCTAAGCAGGACCCTGCAGAACTTCTCCTGCTCCTCCTCAGTGAGTTCCCACTCGCATTACTGATGCTGCCGTACTACAAACCACGCCAGGATCTCCTTCTCCCTCGCTCCGAGGGTGTGTGGAAACCCCATCACTCGTACCAAAATCACAAACACCTCTCTCCTTGCCGCTGGGAAACGCTGAGCTGTTTACAGAGCACATGGTAACTCTATTTTAAAATTCAAAGGAATATGTTAAAATTACCATAACTTAATGTCACAGAAGAGATTTGCTCCAAAGTTTGCTTTGGAATTTCTTGCTGAACAGAAGCTTTTGCAGACGGTATTTGCTTTTCCCTGAAAAACGCATACATGCTTCTCCCCACCTTAGCAAGAGCCTGAATCACAGCTCACGGAGCATATGGAAAAACTCACAGTGACTTCAGTGGCTTTGAGTCACGTCCCAGATGCGCACACCAGCCATTAACCTAAATGTCCTTCCAGTCCAACGCTTGTCCTAGCCTTGGTGCCTGCTGATGTCCATCTCCAGAAAGGGAAGGGTTTGAAGAGCTGTGCTTGCTGACAGGCTATCAGATCTTTAGGAACCCATCTTCTCCCTTTATTTAATGCCTGCTATCAGAGTGAGCAATCACAAAAGGCCTGTCACAATTCTGCTACATCAGCCAAATTTTCTCTCCTTATAGTTTGCCATCAGGCTCAAACCACATTCCTTACTAACCATGTCTGGATCAAATTAACCTCTTTACTTCTTTTAAGCTCTTCCCAGGTGTTTCCGACAGCCTCTTAGATCACTTCTGTCTTTCTTTTTGCAGATATTCTCAATGTCCCAATGCTGCTTCAAACATCGTGGGTGATGCATGAAACTCCCTATTTTATTTATTGTCAAGCTCTCAAAATAACCATCCTGTACACAGGAAACACCTCTGTATTTCAGCCACTGGGAAATACCGAGATGTTTATGGAATACATGCGACTGTTCATAAAATTCAGAATTTTAAGTAATTCATATTCTTAAAAAAGAATATGCATTTTCTGTGGAAGGCACTTACTGGTGCTCGCTGTATCAGGAAGGTATTTTCACAAAGCTCACAGGGACCTACTTATCTCCAAGAACTCCGCTCTTCCATCAAGCACACCTCAAATGAGTCAATATTTAAAATATTACTAGGAAAGATGTGGGGAAGGAACAGAAAGGCCCCTGTTTCACTCAGAATGGATGTTTGAAGTAACATGCAAATATCCTTTTTGTCCGTGTATGTGAAGATTTATTTTAGACCTTAATTGCTTAACTGAAGCAATTTCAAACTGCATAGTAAAATAAGTACCTGCAGAAGCCTAAATGTATGATCATAAATACCTTTTTAAAACAACTTGAATTTTTAAGACAGTGAACCAAAGAGAAACAGGAGAGTGCAGTCATATTTTTAATCAGTTTCTTACTGCTCAATTTATAAGAAACAATGAAATAAATCATGAGAGTCACTTGACATATTCTGGCATGCTGCTGAACGGCTTGGCTTGTTCTCTCGATTAGTTTAGCTTTGAAACCTTGGCTAATTCTTCACTGGATTACTGCTGATTATGAGCTTGATGACACAGTTCATCCTGCCTAGCTTTTGCACATCCAAACCAAGAACAATGCCAAATGCCTTAAGTAGCTCCTGGAGAACATTTTATAAGCGGTGCTTAGGGAAACAGCATTTGTGTGTTGGTGGGCCAGAGGAGTCCATCCGAGCAGTGGGTTTTCAGCCTTACTTCAGCCTCTCCTCAGCTCCATTCCAGAAACATGGGGTAGCTGCACAGAAACTCATCTCTGGTCAGCACAAAAACCCACAGTAATAGTCTTATTTTTGAAGGACGAGGTGGTCTCCTCAGCCCTTCACAAACAAAGATTTCTCAGAGGTCCCTAACTTGGCCATGTGTATGTTGAGGTTCCTTAAGTGACGTGTCTTAGACCTTAGAGGCTCTCCTGGGGCTTGCAGCCTCACCCCAAGCCAAGCTGAAGTGTCCAACATTTCAGGTTAAGAGACCTCTGCCAATCTTGCTCGTTTGCCCGTTGCTAGGTCCAAGCCGAAGGCTGAGCCTCACATCTGCCAAGGTCACCAAGGAGAGGCCCATTCCCAGTGACAGGAGACAGCTTGCCATGCGCCCATCCACAAAGGCCTTGCACCAGCACAGCCAGCAAGGGCTGTCCACCATGAGGGTGGCAAGCAATCCGAGAGGACGAATAATGCCTGCTGGTGCTGACCTGAAAAGCAGACTTTCTCACTCATTCCCAAGTAGCTCCTATTTCACAGAGGCCTCACAGCTTGGGATGGGCAGGATGAGGCATCACATAAGGACCGTAGGAAGGACCATAACCTCACACATGGCCAGCAGGGCAGAGAGAACAAGGAGTGGTTTTCCTCACACCCAGTATCCCCTGTGGGACTGCAGCCCTCACAGCGGGCAGGGTGAGGCTGGTGCTATTTTCCCTGCAAACCGCTTCACGTCCAGATCTTGTGTGGACTTTTCCCTGCTGTCATGGAGCCGCCCGCGCGCCTCGCCTCTCCCGCCAGCTCTGACTCAGCCCTGTGTGGGCCCGCGAGCCACGAGGGGAGGCAGCTCCATGACAGCTCCCTCCTCGCCGCGCTCCCCGCCGCGCGCTCTCCGCGCTCCAAGGAAGCACAGGAGGCTGCCGCAGCTCTCCCTCCTACCCACCAGCTGCTGCAGAGAGACGGGGATCGGCAAGGGCCTCTCCAGAGCCACCCCAGCCTCCCTGCTCGGAGGTAGCCCTGAGACCTCGATCCTGAAATCGGCTGACGGGGGAAACACTCACTTTGCCCCAGAGCTAGGTGCTTCGGTGGACTCTCTTGAGGATTTGACCATGAAGATTCAGTTTGGGATTTGGGATTCTCATTGTGCCAGGCAGTAGGAAGGGAGGGACATATAGGGCACATCTCCAATGTCAACTAAAAAAAGGCCTTGGTTAAGCACTGGCTTAAGCGTGAGGTCCGCTGCTGGCTGCCGCCCTGGCTCTGCTTTGGATGGCTGCAACTAGATCTTTGCAGGACAAAATCCTGGCGTGGTTTGGTGACATCTCACCCTAACAACTTCTCCCAAACCGACATCCATCTCTCTCCATCCTGCATAAGGAGATCTTTGACATTCTTCCAGCATCCTCAAAACTGCCCATCCTCCCATGCTAGTGCCCACACCATGCAGCAAACCTCTTCAGTTTCAACCTGTAAAAGTGTCATTTTGGTGGGTGGCAACACAGTCTCCCATACCCTTTGAGACACTCTGAACCAAGAAAAAGCATACAAAGCATACAAAATAATGGTGGCACCACAACACGATCCAGGGCCTAGAGGTGATCAAGGGCCAAATGCTGGGAACTCTTTGCTGTGAATATCAGTCTTGCCCTGCATAGGTTAAGCTATCCCTGCCCTGAAGAGGTTTTACCTAGGTATTTAATCTGGGAATTATGTTTGCCAAAATTTGTTTGACTTCCCTAGCTTATCCCAACCACTTTATGTCCCATGCAATGCTAAAATTGTTTTGATCGCTATAATTTGATGCAGAGGCAAACCCTGATCTGTTGCCTACGGCACTGATCCTATCAAAGTTAGCAGAAAAATCCTGGTTGATGTCAGTGACAGCGCGGAGCGCCCCAGAGGTAAGCATGGCTAAGCATGGTCTCTGCACACCACAGGGTGGAAGACCAGGGCTAGGGAAGCTCCCAGGAAATATCAGAGCTGATACTACTCTTTGGCTGGGCATACTATGTAAATCTATGCTGCTTGCCTACATATTCCTCCTGCAAGCGTTGCTGGAAACTCAGCACTCAATCAGCAGCAGAGCAGCAGTCCTGTTTCTCCTCTGACTTCTTCACATCCCTGCTCCACAGACCCTGAAGACCTGTTTGAGATATTTGGTTTGTATGGAAATAGGAGGAAGAGGACATTCATTACTGAAGAGGAAATGAGATTTCCTAACGCTCCCAAATGTTTAGATGGTTGTTAATTTTCACCAGTTCATTGCTTAGCTTAGTAATGACATTAGCTTTTGGTCAATGCATTTGAACTACGGAGTGAAAATGGACCAGAAATCACCAGGACTATTGGGTGTCAGGATGCAACTGCAACTCCCTCCTGGCACACTGGCATCAAGCACTAGATTACCATAGTTACAGACAGCCACACACAACAAGTATCTCATTTTTGAGAGCAGAATGTACCATCATACAGGCGTACACATGTGCTCCCTCTGAATCGCACGGCGTGTGTGGTCACTTGTGCCGGCCATTTGGGAGACCATCTTTCATGATGTCCTACAGCCTTCCAACCACAGAGGAAATAACAGAGTGATCAGTCTCAGACTGAAATTATCTACTCAGGGCGTTCAGCCATTCTTTCCAACCACACTTAAACAATCCATTTACCAAATCACTTGTTACCCAATTGAGAAGGAGCAGATTTCAGGGGAAGCAAAGCAAGCACAGCTCAAAACACGAGTTGATCCTCAGAATTCACCTATTCTACAACTGCGCCGATACATTTGCATTGCAATGGCCCTATTACCTGTCAACATTGCAATTCTGCATTTACTTCTGTCCTGCAGAATGGCTTTTAACAACTTCTCTGCAAAAAAGCATATTCAGGGTATTATGAATCTTGATAATCTATGATTAGTAAGATTGTAGGAGTAGGTATTTTTTTTTCAAGGACAGTTATATTTTCACATATGTTGCTCTGATTCAACAACGCACACAGCAGAAGCAAGGCTATTCACCATGGCTTAGGGTTCTAAAGGACTCGTTGAAATGATAAATGAAATATTTAGAGAAGTGTCAAAAAAAAAAAACCAAAGCCATCAAAATCTTAGTTGATTAGCATTAGCTAAGTAGCTGCAGGAATAACTGTTTTTCTTGCTGTAGGTGAAGATTAAAAAATGTCCAATTTACAGCAGTTTTCAAGTTGCTAAGGGATTATGAGAACAATACACGCTATTTTCAGCTCATGAAGAAGAGCGAATCGAATGTAGGAACTCAGCCTTTCAAAAACAGTCCTGAGCTTCAGGGGCAGAAACCATGAACTCCCTGAGTGGACTGACCCCGTTCCCCTCTCAGTGTGACCATTCTGCCTGGTGGAGCTATGACAAAGTGCACCAACACACGTGGACAAGCAATTAGCAGAGTGGTCTCATCAGGAAAACCTGGTAAATTATCAGATATGTCAGACAACAGGTAGATACTGTGGCACAGCCGGAGTCCAAATGTTTGACTACACAAAGGGAAGTAACAGGTGAATGTACTTTGGACCAAACTCATTACGTCAAATTTAGTGGCTGGTGCTGGGTAAAGGTTGCTTCTTTTTGTCTAAAATAGAACATTATACAATATATTATCCATATTTATCAGAAAATGACAACTGTTTATGATTTCCAAATAAAAATCGGGACATACTGCAGAAGTAAAACCTTACAAGCAATAGTTTCCGCTTTCCATCTTTCTGGTCCAGTGTGTTTTACAAACTAAATGTCTGAGGATTCTTTTTCTTCAAAGGTTAATTGTACAAGACAGAACTGCACTGCAATCTGATACTACCCACCCAGTGAGAATTCAACATGAAGCAAAGTAGGACACCTTTTACTACAGGAATTTCTCTAAGAAACGTAAATAATGCTTAAATCTCTAAGGTGGGCTGTCAAATAAGATGAACTGGTTGGAAGGAAACATATTTTATGAAAATAATGTTAATATTCACAATCTAAAGGGCATTGGCATGTTTGGACTGAAAAGATACTATTTTATGTATTCAAAGTTCAACCAGAATGAAAACAGGAGGTTTCTTTTGCCTTGCAAATAACTATTCAACAGGACTAGGACCCGGAGGCCATGAATATAATTTACTGCCAAGAGGCTGCAGGCAATGAACACTAATGTTCAGCAAGAAAATAAATTTTGCACTAACAGCCATGTGGCGCACGCATGACTGAGACTACGTGGAGTGGCTTGAATACAGAGGGTCCCTTCTCGTGCAGTTAGTTCCCCTTCCCTCTCCCATTTCTTGCTCTCCTCAGCCTGCAGCTGGAGGAGATCTCATCACCATGCAAGTGATCTCCTGCTAAGGAGGGACATCCCTATGTGGGAATTAGGTAGCGGGATATAACTCTTCTACTGCTGCTACTGCTAGGAACCCAATGTTCCCATCAATGGTCAGATTCTGGCAGCATAAAGCTTAGCTCTGAAAAATAATAAAGAAAAAAGGATGCCATAAAGAAGCTCTTGCTGCAGCTCTGTTTGCTGCAGGACAGCAGCACAACGGCCAGACCAGCAACGCTTAATGGATGAACTGATGTCCCCCTCTCTGATATCTGGAAAGCCCAGCCAGGAGTAACCGGCCCTTTTAACTGCGGTGCTTTTCTTTTCTGAATGACCATTTCGTGACACTTTGCATTTTTCTGCAGTGAGGCAGCAGAACGGTTATTTTCACAAGTCCTTTGAAACCAAACCAAACGAGCCTTTAAGCAGCATCCTTTTGCCAATATTGTACTTTCAACTTCTTGGCGCCTGCATGCTATTCTATTTGTCTGAGGCAATTATATAGCTCAAAAAGAAATCAGTGTTTAACAGGCTCATCCTTGCAGCAGAAAGGGCTTTTATTTTCATTTCACCAACGGGGAGCAGAGGCCCTGAGTTTATGCCTGCAGTATAAACTAAACAGGACCATCGCACTTGCTGCAGTTGCCTGCACTCACTCCCCAGGGCAGTTTTGGCCTGGGTCAACTATGCTGCTCCTAGCCAGTGCCTACACAAGTTCAGAGTACACAACGCAGACTTTTTTATTTACTAGTATATATATGATCAAGAAAGTTATTCATATTTACCCCCAGCAAGGGGGAATTAGATGGTGCAGGCAGCTTTGCCTGCAGAGTCAGTGGGGTCTCAAGGTTTGCATATCCAATTAAAGGCTCTTATGCCCCTGGGATGCTCTTCCACCAGCCTCTCTGTGTGTTTAATGTCTATTAAGTCCATTAAGCATCCAAAGTTCTCTTTGTGTGGTCACTGTCTATTAAGGCCATTAAGTATTAGAGACCCAGAGCTGAGTATTAGCTTTTTTACTTGTTACTCCAAAGCGTCCTGGGTCACCGTCACTGCAGGCAGTGCCTTTTGGGTACTACGTAAATAAGAACTGCAAAAAGTTGTAGACTTCAAGCTCACTGAACACAGCTCTTTGCATGTGAACAGGAGACAGAAAGGCACAGCTGACTCTTCCCTTGCTTTTCACTCTGCAGGGAAGACATGAGCAAACTGAGGGTTCCTGATTCACCCATCCCACCTAGCCACAGCATAAAGAAATGGATATTTAAATTCTGGAGACTGTTGTTTGGGTTTTATCCAGACTGTGTTTCAGCTCTTCCTTACTGAGCAAGAACTGGTGCCTGTTTTTGTTACCTTCTGATCTGATGCATCTAGCTGCATGTGTCTCTATATAGCACATAGGAGGTGAAATCCTCGCTTCAATTAGTGATACTTAACTTTGGATGCTCTAACTCTGGTGTTTGATATTTCCACATATCTAAGCCACAGGGACAAATAAATACATGTCATGGTGATGGCCACAACATTTTACTGTGAGCAGTGGTGGGCCCCTAGTACTACACAGGGTGAAGGCTGCCAAACACTGACGGGATGGAGGGATAAAATACTGCACAGGGATACTCAGGGAAGGAAGATAGAAGATGATTGATACATGGCTGAATATCTTTTTCAAGACAGCCCTGGGTCCCTTCAGAAACACACACTCACTTTCACTCATTCTCAGGGCCACTGCAGGGCTCCCTAGACAGAGACCAGAGTCCAACACTCGTATTTCTTTTAATAACTTATTCCATGCAGAGCAGCCCTGATTGAGAAACAAACCAGTTAATCTCAGCCAGAATTAATTAGGAAAGCGCTCCCTCTCTGGAGGATGCAAAATGACCAGAGGAAACGATCCGAGAGCCGGGCGTAAGGTAGTGACTGAGTAAGGAAGCCAGATATCTTGATTTTCAGATCTGTGTGTGAAACATGTGCGCAAACGTTGTCTGAAACAGCCGTGTTTTGGGAACGGCTCCTCCTGCCACCGTGGCCACGCGCACACGCAGGGCTGCGTCGACGGGCCCTGCACGCGGCCTCGCCAGCCCTTCCTGCCTCCCTGACGGTGGGAGGCTGTTTCTGCACTGCTCCCTCACGATGTTCGTGGCCCCCCGTTACAGCTACGCTCGCTAAGTGCTGTGAAATTACAGGAAGCCATGCCGAAAATGCCAAAGGCTGCCAAGGGAAAGGAAAGGGAACCGAACAACAAAACGTTCCTGCATCGTGGGCCTCCCACAGACTATAATGTACAGACCGGCTTTATGTGACCTGCCACACAGTATGGAAGCGGAATAAAAAGCAAACCTAGCTGGGAAACTCCCTGGAAAAAAAAAATGAAAAAGCAGATTTTAAAGTTTGGGACACAGAGCATGTCCTAATCCAAGAGGCAAAATGTCCAAGGCACTTTATCAGAGTGTTTCTTTCCACAGGAAAACAAGCATTAATCAATGGAAAAGACCCAGACTACGATGTGCTAAGCATTTCCTTATCCATATTTACACTGCTGCTGTGCAGGATCACCAGGTAACATTTGCAATACGGCAGGGCTGCTGCTCAGGGCTTGCACCACCCTGCATGCAGGAACCCTTCCCTTGAGCTGCCCAGGCTCCCAGCAGGGCTTTAATGGCAAAATCTCGAGCTAGAGATGAAGAGCTGGATGAATTTTAATTTGCTAACTGGTTCTTAAGGTAAGAACTCAAGCAGCAGCTTTTAGGAATTCAGCTTCTTTACATAGATCTTAAGATCCTTGGAAAAGCCACCATCTCTTAGCAGGGACAAATGGACATTTAAAGACTCCACTACCTCTATCATCAATCAGGGATAAAAACTAAAATATAATCACAGAGTGGGTAAATGTTGCTAATGAGCAGTATAATCCGACTGAATAAACCCCAACTCCTCTGCAGTATTTCCAGTCCTCTGATACAGAAATGTTTTTACAGCGAGGCCAGGATCATTCAGCCCCAAATGAGGAATTTCTCTTGGAGAAGCAGGAGAAAAGGGCATCAGGATTTGCATCTCCAAACACACTTTTCCTCCAGTTTAGGAAGAATGGCCTTTACAGGGTAAAATATAACCATGTGGTATGAATCAGAACACATGAGCACATGTTCTATAAATGCATCAAAGACAGGCTTTATCATCAGCAATATTTTCAGTTTCTAGAAAAGACTAAAAGACTGAAAGTTTGGCCCAAGCACACCTAACTACTGATTTAGAAAAAATCGGGGGTTTGGCTTTTTTTCCCAGTGTACTATTTTCCAGGAGCAATGTTTAAAGCAGAATTTAGGACAAAAACTTCTGCACTTCTATTAGGAATAGTTTTTGTAAGAAGAGGCAACCACAGCACTACAAAAAGAAATCAAAACAGGATTTTCAAAGAACCTGTATTTCCATTAAAAAGTCTAGGCTTTACATAATCCTGGCCCAAATCCAGCCACAGAAAAGAAGATGAATCTCCCTGGCTTTAAAAATAGTCAGCCCTACGTAGAGCCTTTGGGAGAGGTTCTAGACAAAATGTAAAGTGAGGAGTGTTTTCTTTTGGCGCAAATATGTTTTTGTACAGAAGGACAACGAACGCTTGCTTAGTGGCTTCTTTTTCTGAAGTTTTACGCAGAACCTCTTAATAACATAGTAAAAATATAGCTGCATGTTAGCTTAACACAATTCTGAACTCACTTGCAGGCTCTGTAACAGATCAACATACCTGACTGCATTAACTACAGCAGAGATTGGGATTGAGATATGGGTATGCTTGCAAAATGGAGCCCTTTTTTGGCCACAAACCCATGTCGATGTCTTCTGGTACATCCCAGCAAGGAATGTTTGTGAGTCGGCTACTGTCCTCTTAGAGAGCGGCTTTGTAACCTTCCCCCGGAAGGAAACTCAGAGGGAAAAACAACCTTTAATAAAGGTGTCACCATGTAAAAGAATAGATTCGTGAATGCCAACTTTAATTTTGTATTTTGCTTCATTGCCACATTATTTCACTTTAAAGCTTTCCAGGTTGTTATGAAAGTCCTTTTCTGTTTAAATAAGTGTAACTACTTAATCAAAATGCCTTCGTGTAGAGCCCCAGAGGGATCCTACCGTATCATAATGAATTCTCATACTGTGGCATATATGGATTTAACATTTATTATCCATCTCCCTGCAAAGCCACTTCCTCCTGAAGTGAACGCTAGCTATTTAATTGATTTTAGTGCAGGCAGCAAGTGCACCACTGTGCAAATTGCCAGGTACCAAGAGAAGCAGAAGTAAATGCAGAAGACTAATTCAGTTCCTATGTGAACACCAAGCAACCAGCAACGAAACTTGCGGGCAGGGCGTGAAAAGGCATGAGATGATTATCCAAAGCCAACAAAATGGACCGAAAATTGCTAGGGCCCTGAATAGTCAAGTGCCTGCTGTTTGGGGAGGAAGGTCTCATTCCTGCTCGCAGGGACGCTGGGATATTATGTAGGATTGCTGGCAGATACGTGTTGCTGCCCCATGAACCACACTGCTGCCTCGGAGCAGTGACCAAGCTATTCCACAGCAGCACGAACGCCCCCACAGCAGCTCCACCACGAGCTCTAATGGGGAGCTTGGCACGGCAGCGGCTGGTGGGCCGGAGACAGAAATTCAAGGCGATTCTGTCAAAATTTGGGTATTGCAATGAAAATAAAAATCAAGTCACGTACTCCTGCATTATAAATTTAGTACTGGTCTTTGTTGGAGGGTGGATATTATGGCGATGAATGTTTGCGGTGCCCCTGTTTGGTTGTTCTTTGGATACAGGTTTCATTCCTATCAGTATGGTAAAATAATCACCTCTATTTATCTGATTTAAGAGCCCTCCAAATCCTTCTGTAACTTTTATGAATAATATGTCAGAACAAAGCTTATTCAATTTTGATCAAACCTCTTGTTTTTTTTTATTGACAACAGTAGCTTTGCAACATTAGGTTCCTGAAAGAAAAAATCCATTTTCATCTAAACTGTTAACATTTCCATAAAAGCAAACAGTATAATAATATTCTCTGTTCAACGAAAATGTGGAAATGTTTCACCATTATCACTTTATTCTCATGGCTACAGAGAAAAAAAAATCTGTCCCCATCAGATTTAGCATCTCGCCTTGACTCAAAATCCAAAAATTTCACAGTGCTGCCTTGCTCCTGTGTCACCGTCCCTATGGGACACTTCAGACCAAGCTGATGATGGTGAGTGCAAGCTCAGCAGCACAGACACTGACATTTGTCCACACCTCTTGAAGGTGACTGCCTATAAGTATATATGTAAGACCTCATGAGAACGTTCTTTACTTGTCCCATGATGAGGAAGAGCCTCACAGTTCTTGTAGAAAGGCTGGACTGATGTACCTGAACACTACAGTGGCCTGCTCCTAGCAAGGGATAAATTCCTTGGACACTAAATAGCATGAGGAAACGATACTGTTCAGTGCCTTTTCCAGGAGAAGGTCCTGTGTTTGGAGGGGTCATGGGGACTGGGAGCTACACAAGGTGCAGCACTGACACTGCTAAGTTCCAAAGCAGCACATGGTGGCCCTCAGAAGTCAGGTTAAGATATGAGAATGAAGACAAGTCCTTAGGGTCACCCAAGGACTAAGACCCACAGTGATGAGCAACATCAGGGAGAGAGCCCATGAGAACTCCATAACACAGCCATGTCCACTACAGTCCCACCGTGCCCTTATATAGGCCATTCGGAAACGCCACCTTAGAGCTTCTCAACTTAAACTCCTCCCGTGAAGAGGCTCTCTCCAGGCAGTTTGCTTTACACCTACTGGGAGCAAAAGGAGTTTGGTGCTCCAGCCCTCAGAGTGGTCCTGCCAGAGCTGGATGCAAGGGAGACCAAAGAGCCGAGAGCAGCTGGGGCTGCCCCATGAGCACACGCCACACTTCTGAGATCAAACACAACACGCACAAGTATAGCTGTCTAAAAGTCATCTCGGAGATCACTCTGCGATCTATTAAACTGTTACCAAAATATCTGCCCATGCCCTGAACCCTGCCCTGACTTTAATCTCTCCTAGTCTGCTTAAAACTCCTCAACCACTGGCAAGGAAAAGGACAGAACAGCCACATATTGAGCACTTAGCAGCCTAACTTAACCAATGAGTTAATTTTTCTCACCAAAAGGACACAGAGCTAATCCTAGGTTAATAACTTCTCCCATTTCCCAGTGGGGTGATGCCAGGGATTAGTTTAGTATCTCCTCAGTGACTGACAAAGCTCTAGTGGGACACCCTGAGCTACAGAGAGATTCACTCCCTTAGCCCTTTAAGAAGGCAATCTAGAGATGGGATCTCAGCTGCGTTGCTCAATCAATATGCTTTAAAGGCACAGGTTTTTCAAACAATACCCCTTTTCTAAGCTCCACTGGTAGACCGTGCTCCAACTGTATTGCTTGCATGCCCAAACGATGAGGGAGATTTCAACATCTCACATCCCAGGTCTGCAGTTTGGGCCCATTCTGCAGTATGTCCATACTGAGGGCTATGACACATCCAGGAGTCACTTTTCTGAGCACTTCTCCCACATCACTGTCTGATGCTGCTAGTCGTGTTACACATTCTCAACCTTGTTGCTGCTGTTCCACTTCATTCTCCACATTCACCAGCCGGATCTCTCCCTGCAGAGCTGTGCTTTGTATAGCAACCTCCCCCCAGTTCAACAAACTCCAAATCCACTCTTGTCTCTAGAAGAAGCAAAGTCTTCTTGCCACCACAGGACAGAGCTAGACCATTTCTCCTCCCACTGCAGACATGCAAAGGTTGCTTTTCACAAATTTCCGATGCTTCATCTGCACAAGCTCTGAGGAAACGAGCTGGGCCTGTTTAGCCTGGAGAAGAGAAGAGTGAGAGGAGATCTGATCAACATGTACAGGGGACATATTGAGGGGAGAATGTTAGAGAGGATGGAGCCAAACTCTTCTTGGTGGTGGCCAGTGACAGGACAAGGGGTAATGGGTACAAGTTGAAACACAAGAAGCTCCATCCCCATATGAGGAAGAACTTCTTTGCTGTGAGGGTGACAGAGCCCTGGAACAGGCTGCCCAGAGAGGCTGTGGAGTCTCCTTCTCTGGAGATCTTCCAAACCCGCCTGGATGCCACCCTGTGCCCCGTGCTCTGGGTGTCCCTGCTGGAGCAGGGGGTTGGACTGGATGATCTCTAGAGGTCCCTTCCAACCTCAGCCATTCTAGGATTCTGTGAAATGAAGTCTTGCCTTAACTGGAGCCTCTATGTCTCTACTCATTTGGTGTCAATGACCAAGCAAAAGTCCCTTGGGCTCTTGTAGTCCCTTTCTTGGCATGCCTAGATGTGCATCAATCTTCCTAGTGCTGACCAGAAATTGGAGGCAGGCCTTGCCTTGTCCTCACTGTGAGGTGCCTTTGCCAATAGACCTAAGAGCACAGACTGATGCGCAAATCTATCACACATCTTATTTCCACCTAGCATGCTGAGGTGCTGGAAGCATGGGGTCCAAGGCTCTCAGTGTAGACTCAACGTATTTTCAATGAGTGCCAGGCACTAATTCTGCTTGGCCCTCTTGGGACGCCTCATCATAGTCAGAAGTATCCAAAATAAAGGAGAGCAGAACCTATGGAGGTGCAGTTGACCTGTCCTGTACTATGGATGAACGATCTACTAACAGCCATGGTGTGGAGTCATCAGCTTCCATGTTGCCCATACACAGTGTTACTTTACATTATTATTAGCAATAATGACATTAGTAATGACAACATACACGCCATCCACAGAAAAAGACAATGCTGAGGAGCTTCTCTGAGATCCGTGGAAATAAATATTTTCTGCTATTGAAGAATTCAACTTATTTTAATTGTTCACATGCATCCTGGTGTGAGTAGTGGGATATTTCCTTCTGTCTTTTGCATAATGCTGGGAAAACCAGTATATGAATACATCTCGTACCAGCAATGTGCTGTGGCGGGTCTGTGTTTTGCTTTAATTAGCAGCCTGATGCGATAGCTGCTTGGCGCGTGTGTTCGTGTTTCATAACGCGGTGCGTCCTTGCTAGACTTCTTAAGGAAGCTGGCAAACGAGGCACTTCCCTCAATTGTTTGATGTTTTTCTTGGAGGCTGAATATTTTAATTTAAATGTCACTTTCCAGCGCAGTCCACGCTCCGCTGCTCTTGGAGCGAGCTCCTGCATCGGGCGCTCAAAAAACTAAGGGAATTCAGCCCTTCGCCACTGCTTAGGGCTCTGCTTTGGACCTCTGGTTCACTTATATTCAGAATATATAAGTAAAAGACAGAGCAGCAGCTGGTTGAGCTTCCAATAGCCATAAAAATGCCTGTAGACTTCAATGCAGGCAGGTACATGCCTGTTTAAGTTGCTCACCCAAACCCTTTTAAGGTTATAACGAGCCCATGTGTGGCACAGGAAAGCTGATAAACAGCAGAAACACGACAGAAAACTCGGAGCCTGGGAGTTTTATGGGCAGGGATCTCCTCTCCGTGCGTGAGTCTTCCACCCAACAGGAAGGAGCCCCCGTCATCTCAGCTTTGCTGTGATGTAAATCCCAGTAATTAGGTACAGTTAAGATGCCAAACTGGAAAACCCCCAAAGGTCATGGTATTAGGCTCAGTTTTGCTGTTCCAGGTCCCTGCCATTTCTTCTCTGGGGAAGGGCACATACGTCTGTTGCTTTCGAAGGGTAGAGAGAACCACTTCAAGGTTGGCTAACCCTCAAAGACAGAGAGCTTGCTCTGAGCTGAGATGTAGAAGTCTCAAATCACCTCTCCTAGGGAAGATATTCAAGTTTCCTTGGAGAAACAGAAACACAGACTGAAAGGATCTGGGTAAAACAGCCCTTCCCTGGAGAGGATCAGACCCGCTCTTGGCAGCAGAGGCCCGCAATGAGGTAGAAAGCTATACCAGATTGGTGACGGGTCTTTCACTTTCTTTTGAGCAGATTCTGAAGATCTCAGGCCCTGGCTCAGTCACCTCCCTTTCTTTGCAAATCAAAGACTCCAGGTCCTAATGAAGAACTTCTTTGAACAGTACCTTGGAACAGTACCTTCTCGGTACCTTCAGGAGGAATTAGAGAAATCAGAAGACTTCCAAGACAACAGGTTTAAGTTGCAGCCCGGAAGATTTAGTAATTAGGAAGTGCTCTCTGCCAATACTAACATGAAGCACTGGTGTGACCTGCCACCAAGGAGCATACGAAATCTCAGTTGATGGAGATTTTTAGGAACAGGTTGGAAAGACATCTGCTAGGGATGATGGGCAGAGACAGGCAACATACCCTGCCCTGGGACAAGCAGATGAATCCCATGACCTCTGGATGTGCCTTTTAGACCTATTTGCAGTCTGTTTCCTAAAGGAAGTGAGGCACACATGCTCACACGATTGCCTATCCTGGTTTGTCAGCCCCAAGCAACTTCCAACACATCAGGCTAACTTCAACCAAAGTTGACAGAAGAGTTTTACACTCCTACTTGTTTAAGAACACCCAGCGGGTGAATAAGGACTGCACAATATCATCGTTGATCTCAGCTTGGCCCCATACCTGCTCTGCGAGCCAAAGCACCCAGCTCCACAGCGGTGATGTGCAGAGGGGTGCGGGGAACGTGTGGGACCAGTGCCCTTCAGGCACAAATCCAGGGATCAGACTTGGCCGCTCCACGCTTCGATGCCGCTGAACAATACGGCTGAAGCAGGAGACTGACTTTAAGAATCCATCCTGCCCTGTACAGCCAGCCTAAGCAGAAACAGCACTTCTCAGCAGTACTGCACTACTTAGAAAACACATGTTTACAAAAATCCATTTTAAAGCATGATTTTCCAACATGCAGGAAAAGAGTCATGCAAAGATGACACTTATATGGGTGTAATATTAGTATCTGGCAATATTAAGCACAAGGTTATTAGGGTATTTCCCTATACTAACAAGATAACACAGACAACACAGACAGCTTGGGAGATAGGGAGGGTTTGGTGAGTGCTACTAACGTGGCCCCAAGATACTGCACAGAACATCAGCAAAAATCCTCTATTTTTCTTCACTACCAAAGCCTACTATCGCACCAAGACATAGATCAAGAACATTTTCATTTCTGAAAGTACTTTATTTTCCCCTGCCTTCCTCAGGGGAAACCTCGGCATCCAAGAGCAATGAAACCTCCTGAGCATTTTAAGGTTTGTCTTCATCCTCAGCAGGTAACTGGCTGTGCAGAGCTTAATGTTACAGCATGAAATCAGCAGTAGGAACGGAGCAGTGTGTTTCTTGGCTTGAAAACACATCATCATAATGGAAATATGATAAAATTCAAGTGCTCTTCGGTGCTTTTCTATAGTACCTGTAAAATTTTAGCTGAATCACCCTGGGAGAGGCAGTAACTATCCTACATCCATACTTTGCTTTGCTGTGCTGATAACTCTACCTCATATGAACACTGAGCAATATCTCCCCTCCAAAGACTGCTCAGGGTTGTGCATAACCCTGCCAGATTTGAAATAACTGTGTTGAAACAGCCTATATTTTGGAAAAAATAAATGAAGATGAAATGGCCCAGCAGTTCTAAGAAACAGCCTAATGCTTTCAGGCAGCACATACTGTCAAATGTGGAGATTTCCAAATTGGACTGTTGGTCTATCTTCAGTCAAGCGGATTGTGGCAATTTGAATAGTTTTATGATCACTCATAAAATGTACATAAAAATAAGAGGCTGAAACCAAAGCACAGGTCACATTTGTACATGGACGTGCCAAGTTTCACCAACAACTGCACAACCCTGGGAACAGCTTTTAGAGGGACTCACAGGAATAAATTGTCAAAGCTTCCCCTCCCAGAGCTCCTAGAAAGACACTGCTACCTGTGCTTGCCCGTTTTCGATAGACCAAATTAAGGTGCAATATTTAACCTTTAGGCTGGCGTGCTAATACGCATGCAAAGGCAAAAGCAGATGTACCTGAGGGCAACACAGGGATAACAGAAGTACTTGGAGGTACTTCCAAAAGCCGTAGGCACAATTGAGCTGTGAGATGCCCAGGTACCTCAGTGTGGATTTTCCATGACACTGGAATAGCTGGCAGTGAAAATGCTGCCCATGCAGCAAAAAGATCCCCTTTGGCACACATTAGTTAATACCCATTTAGCAAGTGAGTCGTCGAGGCAGAATGGCGAAAGAATCTGGGATTTGCTGTACCCATGATACCAATCTTTATTTTCAAACAAGGCCCAAATATTGCCTCTTATTCCTTTTATCTAAATGCTGTTTCCCCGTCCATGCTTGATCACAAGCACTCCTAATTCACAGCAAACTCCACTTTTAAATGCAGGTTACTCTTGAGAAGACAGGGAATGCATGAAAAACCAAAGCTGAAAATCCCACAAGGACTCTAATAGTAAATAGGGCAGTGATGCAAACAAGTAAGACACCTCACACCATGCAGCGTTCCTGAGCTATTGTAGCAACAAGTTGATGTTACCAAGGAAACCAGAGATGATTCTGGCAGATGGAAGCAGCGAGACGTGCCGAGTCAACGTGGAGTCCTCTCAACTTCGTGGAGTTGCAGACCCAACTCCCAGCTGTTGATGCAACTCGGAAGGCGAAGGCAGTGCAGAGGTTGCACTACCCTTGGTGCCAAGTTCATGGACACCAGGATGAGCACCTGGACATCTCCTCCCTTCCACCCTGGGATAATTTGTTGCTCTTCCAAGAGAGTGTGGGGAAAGCTTCCCCCCAGGGTACCTACACAAAAGACCATTTGGCCTTGTCTAATTTGCAGCAACGGGGTGGGTTTGTCACCCCATCAAATGACATTAAGAAAATAAGCTTAAGCTCTTGTGTTCTGCATATCCGAAGCACATTAAGGGCACGTACACACACCACGTTCTTCATGCTGGCTCCCTGGGTGGGCGGTAATTTGTGACAGTGCTGCAGCTTCATTGCATTGGTGAACCCCGGCTCTAACAAAATGACCCTGGGTTTTCTGAGAAATTTTCCTGTCTCTTTTAATGGGAATGATAAAAAGGATCAGTCCTGCTCAGGAGCAGGTTCAGTTCAATGCACAGCTGAGCACCGAGAGCTGCCTCCCCACCTGCACACGCGCTCACAGCACCCCGTGTTCTCACCACATGGGCTTTGGTGATGCTGCAGCCATTTGAACAGCCAAACGTTTGGCTCTTGAAAAATGAACTGGATGGACATACAAGAACAACTATAGCAGCAAGGATAATCTGCCAGTGAGCGTTGAATTGCAAGCAAGCAGATATTTATAATGATAACTGATGTTCAGCAGCATCTATGATGGCAGACCTCTATGTTCAGATAATCCAGTGAGCTGCACATGAGAAATTTAGAAAAGTTAAGATTATTCCACATTAAACAAGTTAATAATAAGTAGGAATAACCTAGATGTTTTTCCTGAAGAAGTTAAACAAAAGTATGTATTTTCATACAATACATTTGTTATTTTTTGAATTTGTACAACCCCGACATTCCCGTTCAAGTTATTTCCCACTGCAATGGGAAATGTAGGACTATAAAAATGTACAAAACCTGTGTGGGGTGCTGTTCTTCCCATTCTCCAAGGAGGACAGCCACTACTGCAACTTCCATGCCTGGATGCTACCAGCAGACCAGGGACTTTCACAGTCACCCAAGAATTTGGGTGGGTTTGCTGCCTTTCATGTCAGACAGAGTGGAAAAGGAGAGTGAAAGAGAGAGGAGGGAAAGAAATCCAGATTTTGTTGCATCACAGAAAAGTGACCTGTGGCACTTCCATGCATATGGGGCCTTACATAAATCTCTTTATTCTGATTTGATTTTTGAGACTATTCACACAGCACTCCAGCCCCACATCTCACAAAGTGTACGGCAACCTGACCAACCACACCTGAAGCCTCATCCTAGCCACCAGTCTGCAGCAAAGAGGAGAAACACCTCTCATGTGGTCTAGCTCTTCAGTTAAAGACACCAAAACTAGAACAAGAATAGTTGATAATTTTGATAATAAAGCTTCATTAGCTTCAGTACTTACAATTGCATGACCAGATACAAATGGTTCGGACTCTCATATATGTCTTCCAGTGCAACTATGTTTTCATGCTTGATCCTGAAAAAAGAACGAGCAAAGTAAGTAAAAGAATAAATGGTGACTTTTTTTTTAAGTGGCTGCAAAACAGAAAGCTTTTTGTTGTGGTTAGAAACTAGTTCTAAGTGCTTTTCCTCATCAGGTATTAAATTATAAAATATGTTAATATGTTCCTGTCTGAAATAAATAATCATAAGTGCTTCATAGTTCAGAATACCATGATTACTAGCAAAAAGTTCATTCAACCTGCTCTGAGGCCAAAATGTTTAATGATTACATAGTTAGGGCATTAGCAGCCTACGGTTCCTACGTCAGATGGATGAAGATGGTTGAGTTGCCAGGGCAGGAGCAAAACAGGGTCCGAGGGTGTCATGGATGTGGAGAGCAGCAGTGGAGAGAACATGATGCTTAAGAGGAAAATCACCTGTATAAATATACATCCTGTCCTGTTTGCTGCTTATACAGGTACAGACCATTTCTGAAGTATACATTTAACTTGTGCAAATCTTATAGGGATGACCAATGCAACTCTGAGGGGCAGAGGATGAATTACACCAATCATCACAACCATTTCAGGCGCAAGAAAGATACAGAAGACACTGAGACTGATGATTAAACAATGTTTAGACCCATTTGAGAAAAAAGCACAGTGCATTTATTACCAATGACAAACTCACTAAATGTTTCAAGGTTCAAGATAATTAAAAAGTTTGATTGCATGCCAGAACCTCATACCTGGCAGTTGTAAGCACCCTAACCTCTCCGCGAAAACATGGAACGTGGAAGGTCCTCTGTGCCCAGCAGCATCTTTCCAACTGCCTCTGAATTCAATGAAAAGACAATGACTGACCCGAATTTAGGCCCATAATCAGTCATCAAAACCAGCATTCATACAAGGCCCTTAATGCCCAGAAAATTTTACATCAACAGTATGTGAGTCTAAACACAATGGACCGCAGGGCACACATGGGGGTAGGCTCTTAGCTCTCAGAAATATCTGGAAAATTCCACAAAATTTCAGTAAAATTTCCAGGTAGACTACATCACAAACCAAGTTGATAACATTATCAAGAGGATTTCCAGGTAGACTACATCACAAACCAAGCTGATAACATTATCAAGAGGAACCCAAAAGACCACTTGACTCCATACAGCCCTAGGTTTGGAAGTTGTAAATCTGTTGTGCACTTCCAGTGCCTGATTCCTTAAGGGTCATAGTTAGAGCACAGACAGTTTTGTCTTGATTTAGCTAACTGGAGTTACTTTAGTCTCCCAAATGCCATTTCAAGGAATAGCTCACTTCCTAAAGGGAATTATTAGATATATTTCTCCACACCCCTTTATGTACCCCTGCATACACACTATCACTCATGCAGCTCATACCATCATGAGAAGACGATGGGTTTAATACAAATAATCTTTCTGCATCCACCGGACTAACATCTTGTTAAAGCCTCCAGGTTATCCACAGCACTATTTTATCGTGTGCACATTAATGTTTTGCACTCGTATGTTTGAGAACCTCAGCGTTTCTCCAAAGCAACCTGAAATAAATGAGCTTAAACAACCGAGGCGGGTGCTGCCCAGCAGAGGTCAGTGCAGCCAGCAGCAACCGCTGCCGCTCGCTGCCCTGCGAGTCCCCATCTTCACACGCATCCATGCTCGCCTTTCTGTGCTTTAAAACCTGCAAGAGAAATTGCCTGGGCAACTATTTCCCAACATGAAAATAATTAAACCTTCCTTACGGCTGAAGAAAACGCTGGTGAGAAAAACACCCCAAGGTTCGGGGTGTGAGGGACACCAGGGACGGCGTCGAGAAGTTCGGTGGGAGGTGGCGAAGTCGCGGTCCTTGATGGCCACGGATCAGCAGGGATTTGGGAGCAGCTTAGTTAGCTCGGCTTTTATCCTGCTTCTCTTCCCGCAATTCTCACTCTCGGGATTTTCCTCTTCCCAGCACTTCTGCTCACCGCTGCAACCTGCAGCAGTCCCAGGCCATTGCGCATCCCCTCTGCACCCCGTTGGCCACTGGGGAGCACCAAACAGCCCTGGCTGATGTCCGAGAAATGAGACTTACCGATGTTTTTGCACTGTGTGATGGTGCCACGTTACACTGTGCCATGGAGAGGGATGGCACAGCACCTAGTGACAGTGGTGGCAACATCTTAGGTTAGAAGGACTCAGGTTCTCGGCATGGATTTTTACCAAAAAGGGAAAAAAAATGCCCAAGAACTAGGCTTGGTTAAAGCAAATTAGGTTACATAAATTGCTGCCAACAAGGAAACCTCCAGCTAAGGAAATGTGCTTTACAACCCTTTCAACCTGCCACTTGCCCTGGTGCCCCCTCTCCTCATTGACAACTCCCACACACTGCTCTGACTTCCCTGCACACCCCCGTGTCCACATAAATCCCCTCTGTGAAACGCCAACCCGCGCGGTGACTGCAAAGTTCTTCTTCAGGGCTATTCTGAGACCATTAGGTTGAAGGAAGCCGTCTAGAAATAAAAATACAAGCAAAGAGAGACTCATACTTCAGCAAATTGACTCAGGCGTCTTCCCAAGCAAGATGCAGGAGCCAGGAGGCAAAGAAGAAGAGGACATGCCTGGAAGGAGGAATGTTTCAGGAGAAATAAAGCATGAAGAAGCACTGATCCTGCAGCAAGGCTCCGTGCAGAGGTAACTAGGCAAAACTGCCGGATTTCCCCTCTGGCTTTTCAGGTCTGTGATTCTGCTCGTGTGCTTTCACAGAGGTGTCAGTAGAACAAGCACACGGAGGAAACGTTGCACTTGAGCAATATTTTAACATATATAAGTTAATGATCAAATCAACAGTCAAGACTTAGAAGGGCAAATTGAACCGGGCAACCAAAGGCTCTGGGTTAACTTTCCTGAGCGCGGCAGCTGTGCAAACACGGGAGAGGTTTTGATCTGCTCCGAAACGAGCTCCAGGGCACTGAGCACAAACCAGCTCCTCTGCTGGCTGGAGGGCCCGTCCGCAACAGCATTGTTAATGAATTTTCAGATCTCCCCAAAGGCTGAGGCACTCGGTGCGGCTGAAACATAGAAAAGCGGGCCTGCTTCCTCCAAAGAAGCTGAAACCTGTCCCGAAACAAGACCCGCTTGAACAGGAGTGGCCCTTGGCACTGCATGACTGCGTGTGCTGAGGAACGATGAGCAGAGGTAAGTGCCCAGCACGGTGCTTTAATGATGCTAAAATCCGCCTTGCCAGCGCCTGGCACGGAGCCACCATGGGATACTGACCCACCACCACACGGGCAGAAATCCTGCAGGATCAGAACGAACAGGAGAAATTCACCTCAACGCGAGCAACAAAACCAACGCACCGCACAGGCTCTGGCTGGAGGTTGCTGTTCAGAAGCAAGGATTAGAATATGGAAGTTGGAATACAAGATGGGAAGCTGAATCCATCAATGACTGTGTGTCCTGCACATCTCTGCCAGCTCCCGGCCATCCTGGAGGCCAAGCAGCTGAAACAAAACTGCTTGCACGTTGCTCCAGGTCATTAATTAGAGGGGCAGCGCTCAGCACAGATGAAAGCAGAGGACCTGACGGCTGCTGCTGCTTTGACTGCCGGGCTGCCAGGAAAGCACACTAAGAATCCTAGCTGCAAAGGCATAATATAAACTATGACTGAATCAGTTAGATTAACATCCATCACGTTTAACATACTTCTGCACTGAAAACTAGGGCTGTTTAGATGAACACTATCCAAAAAGTCTTGGGCAAACAAGAGAGCTGGTGAAGCAGGGCAGGTTCCTGACAGAACGGCTCTTTTCCAGCTGCAGTGGTGCATTTACAGCTGCATCTCCACGAGCAGCGTGCACCGCGGATAAAACACCGCAAGAAGCATACACGATCTTGTGAAAGCCAGAACTAACAAAACCTGTAAGGATTTTGTTACAAAATCAGAACGGATTTGTATCTTTTGCGCAACCAAATGTTCAGTCATTGACACATACACTCATAATCCTCGGTTTGAAGAACTCAGCCATCAGCCAAGTGAAGCATTTAAATCACCCTTCCAAGTCGGACCCTTGAAAACCTCCCCGATGTGGATGATGGGAGGTGCTGTATTTCTAACTCTGCCCCTTCCCTTTTTTACCCTGTGGTGCCCAAATATTTTCCAGGGTGGGTATTTTGCACATGGATATTCCCCATATAACTTCACTGGTATCTGCATGTCATAGATCAGTGTGACATAACCCAGGTTTCCCTCCAGGCTTCCTCATCATAGACTTCCTGGTGTGAAAAGGAGAAATGGAAGCTCCAACTCAAGCTTTTGGCATAGCTCAAGTTATTTCTCAGGCTCTCTAGCACGAATACTCTGCTACTTTAAAAAGAGGTGAATTCGTAGCACCCATTCCCCTCTCAAACAGGTCTATCTCGCTGCCTGCTTTTTGCAGGAACTAAGTCCCATGCAGATTTCCTGCTCCCTGGTGCATCTGGTTGATATCAACACCCAGACGCAGGTGTCCTGCAGAAAGAGCTCCTGCAATGAGCAGCCACATAAGCGTGGCTCCTACGGGGCGCAGGATAGAAAGCACCTGCTTGTATCATTCCCTGCAGAATTTAAAGGCCCCTGCAGACTGCTGTCTGGTGTTTTACATCCTAGAGCGAGTCCTTTCCTCTCCTTAATGATTTTACTCTGCCCAAGAGGAATGCATTTTTATATCATCACTATTTAGTCTGAAAATAGTCTGTTGGCTGACAGCACGGCACATAATGACTTCAAGCAGCCCTGAGAGGTAGCCCCAAGCATTTCCAATGAAAATGCCAGGACTTGCCCAGACAGGGGCTGCTTGCAGCAAAGTTTCAGAAGGAAACAGAGGTGTTTGTTTGGTTTATACTTGGGGAAAGCAGCCTTGGATTAGCATCGTCTGGGGCTCACAGCCCTTGGCAGATAAAAAAACTATCAGACCAGTCCTCAAACGGACCCTCTTTGCTGCAAACAGTCAGTTTCAGAGACAGCTTTAGAAGAAAGCTGGAAGATTGACTGGCCACTGGGATTAATCTCTGTTATCCCATCTCCAGGGCAGTGCTCCCTCCTGGAGCCGCCCTGTGTTCCGTATTGCAGTGGCAATAGCAGCTGTGGGTGCCGAGAGGACTTTGCTCTCCTGCGTTTTCAACAGCCTCCCCTTCTCCCGGGCACACACACCCCTGCAAATAACGTGAAACAGAGAAACCTCTGCTGCAGAGGAGAAATGTGAACAAAACCAGACAAATGTCACCGGCACTTACATTGCTCTTTTGTAAGCGATACACTTCAATTTCTTATTAGACAGGCGGAGGTTTACTCCATTCAGTGCTAAATATTCCTTTGCACTAAGAAAGGAAGAGAAGTCATACTTATGAAACTGCAAGTGAACTGCAACTGAAATGCTGTTGAACGGCGTTATTGACTTCATTTCCTTTTACCACAACACCTCTTGCTGCCCCTGCTTCGCCTGTCTCACTTTATCTGGCCTGTCAACTGGGGGAGCAGATTCTCAGCCTGGCCATCAGCGCTCCAACGTTGACCTGCTGTTAATTAGTTAACTGAGCAGGTATCTTGAACTTTGAAGTCACACATGGTCTCCAAACCATAGACTGCTCACAACAGTTGCAGAAAATTAATGACTTTAAGATCTCAATTCGTCTGTGTGATAGGAATCATGATCCTGGCTGCTCTGAGAAACTGGGATATAACCAATCCTCTCTTGAGGAACAGAAGGGATGAGGAGGTGCTGGGAGTCCTTGCTACATGCCTGGAGCACTTGTCCTCTCTCCATCTCGTCTTTCAGAGCTTACCCATCTTGTCCTGTTACTCTAAGCTCTCAAGGATGAAAATCCAGACATTTTTCAAGGCCCAAACAATTTCAATAGCCTTTCTTTCCCTGCACAGTACATCAACCATCTCAAATGCCAGCCTTATGCACCACATTCATAAATTATACCCATGAGACATCGCTGGGATAATATCAAGCTGGAGACATTTCATGATTGGAACCTGAGCTGTGGAGCTAAGTAGCTGTAATGCTTTCTGGCCGTAACAAAACTCAACCACATGCACCTCACAATTTCTGATCTGCGCCCAGGCACATGATACCCTCCGTAGCAGTGTAATCCTTGACTTCACTCCAAGCTTTTGGGATCCTGTGAGCAGAGACTGGCCTGGCTTCTTGACTACCTGGAGCACTTCCTTACCAGGACTTTACATGGTGCCATGTCTATTCGTCTTAAAACATGGCTTGGTTCCCTCCTGGTACTCGTAACAGAGCTATGTGAAGCTCCTCAGGATGACGAGGTCTAGAGTCAAGGAGTTTCGCTGCTGGAGGAACTCCCTAACCATCAAGAGTGCTGAAAAAGGGAGGCTGATGGCAGGACCAGGACAGTTTTTAAAACAACAGCTGACTCTACTGGAATTGGAACTGGCTGCCCAGAGAGGCTGTGGAGTCTCCTTCTCTGGAGATCTTCCAAACCCGCCTGGATGCCACCCTGTGCCACGTGCTCTGGGTGTCCCTGCTGGAGCAGAGGGTTGGACTGGGTGGTCTCTAGAGGTCCCTTCCAACCTCAACCATCCCGTGATTCTGTGACTCAGGCCATCGCAACAGATTTTTTGTGTATATTAAGCATGCTATGTGCGAGTATAGGTATGAAAATAAGCACTTTCTCAAGCATTTTCATGTAAAGGCTGTTCAGTTGTCTTTCAAGATGAAGAGCCCGAGGTTCTGCATCTTGTACTACAAAAGCTGGCAGCTCTAACAGGAAGACTAGGACCAAATAACCTTCTGAAATGGTTGGAGTCCTAGAACATGCTCTGCAGCACCTTTAAGCCAACAAAAATATCCCCATTTTGAATGACTTCCCTGCGAGGAACATCCCTGATTTTCATGACAAGTAGATCAAGCCATTAGAATGATGTTTTCCAAGTGGCAGATTCCTACTGGCAGAGTTCAAAAAGGCTTACCAAGTTTGAGCAAAACCTCCAGATTGTTTAATTTGAAACACATCAAAACAAATATTAATGATGAATTAATCATTAAAGGTAAAAAAAAAAAAAAGAAAAAAGAAAAAAAAAAGATAGTAGTGGTTTTATCTCAGCCAAAAACAGTGAACCATCTTCAGTTGTTGGCAGCAACTCTGCTTTTCCAGTGCGGAGGAGTGTGGATTTACATGTGCAGCCAGTAATTATAGCTGATTCCCTCTCCCTTGCCTGGAAGATTTGAGCAGCTACAGGCAGTTAAAGGTGGGGAGCAGCTCTGGGCTGAGGTGGTTGCACTGAAGGGACTTCATACAATGTCAGATGAACAAAAAAAAGGAATAGGTATTTGCAAAAACCTTTAAAAACATCTCCTTAACCAGTATGATTAACCCTTTTGGAAGAGTATCTGACTGTCAATAGAGCAAATATTCCAGTACCTTGGATCACCAGATGAGAAATCCTTATTATTTACAGTGAATGAAGGGTTGAATATCTGGTATGATGTTCTTTCATAGCCTCTCTTTCTCTTACACAGCTTAGATTATCTCTTAGATAGTACGTGCACATATATTCAGTAACATCAAAAGCCTGACAACAGATAATACGCTTCTGAGAAGAAAGCTCTGCCATCCGTGAAACATCCATTTGACACAGACACAGGAATGCTGCTGTCTACCACCATGTCCTTAATTGGGTTGAAGGTTTACTAATGAAGGGGGAATATTATACCACCCACACACCTGTATCGAGAAGTCACACACAAAAAAGAAAAGAAAAAACATGGACGACCAGCTATTTGGACAAGCATGGGGATAAAAGGCGTAATTAAACTAAGTAGTTCATTTCACCATGTGGGGAATAAATAAGATGTAGCTATTGTACACAGCTCCTTTCACAAAGCCCTCAAAGCACTTTATAAAAGAGCATGGTATCTGCCTCCTTTTCAGGTGATGTACACACGCACGTGTCCCGCTATCACCCAGCAGACATGGCAGAGCTGGACTCCAAGCTGTGGGTTGTAGAGCAGGGCCTGTTTAGCCTGGAGAAGAGAAGATTGAGAGGAGATCTGATCGATATGGATAAAGACCTGAGGGGAGAATGTAGGGAGGATGGGGCCAAACTCTTCTCCATGGTGGCCAGTGACAGGACAAGGGGTAATGGGTACAAGCTGAAACACAGGCAGTTCCATCCCCATGTGAGGAAGAACTTCTTTCCTGTGAGGGTGACAGAGCCCTGGCACAGGCTGCCCAGAGAGGCTGTGGAGTCTCCTTCTCTGGAGATCTTCCAAACCCGTCTGGATGCCACCCTGTGCCACGTGCTCTGGGTGTCCCTGCTGGAGCAGGGGGTTGGACTGGGTGATCTCTGGAGGTCCCTTCCAACCTCAGCCATCCTGTGATTCTGTGTAGAGGACCTTTAGTTATTGGGTTACCGTAAGAGCTAGCGCACATGGGTCAGGAGGACCCATGCTGAGAGTGGACAATGACACCATGGCACTTCTCAGCACTTGTCCATGCTAAGTGACACGGGGAAGGATGAAGCCTGCTGTGAAGTCCTGCACTCACAGAGCAGCAGGCAGCAGCACAGCTCCCACCCAAAGCGGTGCCCAGAGGCAGCTGGACTGACCCCTGTCCTTGGCAGGACGCAGAAGTGGAGAAGAGGGAGGCTCCATCCTTGGGCTGGGAAGCAGAGGCTGCCTGGGAGAAGCTCAGCAGGAGGGCGGCCAGCTGGAAAAGGTTACACCAGGACACAAGTATCAAGATGGGGCAGTCTGCAAGGGAGAAGCAGAGCAACTCTTCCGGATTTTGTGGGGATATGCTCCTTTTGGACCTAGTTGTCCAAAAGAATTTTGCCTTCTACTGCAAGTGACGGTACATGAAGAGGATCTTTGACGTACTCAGAGGACAGAGACCTAACCGAAATGACCCATGAAGCAAGGCTGTGCTCTGCAGACATATCCAAAGAGGTTTATGCCTCAAAATTGTAATTTTTGTCCATAAGCAGAGCTGAAAAGCAAACAGGGAACCAAGCACAAACGGAATTCAGGGCATTTTGGCCTCCTGATGAACAGGATGTGTCCCTTGCATGCAAGGCTTTGCAGACCGGGATATTGTGTAGGGTTGCTGGGCAGCCAGGAAAATCACAAGTCTTTCCTGAGTCCTATCCCTTGAGCGTGTGTGCGACAGTTAAAGCCCATAACTTGGTGCCAGGCTACGAGGCAACAACCTCAGCTATTCCCAGCCGTGGTCGTCTCCTCCAGTGGAGAACCACAAACGTTCTCAGCGAGAGGTAGGAGTCTAGATGAGTGTAGGGGAAATAATGATCGCTCTGCTTCTCCTAATGGGCCCACTTGGTCATGATCTTCCATATCCATGTGCATGAGGACCACTGTGCTTCAGCTGTACTTACCTGCACGCTGCCCTCCTTCCCAGCTCTGTGCCCAACAGGCAGTGAAACCCGCACGTCTCGGACGTGGGAGGATGAAGCTTTCTCTGGACTCCCATGCAATTCCCAGGCGGCATCTCTGCCACAAGCTGACTCAAGGCTCGGGCCGCAGCAACAAGCTGCACGACAAACTCAGCAGCAGCTACCTGCCAGAAAACTCCCTCCTTCCCGTCAAGTTCCTGCGAAGCCAATTTGTGTTATTTATTGAGAAAGACGGACTGATGATTGCGGCGCTAGGCAAGTTTCCACGTTTCATCACTGCGGCATTAGGACACTCCTACACACAAGGCAGCTCCCCCGTTGCCCGTGGGAAGTGTCAATAGCCCTCGTGTGAGTCATATGTACGCTGCACCGTAACAGCGTAAGTGGGAAGGCTCTTGGTGGTGGCGGATTGCTCCGGGAGGACTGTCACACTGCTGGGTGCACCCTAGGAGCTCCTGTCCTCACCTAGGCCCAAGAGCCAAGCTCCAGGGCAGAGTCTCTTCTTGCAGCCTAAATCCAGGGTGACTACTGAATACCAAATTAATCCTGCTGCGATTCAGCTGGGCCAAATCTCTAAATCTTTCCTGAAGCAAATATGCTGGAAGTCCCACCTGGCTGCATCCAAATCTTGGCAATGTCACCGTAGGATCCACACAAGAGAGACCTGAACCTGACACAGCAAGCAGTGGAAAAGTCACTTAATCAGAACAGTGTAATTAGCACAAATTCCTGCTGATAAAGAGACATTTGGCTTGCGCATAACAGCTAATTGGTTTTGAACCAGGTGAGAATAGGTCTGAAAAAAGTTAATCTCAGTTTTACAAAGGATATGATAAAGGGTTTTCCAATTAAAAATTAAATAGTGTTGAAGCTCATTTTGCCTTGCGACTTGTCTTAGTGTGGAGTACGAGGCCCTGGCATAAGTTTCTGTTTTTAAGAGAGAGAAACCTGGATTCAAATGTCCCCAGAGAGCCTTTGCAGGGGTAAGAGAGGAGTTTTAAACATAAATCCAATCTGTCCTGTAGTCACCTGTCCAATGAGGAGCTCTCCAAACCGCACTTCCCTCTCTTGCCCATGGCATGGAAGCAAAATTTTCAAGAACACCCACTTAGTAGTCAAGAACCAGACTGTGAAATATTATTAGGTACCTTATGATGCAATAGCTTCCTACAGTAACTAAGCATCAGAGTATTTTCAAACATTCTCCTGGGTATCTTTATAGAGCTAAATACCTAAAAAATACATCTGCAGATGATTGTTAAAGGTGATACAGGCACTAAGGACAGCAATATTTCCATTTAAACTGAGTAGTCAATGCAAATGGAATCTATGTTTGTTTTTTTTAAACACATCACCACAGCTCTGCTCTGCTCCAGAGCACGGAGGTTAACAACAGCAACACTGCAGACAAGTAGCAAGCACATTATTAATGTCACACGCGGTGATTAATTTTAAGAGACAACAAATTCTTCATGTAAAATAAATGCAAGTCTAACTGTAGGGACAGCAGGGCTAAAGAGCAGCACCGCGGTGAGATGTGGGTTACTTTTCCATAGCTGTGAGTTTTACAGCTGCTCATTGCCTCTTTTCGTGCCATGATGAAGCAGAAATGGGAGCAAAAATAGTTTGCAAATAAGATATTACAAATGTATGTCAAAGGATAATGACAGCACATCTGCCTTTGTTGATTCCTTGCTTTTGTTCTTTTGACTAAGAAGAAATCGCTATGAAAAAACGAGTTGCCTCCTGGCTTTCGAGAGAATGTTTTCTAACCAGCTGAGTTATAAACTACAGGGCTATGGTTTTCTAATATTTTATGCAGCCAAGTCACACATACAAGTCACAAACAGTGACTCACTTTTTCCTAAGCGATACATCTAATTAATTCAAGGTATTTGGAATGAAAGGTAGGCATTAGATGAAGGCTAAAATAAAACGGCACTAAATGCAGCCGTAGAGCTGACGGCCATAAGGTATTTGGCTGACATCGCCCTCCCTTCTGCTATGCCAGAAGCTCTGTTGTGCACCACAGCTAATATTAAATTAATACACATAAACTGGGTTTTCTCTGCCATGCATCCACCAATAGTACTTGTGAGGATAATAACATCAGAAGACCCCCAAAATTAGGGGGCTTCACTAGGGGTGCATCAGTCATGAGCTGAGTGGAAGGCAAGTTTGGGAGCAAGGTGCTTGCCAGCACCGAGGTTAGGAAACACTTGGCATCCCCAACAAGGAATAAAAGCTACCCAAGAGGGGTATGATCTTACTCACTCCTCATACTGCATGCTTAACTGGGACGATTAATGTACTGCCCATCACGAAACAGTCACCAAAAACACTGCTTTTTTTTTTTTATAATAATAATTACCTATTACCTATGTGGCTCTGTGTGGCTTTAATAAATTAGATGCCTTGCCACAAATTGCAAAGGTATTGGTGCTGTGTAGAGGCTGAGCACAATAACTGAAAACTGCTGGGAAAGTAATTTGGGATGTGATTAGCATCAAATAAACTAAAGAGGTTAGGAGTTCATTTCTAGACGAATGTACACGCTCTCTTGGGTCTTATCAGCCATGATCTGGTGATTTCTCAAGAGCTGGACTTGGAATAAAATTTACAGAACATCCCAATTCAGATGCTGCAGAAATACAAGCAACACAAGATGTTCCTATACAATTCTTAATTTGTGCCTAAGTTTCGAGCCTGTAATTGCACAGGTCACTATCAATTATGTGTTTTGTCCCAGCGCTTCACACTGTCCTGTGAAATGCCTCTCCCAGTTTCACCCTGAATTATTTAGATGCTAGAGTTTATGGCAAAGCCCAATACATTTGTTTCTATTTAAAGCATCCCGTCTTTTTGTCCCTTTTTGCCAAATCCACAGAGATTTTATGTCAGCTTGTTTATCACTGCATCACCAGGCTATTTGGTTATTCTGATTCTTTCAAATAACAACATGCAAGTGCCAGTAAGTATTTCCTTCAGTCCCAAGCCCACCTCAGTAGGGCTGCAACAAGCAGGGAGCTGCCTGCTGAGTAAATGCTGGTGCTCTGACTTTCCAAAAGTCCCCCATGTTCTACCCCTTTCCATTATGAAACGATAATTATCACACCAAGCTTATGGAAAAAAAAGCACATTTTTCCCCATTCACATAACTCTGAAATGCGCCTGGAAACTGGAAAAACTGTTCTCACACTCAAAAAAAAAAAAAAAATCACCTCTGAGCTAGGGCCAGAAATGAAAACTTGCAAAGCCCTTGGAATTAGTTCCAGAAGTTCAGAGCGTTTCAAAGGGAGCTGGAGTTAGCATGGAAACACGCTCGGACTTCATACTGGCACAAGCAACCAGCAAACATTATAAAAACACTTTGGAAATACTCCCTCTAACCAGAGGGACGGCATCATGCGCAAGGCAGGGGAGAAGCGACGCCCACGGTGCGAAACAGCTTTCAGTGACCTGCAACCAAGTCTGCAACGTGGGTAAAGACACATAACCTTAATTCCCTGTACAAAATCTGTTGGGCAATTAATGCTGCATCAATCAGACAAGCACTTAATTCATAGACAATTCACTGCTACCGCTCTGATTAATTCTGCTGAATTATGGTTTACCAGAGGCAGACGGAGAAGGTGAGGATCTGCTTCCAAGATGTCATATTGCTTTTGACAGGCATAAATATACTGCTGAGTAGGTAATCAGTCTTCAAATCTCACAGCATTTAATCACTCAGCATGAATGGATAAAACGCTATAAAATTAATCTTGCATTAGTCTAATTGTTACTAAGTGCTTCCTCCTTTGTTTGCCTTCTTGGTTTGGGTTTCACCACCACCTTCTCCTCCCGTTTCAGCTGTCTCCTCCCCATCAGGTTGGCCTGTGTTAGAAGTCCCAGGCCCCCCAAGGTGCAAAGCTCTTTCCTGGCCCGTGCCAGGCTCTCTGGCTCATGCAGGGGAGCTCCGGGGCCGTTACTTATTCCAGTCTGGCCATGTAATTATGGCACATCGTGTACTCTTTCAAAAGCTCTTGGCTGCCACTTGTGCTGTTGCAAAAACCTGCTCAGAGGAGCAATGAGGGCCTCTCCCTCGACTACTCACTTTTAAAGGACTACCATAAACAGAATTTACAGCAAATCCGCCCTTCATATCAGTTTCAAGTTTATATTTCAAGTTTAAATAGTTCTTTTTCTTGCAAGTATTTAATGGTCACAGCCATCCAGAAGGCACTGGCCGAAGGGCCACGGTCAGTGTCACCACTTTCCATGGGAACATCTCTGGATGGACTCGCACAGGAGCTAAGGCCAACCTTCCATCTCACCTGCAAAACACATTTCTTTAACCTGCTCTTTCCAGCATAATCATATAGTCCTTTCTGCAGTACACAAAATCTTACCATCCAAGTCCTGTCTTGCAAAGGCCAGATGTGACACATGTGAGTTGCCAGGTGTCTCATTGCCAAGGCATCTCCACCACAAGGCCCACATCTCCATGCACAAGGGAACACACAGCCGCCAGTAGCTCCTTCAAACCAGTGAGCTCTTGAAGCTCTTCCAGAGAGGGCTGTAGGATCTGGCTCCAAAATGAAGAGAGGCAGTTGATGTACAGCCCTGGGCTACGTATCCAAAACGTAGAGAGGGCCAGGAGCCCAAGAACTGCTATGGTGACTTCTAGGCAAATCCTGTTCAGCACTTAGACCTTCTGACAGACTGCTTGGAGGCTCCTAGCTCTCTCCTTGGACCACTTCAGCAGGCCTTGGCACTCCACATCAGGGCAATCTGCACCACACCGCTGCCAGCAGCGCTTCCTTTCCCTTCCAAATGACAGCGCAAGCTCGACTTGGCCAGAGATCTCTGCAGATATATAACTACCTCCATCTCTTTTTGGCCAAAGAATCACCTTGGGAGGGAGAACAGATGTCTAATGGTCCAAATGAATTAAACATTCAGTTGATTTAAGTAGAAATGACCCTTGAAAGTGGGAAAAAAGTCACCAAGGGAGGGAACTACAGGCCTGCAAATGAGCCGAAATCTCTCTCCTAGCACCCATGGAGCAGGATGCGCCAGCTGGGAATGCAGCATAAGCAGAGCAGCCCCAGGATGTGCTGACTCAGCAGGCTGCGTGCAGCTCCTTCCAAGAGCTTCCTGGCAGGAGCCCCACGGAAGGAGTTTGCCTGCTGAAAATAGCTCCGGCGAACGTCTCCCAGGACGGATCCACCCGCTGCGTGAGATGCTTCCCTAGTTCCGGAGCGTTGCTGTGCACATTTCTGCTGAGGACGTCTGCTAGGAGAAGCATCTCTAAAGGTGGTTGGAACCATCCAAAATGAGACCCTCCCAGGGAAATGCTGCTAACCCTTTCCAATCCTAAAGCGTCTTCCAACTGACTCATCTCTTCAGCTCTCCCTCAAAAATTATTAAAGAGAACCTTCAAATATTTAAGTATAAAATTAGGCACCAAACATTAAGCAAATCAAGTGTATGAGCTGTATTTTATAGTCCCCAAAGCAAGGTCTTCATTATGATTACCAGAGTCCTAGTAATTCTTAATCTACTTTACGGGCTCAGAACATGTTGGTGATGGTTTGCAGTAAAAAGACAGAGAGTGGACAGACGTGGGCAAGCCCTTTCTGGGCATTTTGACTCCCTGACTACATTAATCTTCATGTTTGTACTTCAAACAGGATTTACTTTTCCTTATTTTATAAAGAGGCTGACTGGGGTCATGGATGAAGTGTCTGTCCATAGGAGGAGGCGAAGCCACCAGCTGAAATCAAAAGGCCATTTTCTTTGCTGAACTTCAAAACATGTGCCAGGATTGACACAGAAGTTCCTACCTCCCTGTCCACATCCTGAGAAATGTGACCTTCAGCTTGACTTTTAGTCATAATTTGTGAATTTCTAAGGCAAAGAAAGACAACTTAAAAGACCAAATCCTTGGTCTTTTTTTCTTAAAAAAGAGAAAGACCAAAAAAAAACCATTTTTAAGGGCAAAACTTTTTTTTTAATTATTACCTTTTAAGCATTTAGTATATACTCTTTGATGAAGAGAATTCCTCCCATGAATATTACCAGCCCAGGTGTCATCTCTCACCCAATTATAACCAAGCAATATCCATTACTTTAAGGACCCATGGCTCATGTGCACCTGATGTGATGGTTCAACAGCTATTTTCAGGTATAGCAAATACACCATTGCTCCTTACAACTGAGTATCCAGAAGCTCTGGCCAAAGAGCATAAAAACATCCCATCAGCACTGTTTGCAAGCTGCTCATGCTAATAGCTGATTACATCCAGTTAGTTAGATTTTAATTCAGAAACAACCTTGATGAAGTCAAAGAAATTAAACAAATACAAAACTAATGTAACTTGTAACAGATTTAGAGCCTGATTCTCCAAACCAGCAAGTTAGGCTATCATATAAAGGAAAGGTGAGCCAGTATTTCCCTGTGGCAGCAGCAATTTTTTGTTTAACTGAAGATTGAGCATAATAACAAAAGTTTGGTGTCTCATTTACTTCTAAGGCAGATTTCAGGGGTGGAAACTTGCTCAATTTCAGAAGAATTACATTCATATCAACAGCTCACACACTCTGCCAAGCATTTCTTTCACCTCTCCCACCTCGCTGGGTGAAACAACATTGGCCAAACCCTCTTGCCCCAAGCCTGTAATCTGCAGACTCCTTGTTTTCCAGGCACCTAAACAGCAGATCCGAATATCGGGCATCTCTCAACCTTTTCCTGTGGCCACTTGATTATAGGAAACAACTTCTTTAAACTAATTCATTATTTAATTCCTGAAAAGTCTGCAGCAAGCCGGAAGGTTGTCATGCCTGGAGCAAAGCTGCACTGCAGTCCTTGCTCCCAACATCTGTCTCTGAATGAGTTTTCTTTACAAGCACTGTTACCCACCTCAGATGTCCCTCCTCTTCCCAAGGACAGGATCTTCAGATCTGTAGCTGTAGATCCTCTCTGGTTCCCAGTTTCTTTCTGAGAAGGCTAAACTTTGCTAATTTACGCAAAACAAGAGCAAAGGAAGGCATATTTCTCCATGATGAGTTCCTTCCACCTCTCATTTAAACAGGACCATATTGTCTAATAGTACCTTATCTTGGTCCTTGTTTCTTGGCCTAATTACTTGCCTTTCAAGAACCTAATTTCATTTATCTCCTTGGAGTCAGATAGGATCATATCAAATATGTAAACTCAGCTGTGTACAATATTCATATAAACAGTGCCCCTGAGCCTGCATACAAGTCTTGACATATCACTAACAACCCCACTTAGAAAAGGCAGCATACTTTAAAGTCACTGTTTATAGCCAAGGCAGAGGACACAATGTTTCACTGTGCAACTTCAAGTTATTGCTAGCTGAAGTATGCTACAGCTCACTTTGATGAAACCAAAATATCTTTAGATGAAGAATAAATAACCGTGTCAGAAGAATCTGAAAGAAGAAGCCTCTGTCTGAATCCTAATGGGAGGAAATGGTTTGAATGAGTGTTTGTTTTCTGAAATTTAAGTAGGTTTACGGTGGTGAGCTGCATTGATTCATACAGTGCCACACAAGCTACGAATGCCCTTTCCCCCTTTCTCTGCTCTTTATTCTGTATTCTTTGCTAAGAATTTGTCTGAGCAATATCTCAAGTGGTGGCTAGATGTGTCCCGCTCGCGGACACGTTGTTATGACATGTTTTGGCTGTAGTCAGCAGCAATGTTACACATGTCTTGTTGAAGCATGGAGCAATGATCAGACGACAGGGACTCTTGACCAAATCTTTATTCTCTCTCTGTAACCTGGTAGGGGCTTCAGAGATCCTGTGCATTGGGATACTTCCTAAGGGGTTGCTTTTCCAGGCACGTTGCTTTCAGGGAAAAATTTGGTCTGCAGCTGAACAGCATGGGTACCCTGGTTACGAATAACACAGAAAAAGCAGAGTTGCTGAATGCCTTCTTTGCTTTGGTGTTTACCAAGGGCAGCCCTTTAGAGCCCCAGGCCCTAGGGACAAGAGAAGAAGCCTGGAGAGAGGAAGACTCACCCTGGGTAGAGGAAGATTGGGTCAGAGAGCACCTAAGGAACCTCGATACCCACAAATCCATGGGCCCTGATGGGATAAACCCCAGAGTTCTGTGTGAGCTGGCGGATGTCATAGCTAAGCTGCTCTCCATCATCTTTGAAAGATCCTAGAGAACAGGGGAGGTGCTGGAGGACTGGAAGAAGGCCAATGTCACACCAGCCTTCAAAAAAGGCAAGAAGGAGGACCCAGGCAACTACAGGCCAGTGAGTCTCACCTCCATCCCTGGAAAAGTGATGGAACGGCTTATACTGGCCGTTGTCTCCAGGCACATGGAGGACAAGAAGGTGCTCAAGAGTGGTCAGCATGGATTCACCAAGGGGAAATCTTGCTTGACTAACCTGATAGCCTTCTATGATGAAATGACCAGCTGGATAGATGAGGGGAGAGCGGTGGATGTCGTCTATCTCGACTTCACCAAGGCTTTTGATACCGTCCCTCACAACATCCTCCTGGGCAAGCTCCGGAAGTGTGGGATAGATGAGTGCACAGTGAGGTGGATTAGGAACTGGCTGGATGGCAGAGCTCAGAGGGTGGTGATCAGCGGTGCAGAGTCTAGTTGGAGGCCTGTGGCTAGTGGGGTCCCCCAGGGGTCAGTCCTTGGTCCAGTCCTGTTCAATTTATTCATCAATGACCTGGATGAAGGCACAGAGTGCTCCCTCAGCAAGTTTGCTGATGACACGAAACTGGGAGGAGTAGCCGATACCCCAGAGGGCTGCGCTGCCATCCAGAGGCACCTGGACAGACTGGACAACTGGGCTGTGAAAAACCTCATGAATTTCAACAAGGCCAAGTGCAAGGTCCTGCACCTGGGGAGGAATAACCCCAGACACCAATACAGGCTGGGGACTGACCTTCTGGAGAGCAGCTCTGCAGAGAGGGACCTGGGTGTCATGGTGGACGACAAGGTGACCATGAGGCAGCAGTGTGCCCTCGTGGCCAAGAAGGCCAATGGGATCCTGGGGTGCATTAAGAAGAGCGTCTCCAGCAGGTCAAGGAAGGTGATCCTGCCCCTCTACTCAGCCCTGGTGAGGCCACATCTGCAGTATTGTGTCCAGTTCTGGGCTCCACAGTACAAGAGGGATGTGGAGCTGCTGGAGAGAGTCCAGCGCAGGGCTGCAAGGATGATCAGGGGCCTGGAACATCTGCCCTATGAGGAGAGGCTGAGGGAGCTGGGCCTGTTCAGCCTGGAGAAGAGAAGGCTGAGAGGGGATCTGAGCAGTGTCTATAAGTACCTCAAGGGAGGGAGTGAGGAGGATGGTGCTGGCCTCTTTTCAGTGGTGGCCACCGACAGAACTGGAGGAAATGGCCACAAACTGAAGCACCAAAAGTTCCACAGGAACTTAAGGAACAATTTCTCGACAGTGAGGGTGACAGAGCACTGGAACAGGCTGCCCAGAGAGGTTGTGGAGTCTCCTTCTCTGGAGATCTTCCAAACCCGCCTGGATGCCACCCTGTGCCACGTGCTCTGGGTGTCCCTGCTGGAGCAGCGGAGTTGGACTGGGTGATCTCTGGAGGTGCCTTCCAACCTTAAGCATTCTGTGATTCTCCGAATGTGAGAGAAAGGTAAGTTTACACAAGCTCTACCTGATTTGTACAGCAGCGTCCTGGTGCTTAGCCCTGTAGAAATGATAGAAAGCTTGACACAAACGATAGGACTGCAACCTCCAGGCACATAACTAAGGGATAAGACAATCTCATTTAATAAAGTAGCTGATTTTTATTTAATTTATTTCAGCTTTTTTTTTTGCCTTTTTTTTTTTTTTAGCACAAGGCATAAAGAGCATTTGGGGAGTCCTTAGTGGACTTTCATAAATAGTCCTGAATATTTATATAGCTATCATCTCCAATACATTGTACAGGGGATCTAACAGCTTCAACACAAGGAATATATACATCAAATAAAATACAATGAAATAAAATGAAATAAACTTGCTACCATGCTACCATTGTTATCCAGCATACAGGAAAGGAGAAAACAATGTTGCCCAAGGCCCATAACTTGCTCAGCATCATTGTCAGTGGCACAGTAAAGGCAGGGGATGACAACTTCAGAAGACCATGCAGAAGCATTAAACAAACGATAAATTGTCTAATGATCTATCACTTAAATTGAAGTGGATTAATGCTCACGGAAATCAAAGCAGACTCTCTCAAAACAAATACGTCTTCTTCAAGGCCGGTTAAAGTTTGCAAGCCACGACCAGGGGGAGGAGAGGGGATCACAAGTTGGGCTTCATAACGAATGTCACTGCAGTCTTAATTACTATGAAACTTTTGCTTTTCATGCCTACATACTTCCTCGAGATGTAACTTCTGGATACCTGCCTGTTTGGATCCTCCTTCGTACGCTACTCATGGTCATTAAGAGCCTGTTTCAACCACTCCTGCAGAGACTAGCTCTTTTATCATAAGCTACAGCATCTTCTGTCTTTACCACAAAGAGCTTTGTTCAGTCCCCAGCAGATGTTACAAGTATTCCCCATTAATAAATGCATGAAAGAAAGTGAATAATAAAAGCAGGAAAATAGAGCACAGATGAGCTGATGAGAAAAAGATCTTTGCTGCTTAGACAGACACTGACTCCTAAGATAACACTCTTTTCCTAGGAAGTACCACACCCAAGATCTTCATAAAACTGGGGCAGAAGCAGCACGCCAGGTATAAAAACAAGTTGTTACAACTTCAGGACATTCCCTTTCACTCCAATGCCAGCTTGATGTGTGTCCTCCCTTTGCCCTTCCCTTATTTGCTACTGCAACTTTCTATGTGAGATCACCTTTAAAACAGTAATTAGACAACATGTTTGTTTAGACATAGGCAAATGACTGTTTTGCTTCGGTGCTTCGGGGCCTGCTGCACTCAGCAAGTTAGCATGGAACCACCCCTGGGTACCTGAATAAAATCACCAGGGAAAAATAAATAGACTGTTCACAGTTTAATACAGCAGGTAACACCTCTCTTCAATGGGGCTCATGAATCATTTAGAGCTTCATATATTCCCCAGAACAGGGGAATGATTCAGAGAACTGATGGGCTGCATCCCTTAACCCTTTGAGTAGATGCATCCTACTGCAAGGATGTCTTGAAGCAAAGCAGGACCTCAGATGGGCTGGGGAATTCAAATACCAACAGTCATTAAAAGCATCTTTTCCAAGTCCCAGAAAGGAAACAGAGAGACCTGATGACCTCATGTCTAGGTAATTCAAACTGGCCTTGCCTATCTATGAGTGAAGAACTGGCAAAGAAATGAGGCTGCTTGGTTTCCTCCTCATGGTGGGCCAATCAAACACCAGTGTGCTGTGTCACACCAGCATCCTCTAGCCTGAGCTGGTCCCTTCACATGCAGTGTCTGGTACTGATACAAAAAGTTAATTTTATCGTATCCCAGAGAACACCCACCTTTCCACAAGACTCAGCTACCTCAGCAACAGCTACCAGGCATGACAGATAAAACAAATCTAAGAACAAGGGAGAAAAGACATGTCAGCAGCTGACACTCTGGAAGAGCTTCCTAAAGGAAAGCCAGAAGGAACCTGTTAGACGTTAATCATCTTTGTGAAGTTGGGTTTCACTCTTCCACAGCAATCACTACTGCGGGATTTTAGTCCTGGAACAGGCCTTCATGCCCCACCACAATCCCAAAACATGGCTGCCACACAGAGATGACTCCTAACACACAACTGGTTTCACAGCATGGTCTGTACCACAGACCGCAGCAGTGGGTCTCTGCTGTGGCCTTTCTGCTTGCAGCAGACAGGTTACTAGTGTGAAAAACCCTGTTAAGGCCAACCAGAGGAAAGGGAGATCTTCATGTGAGAACTACATCTATGCATTTATTCCTGCTGAAATAACTTGGTTTCTAGCAGCGTTGCCTGTCAAGGCCTGGGCATGAGGAGAGCCGGTGGGAGGTGGCAGTGCTGAAGCGGCTTAGCCTTTCGTAAGTCAGAAATGCCACGTAAAAAACTATAGGAATCGCAGTGTTGTCTGCTTGGTGCAATATGTCTCCTCAGGGTGTTCTTTGCAAGGCGGCTGCACCACTGGTAAAGGTCAGCGTCGTTTACAGACAAATTCATTTTGTAATACATGGCGCACAGAGTGCTCCCTATGAGACAGCTTGCACAAAAATCAAGTTTCTTCACCTTGACATGGATCCTCACGGGCATCTCACAGCAAAGCGACAGGAAAGGCTGGATTGTCCTATTCACCTGGGGCACACTGGGCAAAATTAACCCGTTTTTGTCTTTCAGCTGTCTTATGGGAGGAGGACCTGGCCCCCCATCGCTCAGCAACCCTAAGCACTTGCTCATTTGATTTTGTCATGTCAACAGCACCTTCCTTTTTGATTTTGTTTGACTCAGGTGACAAACACTGGTGACAAGTGCTCATCAACATGGGAATTTTCAATTGATTTTCAGGGCATGCCTAAGACTGTGAACCAGCCTAGTGTTTCAAGCACACTGGTGCACTGACGCACCTGCTATGACAGCTGGAAACTGCTTTCTCAAGCGCAAGCATGAGCTGCTACATGATTTCACTTGGCTTTTTATAGCTCTTAGGGGTTACCTGTAAAATTCCACGGCCTGTAAAACACTGAAGGCAAACCCAAGCTAGGTCACGTTCCTAGCAATTGGCTTCTTGGAGGATTTTTTTCTATTTTAAGCAAGGAGAACACAAAAACGCAGCAGGAATTAGCTGTTTGGGGCCATCTTTCAATACACAGGCATTCAAGCTGCTACCAGAAGGACCCAATATGGCTCAGCTCTATTCCCGTTTGTAGGGGTCGGAAGATGGTTGCCACCCTGTCACCGAGCAGTTTGTCTGTACCAAGAGTTCCCACTTTGTGAATCAACGTTTCCTCTCAGTTAGCTTTAACACCACAGAAGAGCTGACTTAATAAATAATGATAAAATCCAGTAGAGGATTATTGCCAAATCAAGTGCTCTTTCCTGGATTACCAGCTCCACAAATACATGTTTTTTTTTTTTTTTTCCCCTTCTTGTCAATTTCCCACAATTCATGACATACTATGAGAACACTTCTAAGGGCAGTGTATGCATGAGAATTGACCAAAATATCCTCCAAGTGCCAAGAGGGTGTCTATAGAGGAGCTCTGTTCAGTTCTGTTCTTTGAAAAGATGAGATCAGATCACACACAGGCAGTGCTTTTACGAGGAGAAAACAAAAGTATCACATGATATTTGAATTCATCAATAAATGCATAAAAAAATCAATAAATGGAAGTTAAACCCAGGCAAATAACAAGGATGAGTTTTAAAGGCATATAGGGGCATGCCTTTGAAGTTCCCATGACCGGTAGCAGACTTCCCACCAGTCCAAATCAAGCCTGCTACCTTGCTGGTTACTAAGAAAGAGCCACATCCAGTTATCAGCATCTATTTATAATAAACAGATAAAATACCACAGCCCACATTACGAGCAGGTTTAAAAATATAGTCTTATACTAAAGAGACTATAAGCCATATATTGAGATGCTCTAGAGTACACCTAACTTCTACCCCACTTTCTTCAGCTAAAAAGAAAATCTTGGTCTGTGCTGTGAGAGATCCTAATTACTAACAAAGGGAAAGCCAGTGACTCAGGTACCATCTACCCATGTCAGTGTTTTTAAAAAATGTCGCTTAAATCTGCCACATGGACATGACAAAGTCAGCACAAAATCAGGTCTCTAACATGTCTAAGATTTCCCTGTACACTCTAATCAAAATCTCTATACTCATGGCCATATCTTTTCTCTTATTTACTAAATCCTTGACAAATTATCCTGCTAATACATTTATCTATACCTGCTACACTAGGAGTATGGACAGCACTAAAATAAATCCAATCGAATTATATGACAATAAATTGATATTAGTGTCCCCAGCTTGAATAGTTATTTAACACTCAACTGCAGGAAAAAAAAAAAGAGTGAAAAAGTGCCATAAATACTGACATCAGCCTTCCATTTCAAGAGTAATTCAGAGTGATTCCAAATATAGTTGGTTCTATAATGAACGCAGCTCTCGGTGAAGAGTGCAAACTATGTCATCACAAGAAGGAAAATCAGAAACACATGCTCCATGCAAGAGAAGGAATTTTAAACAAAGTCAGCAATTCAGGGCCTCAAGAGTGAATCAGAACCAAGAAAATCTCTGCATGCCAATCCTTGCTTTTCCTTGTGAAGGATGGTGGGGAACTCTGTGCTGGTCTTTTCAGTTGCTGCAAGGACAGGCAACTTAATGCCGATAGCAAGACTGAGAAGAGAAATGCCCACTTTGCAAGCCGCAGGCCACATGCCCCATCCTTGCACAGGAGACATCTTCTGGGTTTCCTTCTGGCTGCAGCCCTGGGACTACAAGGAGGTAGGAAATTGGGTATGGTTGGTCTCTAGCAGCTTCTCTCTCTGCAGGGTGAAGTCTGGATTCAGCCATGGCAGCTAAAGTCAGCAGTAACATCATAAAAATCTCCTGTTTCAGCCCAAGAACATCTCTGGACATCTGTGTTGGCTTAAATGAGCCCATGTTATACTGGCATGAAGATGGTGCAAGTAACTTTGGAAGAGTAAATCTGCATTTACAGGCATTTACAGGCTCGGACCCTCTCTTCTGCTGTGATAACTTTGGAGGCACTGGAAATGTAAACATGCAATGTAAACATGTAAACTGTATGGTGAGCATCAAGTCCTGCGTGCACCCTGCATGACGGTGCAAGGTAAAGTCCTGATGGGCAACCCTCACTTAGGGCTCCTTTCCACTTTTGGTTTGTGCTGCAAGTCTCAAGGGAGCCTTGAGGAGTCACGTAACCACATTCAATGACTTTGAATTTTCCTATTGACCAGAATAGCATGAGATCATATTACCCATTTCCATTTGTCAACTAGGCAGACTCATTTGCCCATGCGAAAGCCGCATGGTTTGGATGGATTTGGGGCACCATATATGGCAAGGACGATGCCTTAAAGACCTAAACATGGCTAAGGATGGAGCAGCTCTACTCCAAGGAAATTTTTTCGCGTACCCCCAAAAACAAGACAAGGGACAACAAAAACCTCTCAACACTGCCAGTTTCCTCCCACCACCCTCTTGCAGCATGTATAAAAGTAGATGGACATCACTATTACACAGTGATGCTTTATCTTTAGCAAGGGAAGAACTGGTCATTTATATCCCTCTATGGATCATGCCACAGTCACCCATTTGCTACAAATCATAAAAAGCATTTAAAAAATGAACTGATTTTCTCTGTGTTTTTAGATGTAGATCTCACATTATTCCCTTTAAGAGAAGAGCTGTGAGCAGCCACTGTTTTCTATTCCAATTGCATAGCTTGCAGCAGACACGGCAGCAATGAGATTGCTTCGCTCCCGGGAGTCACTTACTGACAAAACGACTTCTGCCAAATCCAGCTGCTGCACATGGGCCCTTCTGGCTTTGGTGGGTGTAGAAAAGAAGTTTTTTAATCGTCTCGAAAAACAATCCCATGCTGATGTGCATTTTTCAAACAATTATGTCAGCGTGAGCTAATGATTGCTCCCAGTGCCCAGTCCGCAGAGGTCTGAGCCTGCGCATGTTGCCAGCTGGGAGGCTGCTCAGCTCAAGCTGTAAAGACTCATATTTTTAAGTCCAAAACAGTCGCGGTTTAATCCCTGATGCGTCAGTCAAGGCAGGAGATATCACAAAGGTATGAAGATATCTGAAGCTGGCTGTTATTCCGTTTGGGGAAAACAAACAGATTATATATAGAAGTTTTGGACTGAAGGCAGGAGGCGGCAGTGCATACACATACCCTGTGCACTTTGCCATTAGGTGCACGCCAGTCATTTCTTATTCACTAGGCAGCTATAAAATACTGGTTTATTTGCTAACACTTCTCATTAATATTCCTTTTGAGGTTTGCAAGTGAACTGGAATATTTTCTTAAATGCTTTCAGAAAGGAACAGATTGCCTCTAAAAAGTTTGAACTCACCTCTGTCTCCTCGTTGGAAAAAAAAAAACCAACTCCTGAGCAAGTAATGGAGTCAAGAATGTTCCCCTTAAAGTCCTTCTGCCATTTTAATTTCATAAAATATCTGGAAAAGTAAAAGCTAGCTGCCACATGTCCTTTGGGAAATGATTTCACAGTCCAGGTACTAATACAATAATACTGTACTAATAATACTAGTTAGTACTAATACAAAACAAACCCCAACATTTCTGCACTTACAGAGGTTTAAGAACGGGGCAATACACTTGATAACCAGAAATGCAGAAGCATGGGTGCTATTAAGGAACATATTAGACTTTTCTTTGAAAACTTGTTAAATTCATAGGCTATATGTCAAATAACAGCCTATATTTAACATATAGGCTATGTTAAATTCATAGGCTACTCTGTAGTCCAGAGTAAAAATGATTTATTCTGGTTAAGCCCAAGCCCATGAATATAAGGCATAATAAAACAAAAATTGAATTTTTGATAAAAAAAAAATCACAATACTAAAATTTTAATTCATAACAATTTCCTTGGTCAAACTGTGACTAGGGCAGCCCAAAAAGTAAAAGTCTCCTGTACTTCTTTCTTGGCTGAAATACAGTCAGTAGGCACAAAATTTTTACCAACTTTTTTTCTTCTTCGAACCTCCTGCTAAAACCAAAATTTTATATAGCAAAGCATTATAAGCCTGTCTTGATATGTAGTGCAGATGACAGCTGTAAAATTAGTTGACCTAATAATGATTAATTTATTAATTAAATTTGCACTGGGGTCACACATCAGAAAACTCAATCCACGGATAATGCTACTGATCTAATTTCATAAAACATAGTGCTAAAATATGGCAGCGGGTATTCAGAAAGCCCTCAAGCACGCTGCTATAGGCAAAGAGCTGCTCTGGACAAAGAGGACTCATGGAAACTGTCAGTTCTGATAACATTTCTGTTTCCACCTTCTTGAACTGACATTTCTGGAATACTTTAATTTTCTTCCTGGACATCATGATCCACCAAGAAATGCGTATTGATGATTTCCACAGCAAGTGAGATTTGCACCAGATGGAGGTGCTTACCTTGAGGATATTTCCATCTGGTCGGTTGAATCCTACCTTGGGTTTCCCAGTTTTACTTTATGCAGTGCTTTGCAAATTATGCCCTTAATTCACCACTCGGATTCTCCAGTGTCATACGAATTAATGCCACAGATTTTAATAGCACAAAAGTGAAATAAAGGGAAAAACATTGACTGCTGGACTGTGGGTCTGAGTAACTTACCCACCCTAAAAATACGGTCATTTTGTGGTGAGAAGCCAACTGTCTCCAAAGGGGACATCACAATAGTTTAGTAGAAAATATTGAATTCATCCAGTCTCGCAGTTGCAAATAAGATAACTCTTAGCTTTGAACACGCGGGTGGAGCAGAGACAGACCTTACGCATCAGGATATTAAGCTGAGTCATTAATCAAGCTGTCAGATCTCATTAAATGTCTTTATGCGTCTTTACAGTTCTTTCCTCTTAGCTAACAGACAATAGCACATATGATCAGACATTAGTACCACTGAAATAGAATTATAACCACCTTCTCGAGTACAAAACACAGGAAAATAAGGTAACATTCTTATTCTTTAGCTAGAGGCTTTGGAAGGACCTCAGCTATCCACAGGACTGGGTCCACATAAAACACATGAGGCACAGAAGGAAGACACTAACTAAGGCTGAAAAAATCCACACGACAGATTTAAAAGCGTCTGAGAACTATTCCAGAAAGCATCTGTTTCTTCCATAACGCCCTGAATTATTTTTCAAGCCGGAGCTCTGAGCTCCAAAGCGCTTTCCTCCCCCCTGACCTCCCCTCTTCCTCCCAGGATAGACCATTTTTTAGTTGAGTTCAGGCTATGAGCCGGCCTTGAAGAAGAACAGTTATGTAACGGAGATTTGATAAACCAGCACTCCGCAGAGCGAGGGACAGCTGTATTGCCATCCCGCAATCACGCTGAAATGACTTATCACACTATAACCTATTTAAAGGAACACAATGGTCTACATACCCACAGCATTAAGGCAGGTTAAACCCCCAAAATGTCACGCACTCTCACTAAAGCTATTACAGAGCGCACTGAATGTAAATGAAACTCCATAAAACCAGAGAAGCTATAAGAGATTTTGTTTGGGTTTACTGTTTTGGATGTGATTTTTCTTTCTCATTTAATGTATTTTAGGATTTTTAAGACGCTTTGATCTGCTTCCCTACATCTGCTTACATCTAATCTAGCATGAAATATGATCCAGGCAGTCCTGGGCAGCTATGTTTTTCTCTGCAAAGTTTCTAGCATCTCGGTCATCAAAAATGGCTTCAGCACTGATTCAGGTTTCACAGTTTTGTAAAGAATATTTGCAGCACACAGAGTTGCTTAAGAAGCCGAATGCTAGTGCCAGGGCAGAGTTGTCCTGTGCCCTGTGCCATATGCACATATATAGGGTCCGATTCACTTTTGCCTGAAACACGAGAAGGGCAATTCAGCCAGTCTGCATCTCCTTGATTCAGGAGATGATATCATGGTCCAGAGCAGATGCCAGCCTTGAGGCATGCCCAGATGCCCCCTTCTCCTGCAGCGTTTCTCAGGTTTGGCTCCTTTCCATCCCTAATCTGCCTCTCTAGCAGCAGCAGTGCCCGAGGCAGTGCCCAGACATGAGTCTGGCTCCAAGGGGGAGCCTGGAGGTCTTGGTGGGCAGGAATATTTCCTAAGAGGGCACTTGGAGGGGTACCCAGGTCTGAGCAGCAGATGCTGATGTCCACGCAGGCGGGACGTCCACTGAGAGGTTCTTGGGAGGGCCCTACTCTTTGAGCACAAACATTAACATCACTGAGGGCACCACAAGTGGCTTGGAACCACAGGAGAAAGGCATTCAGCTCCCAGTACTGCCCCTACTTTCCTTGGCTTGCGCCGGCCTGAGCGCGTGGTGCTCCCGTGGGCCTGTCGGAGCGAGTCCATGGACGAGGAGCCGGCCCATCGCTGAGGCAGGGCGAGCATCAGCCCGTCACCCACCCAGCACAACAGCAACCGCCTGAGCAAGCCAGGTTTTAACAAGTAAATCTACATAAAAGCTTTCTCTGAAAGTGATTACTTAATATAACAGCCAGCTGTCTCTTCATTTCTTGCTGAGGCAGCCTGTCTGCTCACCATTACTCATGGAGGGGGAAAAAAAGCAAGGCAGCAAGCTTGTTTTGTCTATAGGGTAAGCAGAGCTTCTGAGAAATAATGTTACCTGACAGGCAGAGATGACAAGGGTTTTTTTCCTAACCACCCTATTCATTTCTTTAAAGCAAAAGAGCTCTCAGTGCTATAGAGTAAGGAGGAAATTAGGCTTCAAGCCCTCAAACACCAGCCCCATGTGTCTTGGTACACCAAGCAGTATACCATGCAATCTCCACTGCTTTTAGGCTAACACTTAGCAAGGCAGGATCTTAGGGCTCCTGCTCAATTAGACTGGCCCTGTACTCCAAAACTGTGATGTTTAATGGTTAAATAATTACCATAGGAGAGTGTTGATGGGCACCAACACAGCCCCCAAAATGGGCGAATATGTGACTATCCCAGCCTGCAAGGGCAGAATTTTTTAGCTTAGAGAATCAGGTGCAACTTGGATAGAAGGACCTGGCCACACAAAGTCACGCAGGAATGTTAACCTAAATTAATTAAATGCCTGAATTTATGTTAAGCCACATTAAACTTTTGCATGACTAGTTTTACTCAGAATTAATGTATCCTTTGATTCCGAGTTCAATTACACTGAAGAGTTTAACGGGAGGTAACTAATGTGTTTCAAAACTAACTTTGGATTCAACTTCCTGAAGGTGATTGGGCAGATAAGACCTGGAATACAGAAGTTTTGGAGGGATATTGCCAGTGGGCTACCAAAAAGGACACTTTCATCCAACTTAGGAAGGTTTTCCATTGCCGTTTTTCACTTGTTTTTGTGAAGAATGTGTCCTGGTGAAGGCTCGCAGGCTGCACGGGCGGCTGCGTCGGCTCCTCCGCCGTGTTACGGCTGCAGGTGCGGGCGCATGAGGAGATGGCAATCGCCTGGGCATGAATCACTGCCCAAACAGCTGGTCCTCAGGTCTTCTAAGGAAAAGGCAATGACAAGCCCTGGCAGAATTTCAGCTGACCTGCTTAGAAACAGTCTGATCATGTTGTTTCACGGGAAAAAAATGGCTTCAGTCTGCAATTAGGCATGCCTGTGATTTGTAATGAAGAATTTAATGGTGCCTCTCCCAGAGGAGAAGAGGAGGTGAGAGGAGCAGATAGCGCAGTAATTTGTAAGAGACTGGAAAAAAAAATCCCTGTTCAGTGCAAACTAGCTAATGCAGAGTAGGATTTGCCAGCTACTCAGTATTTGCTTCACAACACACCTACTTGGGCACATCACTGCTATTAAGTAAGCTGTGCACCTGGATGCAGAGGTGAACGTGCTTGACTCTTCCTCCTCTGACTTTATTTTGACCCAGCACTAGATCTACACAACAGTGCAGGTATTATATGGGCAGCACAACTAGAAAGCTCCTTGTGATTAGCAGTGGCGTGGCCAAGAAGAAATCAGGCACGTTTTTCTTTGTCTGCCTCTTCTGAGCTTATGTTTTATTCAACTACAGCCTCAACCTGGTGTTTCTCTGCAGTCCAGCCTTTCACATCACCTCCTGCCTTCAGGAACCAGGCTAGCAGCCAATTCGTCTTTCAGCATGTTCACACCTCCACAACTGCCGTACGTGGAAGAAACTTCCACTGCTCCAAAGCAAACAAGGGAAGGGAGTGAACTTACCTTTTTGCCTAAAACCAGAAAGCAGCTGCTTCTGAGCAGGATCTTAACCCCCTACATCTCTTGCTTTCCACCTCAGGTCAGAAAGAGTTTGTGCGACCTCAGGGTGAGCACGTGCTACAGTTCCCTGCAGGCAGTTGATGGATCGATGACGATTCTAACTAGGACATCCACTTTTCTTCCTCTAACTGACCCTAAAACACAGCATATGCTCTCTCTTGCAAAAGGGAGAAATCACCGAGCAACCTGCAAATGATGCAGCTTAGGTTCTCACCTGACGCTGTGACAAAATGCAACACGGCAGTGTTCAAGAAATGTGCAGATGAGGCACTTAGGGAACATGATTTAGCAGGCATGATGGTGGTGAGTTTACGGTTGGACTTGATGATCTTGAAAGTCTTTTCCACCCATAATGATTCAATGATTCTATGATTTTGCACCATGTCCAGCTGCATGCAAGCAGCATGCCGTCCACTGCAATCCTTGTGCATCAGGGCATCATCTGGGTACAGGCTGGAGACCACGAGAGCTCCCCTCCTGCTGCACTACTGAACACAGGTGCCTAACAGCACCCTCGCTCTTCTCTGAGGTATCCTCACAAGCCTGAGTTAAGCAAGGTGAGTCCAGACTACTCACTGATTTCACCAGGATGAGTTACAGTCTAAAATTAGGCCCATGCTAAATACTTTGCTAAGACGGGGCTGAAGGAATCTGTCAGGCTGAGGCTCCCAGATTAACTGCAGATTTACTCTCTCCTGATACTATGTTCAGCCATAAACTCTTTCCCCGCTGTGTCCCCACCCCATCCAAGTCTCTGGGGAATGTTGCCATGGATTTCCACTGGAAACAAAAGAATCCATATTGGAAGAACCCTGTTAAGGTTGCTAGGCGTAAATATTGACTTAACGGCTCTTCCGTCTTTTTTCTTTTTTAAGAACAGATTTGTTGGCCATGGCTGGAAAAAAATAAAATGATCGAGTGTGCATGATTCACTCTGGCACTCACACAAACATGCAGATCAGTTGGCTGGCAGCTAGCTCCTCTGTTAGCAGAACATCGCTTCTAAAATGTGTCATTTTGTTTTGGCAGCCACAATGTCCAACCCCCAGAGAGAAAGAATCCAAGAGATTAAGTCTTCTACTTTCCATGTATTTCTCGTGGGGGCTGCTGACCTTCCCCAATACAGAATATTTGCTTAATACTTCCAAAAGCTTTTTGCTGATGTCTGAGAGATGCAGACGATCGTCAAGATGCTGCAGTGATTTTGTACTAAAAGTCCAGCCCAGAAGCTTCCCTTCGTGCTAAGGAAGACTCCTGGGTCTGCAGACATGAGAAATGGCTGCAAAAGGAACTGCAGGCACAACTTCTTATTTAAAGGTCTCCAACCATTTCACAGAAGTGAACACTAATTTGTGCTAACTACAACTGGGTAAATTAAGACACAGGATACTTTAGGTCACACAGGGAATTCAACAGCAGAAGTGAGAAGGGATCTAAGAGTTTTGGTCATTTAATTCATGCTTTCACCACAGGCTGTATTTTCCATGACACTCTACGCACAGACATTTTATCCTAAACTTAAAAAAAGTTATTTTAAATGCTGCTTCAAAACATATAATCCAAACTCTTCTCTATATTAATTCTGCCAGATCTGGAGGATTTAGCTATACTAACATGGGGACAAATCTCCTCTACAACAGCAGAGGTGCAAAGCATGTGAGATACTTGCATGCATCAGCTCTGGTCAGCACAATCTCTGACTGCCACTAAAAACAGGGGGACAAGCAGCTTGCCAGAGAGCTGGCAAAGCAGCAGTGAGTATTCATGACTCCCTGACAGACATCTGTTTGACAGACAACCAGGGGAACTCGGGAACCGTTGCATTTCACAGCACTCTCCAGATATCTGGTAAACATCTCATCAGGAGAAAGACCATGACTGGATGTAAGAGGGAAAGGGCCAGTATCAGACGTGAACCTTCTCGTAAGAGGACACAAGGAGCTTGCTTCTATTGCAGCTGAACAGGGAGTTTTTAGAGACTTTTATCCCTATGGGTTTGAGCGTTCTCCAAAATTATAATGCAAGAACGGATAGGGGGACTAGGATCTGCGCACGTGCGTGTCTGTATTTGCTCTGCGCCCGTGCCCTGTGCCCTCCTCTCACAGACCGGTGACAAATTCTTACTGCCAGGCATCCTTTGTGCATGTCCTCTTGGCTGGCTGGGTGCGTGCCTAGTGGAGGAGACCACTCCATGGTCACGCAGGTCAGGCTGTGGCAACCTACCCGCTCCTTAGACCCACAGTGGCCAGCCCCACTCAGCACCAAGCTACCAAAACCAAAAGCAGGACACTTGGCTACCTTGGAGCTTAGCAACAGCAAAGACCACCTCCTTCAAACCTCCTTCTGTTGTTAGCAGGAAACTGATGGAACAGGGAGACAGATTGGCATCACCTCTCCTCAACTGTAAGCAGATCCAAGGTTCTTTTGTTATTTTGTAAGCGTTTCCTTAGCGGCACATGCAAATTCAATACTGTGACTGCTAGGAAAGATTTTTGAGAATAAATACAAAGACATCCAAGCTTTGTATTAGCAAGAGATGTATAGGACACATCAGGAGATAAAAAAGGAAAAATCTCTCTTATGGTCCTTACTCACATCAGGCAAGAGACCAAGCAGATTTAATTGTACAAAAATAAGGAATTTTCCACCCACACGCTCTTCAGCCCTCACTGTTTGAATAGCACAGACAGGGCGCTGCCTCCTGTTTTCTCAGTAAACTGTTTGCAGAGAACAGAAATTCTTCACAATATACAAGCAACAAAAGACCTAAAGGATTTCTCTGCTCTCCTATGTTAGGGTCATGGCAATCCTAACTGCATGCAAAATTGCCAATCCCATGTCAGCATGCGAGTATCTCTGGGATGGTTCCACACAGACAGGGACTGTTCCAGACTGCCAAATACTGGATGCTGTTGCCTGGTTATGGCTTCATCAAAGGTTGAGCTTTACAACAGGTTTCTTGTAATATTAAACAGCAAGGCATATGCTGCTTAAATGCATGCAACATCCTTTCTTAAAAGGTATATCTTTCTCTTAATCTTCTGTTGATTTCCTCTCTGATGCAACTTAATTCTGCTCCTCTGCCCAAAGGATGTCTGTTTGGGAGTTAGCATTGGGTTTACATTATTCTCACCTGATACAGGTCCTGAAAAGGCACTTAGACCAGAGGCTTGTAGCCGTGTTGGAGCCCCTGCTGCTCTGTGAAAAAAATTCCTTCTGCCTACTGGGATGGCTGAGCTTGCTCTCCAACCTAGTCCTTTGCCTTAGGTTGTCTGAGCATTTAGTTCCCAGATATCTAGTCAGCTTTAAAGGTTTAGGATCAGGCCAGCTTTAAATATTTAGGATCAAGTCAGTTTTAACTGTTTAGGATCCATTTCGTCACATGGTGCTCAGATGATCGGCTTCTGAATGACCAAGAGCTGGGGCAAGAAGTCCCACTAAGAACAGAGTGCACAATACAGCCTGCCACCGGCACGCGAAGTAGTATGTATTATGTCTAGTTATCTTAGGTTAAGTTGTGTATAGATTGCTTTAGGGCAGGTGGAAATAATAACCCTGACTTTGCACCCCTCAAAGGCAGTGACCCAACTGCAGCAATCATTAGTGGATGAGGTCACCCGACTGTATGAATAAAAAATGGAAAATGGAGCATTTCTCAAACCATTTTCAGCATCAGTTAAACTCAGGTGATCTGTCTGTTTGTGGTGGACTGAACAAGCTGTCAGTGACAGCTGCCACTCGAGGTTCCTGTTCTCTAAATGTAGGCATTTAATCGAAGCAAAGAAGAAAAGAAGATTCGATACTTACTTTCTCAGGACTGCAATTTCATTCTCTATGCTGCTCTCCTTTCCCTTCAGTGCCTTCTTGGGAATGCACTTGACTGCAAATAGCTTCCCACTTGCTCTCTCTTCAGCCAGAACAACTTCAGAGAATGCACCCCTGAGGGAAGAAAAGAAAAACCCCAGTTTTAAGTGATGTCATTTCTGCAGGAAAAGCATTAACTGAAAAGCAACCACAGCATCTAGTTCTGCTGCTGCTGTTAATGACAGCAATGGCACTTTTAGCATCTTTCATTGCCTTACAAACACATGCAGACATTCACATTCACGCAAATATTACAGAGTTATCAAAAACAACAATTTCAACCAAGAGCCATACTGCAGCAGAGACACGAACATAGGTGGAAAATCAGAGGGTCCTATTTCTGCCTCTGCAGCTAATGTGAAGCCTAATTCCACCAATGGCACTTGTGCCCTTTCCAGAGGTTTTGCAGCCTTATGTCCCGAAATGCCACAAGTCCATGGTGTTTTCAGGACTAAGTCACCCAACTAGGGCCAAGAGCCTTCTGGGCTCCGCAGCCACCACAAGAGGTCAGGGCCTCCGCTGCCATCCTCTCCGCAGGCAGCCCGGAGCACCCGGAGCATCCGGAGCACCCGGAGCACCCGGAGCATCCGCTCGGCGCTCCCGCGGCTGACGCAGGCGGGGAAGCCGCTGCAGGATGTTTCCATGTACACCGGATTGCTCCGCAAAACAAACCGCCACGGGCAAGCACGAAAGCCCAGCAAGAGGATCAAAACGCAAGCCCAAACATCTGCCTCTGCAGCAGCCTCCCCACGGTTACCCCAGCGAGGGGAACACAAACAAGGGCTAGAGAAACCTCATCAGAGAAGCCGGGCGTTAATTGCCAGGAGTGGCCAGGGCCTCTCCCTCATTAGTTTATGCCGTAACGGTCCATTATTCCTTGCATGCTCATTTCTTCCCAAGAAGAACATCCCAGCCCAGCGCTTGTCCAACAAGCTCAAAGCCCCCCAGGCAAAGGATCATAGTTTATTTATATGGAACATAAAAACATATGGGGCATTTTCCTTCCATTTTTCCCACCCCTTTTTCTTCCAGTAGTACATTATTTTGTTTTTTTTCACATAGTGAAAACTCTGTTTTCACAGCTCAGGAGCAGGCTGAGCGAGCACAACCGCGCTCGGGCCAGCTCTTCCCCTGTTAATATTTGATCACAGCCTCATTAAGCTACCGTGAACTCTCTCTGCCTTTCATTCCTCGTGACCGCCGGTTATCTAGATGCTCGGGGATAAACAGCAGCTCTTTCCTTGCACAGCCTGGCTCTTCCTTTTTAATTCCTGCCATGGGGACAACACAAGTGGGTGCCTCTGACCTCATGTTTGGTTCCTGACTTGTGAAACAACCGCATGAATCATTAAGCCAAAGGATAAATGAATCAGGCAAAGGAAGAGGGTGCTGCTGGGGAAAGAAATAGCCTCTGTTTACACAGGGCTGCTCTCGTAGTTAGCAGCAATAGGGAAACAAGGGCAGGAAGTTAGGAAGAGATTAGAAGAGGCCGTCACAAAATGTTTTTGGCAGTTTGTCTACATGCAAAAGTAACCCTTTAAGCAGAGAGTAAGAAGTTAATCTGTGTTTTGTCTGGTTTGCAAAGAAAGGACAGTGGTCCAGGTCGCATTTAGACCACGTTAAGTAAAGGGACAGTCACTGCTTTGGGCTCTCCCTTTGTATATAACCCACATGGCTGGTCAGAGCAGCACGCACTCCAGCCCAGAGCCCACACAATTGGTCATGCAGTAAAAAAGAGTAAAATCGAGCAATCCAATGTGCTTTTAAAGACCTAATCTTTGCTTTCCTATTACCACACAGTCCTAGTTATTTGATTCTCCAAATGGTGTTTTCATCCTGACCCTTATATTTGGGCTAGCCAGTCTGCAACTGCAATAAAATCCTTTCATTGGGATGTCCGAAGGCTGCTCAGGGCTGACCAGCTTCAGCTGCAAACCAGGGTGCTCCGAAACTCCCAGAGCAGCTTGCAGCTCCATTTCATGAACCCCTCCAGTCCCATCTGCTGCAGCTTTCCGCACTGGACTCTACTCCAGCTGTGTCTTGAACAATGTTTTTGCCTGTAGTTAAAGGCTGCGCAAAGCAGCATAATCGCACTGGTCGTTTACAGATCACACAGCTCTCCGAATGTTTATGACACTATAAAAACACAGAGAGCTTCCATTCTGATCTGGCTTTCATTGCTGTTCTCAGCAAAATAAATGAAATCCTTTCATATCCCTCTGTGTAATAACCCCAGCTGTGGGAAATGCCTCTATTCCAGCTGACTTCACAGCATTCCTGGATTAGCATCTCCCTACACTTAATAGGGCAAACATGGGGTTCAACGGTTGGGATCAGCCTTTGGCAATTTAACATCCCTAAATGCTCCAGAAATGGGGAGAGAGTCTTTTCAGAAGTGGCCAGCAATAGGACAAGAGGCAACATGAATTTGAGGAAAAGCTTCTTGATGTGAGGGTGCGGAGCACTGGAATGGGTTGCCCAGAGAGGTGGTGGAGTCGCCTTCCTTGGAGAACAATGAAAAAAAGCAAGGAGGCAAAGGCCAAAAGAAGGATAAGAGAAGGAAAGAGAGGTAGATGATGCAGACAGGGACCAAGAAGATAAACACAGACTGAGAGAACAGTGCAGGACAAGACAGAAATGCTACTGAAGACCAAACAGCTAAAAGACAGCAAAGACACTGCTGCTGCAGTGAGGAGAGAGCCAGAGTAACAGCTTATAGACACACAAGTCATTATCTTTACTTCAAACACACACAGCTAAATTCACCTGCCCTTAATGATCCAATCCTGCTCCCACTGAAACCCTCTTCTTCACAAATAGATAAATAACCAAGAGAGCACCAGAAAGGCAAGATGGCTCATTTCCTTGCTAGCAGTAATATATCCCATAACAATTTCTCTACCTCCTCAACAAAGTTCAGCAGAATGACCGAAGAGTCAGGTTTCCTACAGGAGATTTCTCCCTCTAGTGAATTAATGTGCCATTTAAAATCAAGGTATTACTTTATCTTTAAGGTCTTCAGCACTTCCTAAAATTCTTAATTGAGAGTTAATAGACACTAATTCAGTGTACTAAGTGATATGAAATTGTTTGATCTCAGAAAATGTTGTATTATACATCATCAAAATGACAGATTTTTTTGTCAAAGGGGAATAGTTTCTATTAAGCATCATCCTGTAATTTTATGATAAAAGAAAAAAAATGGTACAGGATATGTTTGACAACCAGAAGGCAGCATCACACACCTGCAACTGATAGGACTCTGGACTAACACCCCACCTCTCCTAGAGGGTACCATGTAGTCTTTATAATGATAATGATGTATTGCCCCCAAGACATGCCAGTTTTACCCCATATTCCAGTAGCTCCACAGCCATAACCCTAAGTCGGAACAAGATCCTGAAGCCACTTAATGAGTCTTTTCCTTATGGCACTACATTTCCCTTGAGCATTTTCTCATCCAAACTCTAAATTCCTGCAAAAATAAAAGTGAAGGATATTAGCAAACAGAGATGGTTTATACCATGTGAAATACTGAGGAGCATTCACTCTATGAGAATATCTGGGGGAGTTTTGTTCCCCTCCTCCCCAAAAATATAGTCTAAAAATGATTTTCACACTCACGGACCAAGATTTTTCAAAAATAATGAGAAGTGAATCCATTTAAAAGACATATTTTTAAAAGGATCTGTGTGATTGGAGTCTCTCATTCTGTTCAGCAGGGAAATAGTGAACAGCAACAAGCCTGATGTCCAACCACCTCCTCCTCTTTGAAAGGGGGCTTTCAAACTCCTCCAGGAGCTTTGCTGATCCTACCTGGTATCTACAGTTAGTGTATAAAAAAGCAACACAATTTTGAGAAATTAGAACAGTGGTTGAAACTCCTTAAGCATGAAACTTCTATAAAATTAAACCAACATAGCATTGAGTTGATGCTATTTTTCAGAGTTGTAACCATGTTATATTTTGCTCTAGAGCATCAGTTCTTTTCAAACTTCTAATTAAACCATGGAATAACTTTATAATCTAGATCCATTTGTATATGAATTATAGAATAAGAGAAAAAAAAGATATATTAAGTAACTTGTCTGGTGACGCTGAGATAATGGCAAACTCTGAAAGATGGTTGTGAATTCCGATTCCTCACTCCTTTGCACACTCAAGGGCTATGCACCATCCAACAAGAAATTCATCTTTTATAGTTCCAATTTGTTTGAATGACTTCTCATCTACCTATTTTAATCTAGATTTCCAATTAGAAGTTCAATTTTTTTTTTAATTGCATTCCTGTCCATATAGACTGGATTTTCTATTAGGAAACAAAGCTACAAGTTAATGTTGTGCTGCAGATCAAGGTAAGATAAAGGATAAACAATATTTTTCTTCATCTATTTGAACAATAATTTAATAAGAACACTTAATTTCTGAAATAGAATGAACAATATACACTGTGACAGAGCAAATCTGTTCTCATATATCAAAGAAATGTGCTGTCACAAAAATGGAGACAAAATGAAGACAAAGAGTTGATGGCGGGGGGGGGGGTAAAAACTTAATTTTTCCCTTCATAGTGACCTCCACGTTGAACAGTTTTCCACTGCATTAGCAGGTGCTCTGTCATACAAAATAACAGACATAGAGTCGGGAAACAGATTTCCCATCTTCGGGCTGGGTGTAGCCAACACTCCTAGTTACAAGAGGGGCATTCTGCATGTCCTTTACACCAGGTAAACCACAGGGAACACTAAGCGAACACTGGTTTTTTGGAAAGGATACCACATCCACTGAGAGGAACACCCTGAGATGTAAAACCAACCAAATCCAAGAAAGACCAATTAAACCCAAGTCGGACATTTTCACAGCCTGGCACCAGCAGGCACAACCTACACTCCAAATTTCCCAAGGAAACATAAGTGATACAAGCAGAGTAAAAACCTTTTCTGACACTTCCACAATTTTCGCCAGAGACGTCAAGGACTTAATGGGGCAGACTGAGACGAGCTCAGACTCTGTGCAACCAGCTCACGCAAGGGAGTGTCTGGTACTGCTCAACATTTTTCTACCAAGCCATTTTTCTACACAAGTAATTTTTTACTTTATTCCATTTTCTACTGTCCTCTTTCTCCTAAATTCCAGACCCTTCCCAATATAAGTCTCAACCCAGCTTAAAGGCTGGAAATAAAAGTTTTAGTTCCAAGGTCATGTCCAAGAAGGTCGTGAGGTCTCTGTGAAAATTAACAGATCCAAAATCTTAAATAACTCAGCGATGCAAAGACATAAAGCCAATGCAAAGTTACAAACCAACAGAAAGATGTAAGACGTAAAGATGTAAGAAAACAGAAAGATGTAAGAAAGATGTAACAGAAAGATGTAACAGAAAGATGTAAGAAAGATGTAATGGAGGGTGATTTTACCCAAGAACATGGGAGGGGACTTTCAGAACTGTGACATATGTCACAGAAGCTAAATATTCCTACACCTTTCCAAGAGCTAAATATAAATATATGGGAAATGAAACACACCTATTGGTCTAATTTGCAGTTCTGCAGAGATGAAACATTTTTTCTAGCTGTTGTCATTCCTGAATGATCCAGGATCGCAGGCCTGATCCTGACGGTTGACCTCTGTGGTATCCTGACCCATATCTATCCCAAATGAAGACCCACTTTTCCTCACCCGGGTGTCGTAACACCTTCCAGACAACGACAGACACTTCCAAGCTTGCTTCAAATGACGGTGTTGTGCACCTTAGGGACACGTGAGAACACAGGCAAGGGGCAACCCTTCACTGCATGTTCCCGCAGTGAGGAGCTCTTCTTTGCACCAGCGACACCTCTCTCTGCACACCCTAAGCCACTGACCCACACCAAAACCCACCAAAAGGTATCTCAGAGAAAAGGTACTTCAAGGTCTTGAGATTACACACTTCTCTTGTAGGTTCCTCACCTACATCACATGCAGCTCAACAGCATAGGGTTGGGTAGCACATCTGCAAGCTGTAGGTGTAGCCTCTCTTACCCCATTGCTGTTCCCACCATCATTGAGATTTTGGGTGGAGAAACCACCCTGGCTATGGAGTTCACTGCAGGGACTCACAGCTGCTGCCCTAACAGATACATGATATTGGCATCATGTTCCAGGTAAAGCTTCTTTCTTCTCCTCTTCAATCCAGGCTTCTTTTCTCCCACCATTAAAGGGCACTTGATGGTTATAGAGAACTCACTGTAGCAGAAGGAGCAGCAAAAGCAAGCAAAGGCAAGCAAAAACTTTCGTCTCACACAGTCACCAAAAGCATTTGGATTTGTTTGGATTTAATTTCCATTTTTGTTGTGTTATTATCTGCAATTATGACAACAGTTAGTGTTTTGACAGCTTTTGTCACCAGAGTCAGCTGGAAGGATTTTAATGTCAGTTTGGGGATTATAATTTCTTCTTGTTTTAGCTCCTCAATATTTCATGCTCTCAGGCAAAATATAAAACTAGAACTAAGACTGAAAAGCCAAGTTGGCTGCTTGGAAGACAGAGACCTCCACGAAGCCAGCAAACACCAATTTAAGGTTTCACAGAATGAAGGAAAAAGTGTGGAATTACAATAATACACTCAAGGCTTCCTTCATGCCCTTACCTCTACCTCTGAACCACTTCCCACAGAGCCCAATCACCTCATCAAGTGGTCAACAATCATTTTCACTCAAGGGAAAATCATTCGAAACAGTGTCGGGAGACTGTTTTTCCACCAGCCATCACGCTGAGCAGCAGGCCCAGCATTACTGCTCACGGATAAGGAAACCCTCAGCAGGATGCTCCAATCCTCATGTAACCTGGTTAGACAGAAATTAAATTAAAGACTTGACAGTTCAGATACATGCCTCAGAGCCTGACACTCAGCAAACTGCTACCAGAGAAAGCAGAGACTCTTTTTAACGTGGGGAAATTGCCAAAATGATGAGCCCTAGAATCCAAGTTGTTAATTGGTGGTGATTGAAGGAAGGAATTGCAGTATGTAGATCTCAACAAAAGCTGCTGGAGAGAGCCCTGGATGATCAGGGAGAGGGCAGTAAAGGGGCAGGAGGGGAGACGGCTCAGGAGAGGAGGACATGTGGCCAGAGCAGTGGTAGGGCTGTTCAGATGAAGTCCTACCACCTCCAGGAGAAGGTCCTGATGGCCTCGTAGAGCCAGTTGAACCCCGGTGTCCTGATCAGCCGCAGCCCTGGCACGAACACAACCACATGGATGAGCCACCCTCCAGCACGCGGCCAGCGTGACCACCAGGCCGCACAAGCCGTGCCGTGAGATCGGAACAAGGCCTTGGAGCCACCAGGCCTACAGGTTTCAGCGAATTAGGATCAGAGGTAAATTAACCACAGGAAGCACCCCAAGATTAAGCCAGAAAGAAGTTTCTCCAGAATCTCTTCCCTTTCTTAAATCAGCTAATTTGTTTCAGCTGCCTGTTGTATGCTAATTTAATAGGATGCTATGCAGTCTGCTCTGACACAGTGATGCACGAATGCTAAAAAAAGGAAGCTGGCCCGGCACACATCCCAGTCATGTTTGTTATTACAGCCCTCTTCTTTCCTGAACTGTTTGCTCCTTTCTGATTAATCATGACCCCTATTAGAAAGGGGAGCGTTGTCTTTAAGGAACTATTCCATGTGCATTACATCCTCTGCAGCAATCACAGGAAACCATCCAGAATAAAAGTAAAATGTACAGCTTTTTGTATTGAGCTCTTCCTCCCATTACACTCCTCACAAATGAGCTGTTAAGCAGCTTATTTTCTCCACTGATGATCACTTTCTATCCAAAGTGAGTATCTAAGCACTTTTTTTCCCCACTTTCCTCTCATAAGACAAAAGGAGCTCGCTGTCTCCTACAGCTTATCTGATGGCAGTACCCTCACGGGGAAATAACCTTTCTTTTTCTAATAATGACCTCAAACCTTTCTTGAGGCATAAACGATCTCCATAAGTTGTTCAAAGCCTTCCCAGTGACAGCCCTGATATACGCAGTGCATATTACAATGCCTCTGAATTCTGATGATCTTACCTGGTCATGTAAAGCAGATTACACCCACTTGAAAAAGCGCATTTCTTCCTCTTCCTCCACACGGAAATTTAAGAAATAATCTGGCATGTCACGGCACTTTCTAAAGGAGCCGGATCAATTAAGAAACAAACAAACAGATGACACTGCATCTTTTAAAGCAAAGGAAGCACAGTGCAGACACTACAAATTTGCTTGCAATAATTCCTACATCCCTTCTAAACCAAAGGTCTTCAGGCAGTTGCTGGTTCTATCTTAACTAAAGACTATGTACTTTGCAGTTGGGTCTAGACCGTTGGAAACTCCTCTTTACCTAGAAATTTTGCTTAACGTGTCTAGACCTTCACCAAGCCAAGCTGCATATGCCTGCACAGCACTTCATGCCTTCAGGTGGCAGCTCCCTCTTACCACAACAGCCTAAATATCAGCTCTGGTGATCTGCAGAGATCACAAGCAAACAACTGCATTACGTAGCCTACAATTTTCAAATGCTGATCTTGCCTTTCAGACCCAGGCTCCCCAGTGGATTGTGTTGCCTGTTTTATTGATAAGGGATCTGAGGATCAGACCCCATCTAGCCAAATTTCTCTTATATATTTTAACTGCTTAAAACTCAGGAATTTAGCATAATCTAGAAATGCATGCTCCTTTTGTACTCAGAGAAAAGTATCTCCAACAGATGATTACATCCCACCCTAAAATATATTAAAGGAAACACATGATGGTCCTTTACAAATCCTTAGGTTTCTTCATCAAGGAATCACCTGCTCCACTTGCACCCTGGTCCTGGTAAAGAGATCACCTGGGGCCCCTGGACAGTAGCTACGAGGAGATACCCATCAGGCAGCCACAATTAGGTGAGAATCCTCAGGATCCATCCTCAGGATCTGTCTCCCCTTAAGAGAAAGCAGAGCTTGACCTCCCAGAATGAAACTCTTCTGACCACATCTGTACTGATGGTGTTGACCCTGAGCTATTTACCCTAGGCTCACTTTGTAGATAACACAGAGCGAGTTAAAATACCAGCATGGTCAGATTGTCCTTGAGAACTACCTTGAAAGCAAAGGCAGGTGAGCCCCCTCCCCAGCTTATCGGATGCTGGCCCAGGCCATGAGAAGCGCAAGTGTTGTAGACCCACGATCACAGCAAGATTCCAGCCTGTTTCAAGGACAAATTTAGATTAGTTAATCAGATCATGAAACCAAGACACAGCCCCTACAATCTGCCTTTTTCAGATTCATCCTTTAGCCCCGACCTACAGCCCACAGCCAGACGCGCTCCCCATGCGCGTGACGAGCAGCCGCTGGAAGAGGAGCCAGGGAGTTCAAGGCTGTCACAAGCACAGCTGAACAATTCCCATTTGCAACCGCCCTTCTGCGCCGCTATGAAACTTTAATTGGCTTGATCTCATCCCTGTACCCTTACATCCAGCCTTGCGTATCTTTTTTACATATTTGGACTAAAAAATGATGTGTATCTTGTATCCTCGCCCACTCTAAATCACAGCTTAGAGCTTAAGAAAAAAGAGAGAAGGGAAGGAGAGGGAACGACAGAATTTGATATAACAGAATATAAATCGCTTTGCATCTTAGGATTGAGTTCTGGTAGGAAAAGTCACTGCAAGCTACCCAGAGCTCCACCTGCATCTTTGCTTTCAATAGGCACCTCTATAAAACACGCAAGAGTGTTTGCTTTCCTACTCCCCGGCCGCTTGACTCATGCATCCACATGTGGTTTCATGTCTGAATTGAGGTGCATGAAGAAACCTTAGCAAACTGGTTTGCCTGGTAACTGGCGGGCTTGAAAATAAACATCTTGGCAAGGAATTTTCAGGGTAATTGTACACAGAGGCTAGCAAGTACTTCTGAAACTCACAGGCACTTTTGCTAAAAAACAGTGCCACACACTTTCCATGCATGCAATGCTCAGTTCTGCTCTTCGATGAACCTTAGTGAAGAAAACTTTTCAGCTTCAGCTGGTGTAAAATTTCTCCCTGGCTCCTTGTTTAAGTTGCTATGTTGAAACTACCCAGGTTAGTCACAAAACAGATGCAGCACCAGCACAACTTCCTCCCATAAAGCTACTGTCCAGAGCCTCCACGCTGTTCTGAAGGACCATTTTTGGTCCCAGGGAGTTATAGAATGACTGGCCAAAAGAGTATTTCCCAGGAGATCTTAGGAATCAGAAGCTGTACCATGTACAGGTCCAGGTGAGTTCAAGGACTCAGGACGGCCTGTGGGACGCAGCTATGGAGCTCCTCCAGGTTTGTCCTATGCTTTTAGCAGAAGGGGAGGCCAGTCACACTTGCAGCAATTTGCTGCAGAAATCAGAGATCAGAATCAAAGTCTCTGCCAACACTGCTGGTAAGGGGACAAGGACTGAAGACCTTCGGATCTGCCTGGGCAAGCTGCAAGCTGCTACTCAACAAGCTACACTTGGCTTGCATGAATTGTAATAGACTCTTGACTGTCCACGGCTCCAACATACAGGACAAATGCATGTAGGGCTTCTTGTCATCACCCCCCATTCCTCAGAGAGCATCGGCGCAAGAAGAATCACCTCAGTGCATCGAGGGGCTCACCGACACACCAACAGGAGCAACCCTCCTTGTTGGAGCAATTCAGCATCTCCCATTCCCTTTATCTGATATATCTTAACCAGAGGACATTATAGTTTCATAATACAACGGCGAGTTTCCTAGGAGATAACTCCCATGCACCCAACCTATTTTTAAAAATGAAACGCTTGAAGAGCTCGTGCCCATCTTGGGCTGACAAGATACACACGCGTTGGCAGTTGCCACCACCCTGTTTCTCACCAGTTACATCCTTCGAGACTATGTGGCACAGATACATGGTGTGTTGGAGACGTAGCACACGCTACGAGCGGGGTGTGGGACCAGAAGGGAACACAGCTCTGGAAACCTGGACTGATAATTTCCATGTTTCTTCAGGAGTGGCCTTTTTAGAGTGGTCTTCAGGCAATTTTATATAACAATAAAAAAGAAGTGGCACGTTATTCTCCCAGGGTGACACACAGCCCAGAGGACCTCCATCCCCCACGATGGTCATATGAAAGCACTGGCAGAGTGATGAAGAGCAGGCAGGACTGCAGGAATCCCTCTCTCAGCACAATGTCGTGGATCAACCTTGACCACAAGTGCCCAGGTTGATCCCTGGGGTCATTTTAGCAATGGATCAAAACAGGACAGTCCCCACCATGATCAGACTGGGGAGATTCACTGTGAAGTAGTAAGTTTTGAGTCCTTTAAAACATGGCATGTAAAGTATGATACTTCCCTGGGGAGAACAGCTTCGCTTTCTGCTATGGATAAGAAAAAGAGCCTAATTTGTTTACAAACTTTATTTTTTCCTTGAAAGAAAGCCTTTTTCCCATTAAAATATTTCTGTTTATAAGCAAATGGGAACTCATTCCAAGCAAAAGAGAACCTGAGGATCCTGAAACACTATTTCCAGTGGGTTGATCATAGAAAATACCCTTTTAACCTCATTAAAAGAAGACATGAAAAAGATAAAAACTGCTCAACAGGGTAAAGCTACGTCTGCTCTATCCAGCATCCTTGCTTTAGTAATAACCAGTAACAGATATAAGAAAGAGTGTCAGAAATAGTCTCATTCTGTATGAGCTCTTCCCCTGGTTTACCTTCATAGCTTCCAGCTGTCACATCGACCCACCAAGGACCAGCTCCCTGGTTTCTACTAATTCACACAGAATCACAGAATGGTTGAGGTTGGAAGGGACCTCTAGAGATCATCTAGTCCAACCCCCCCTGCTCAAGCAGGGACACCTAAAGCATGTGGCACAGGGTGGCATCCAGGCAGATTCTGAAACAGGCCCAGCTTACTCAGTCTTTCCTCATACCATAGATGCTCCAGTCCCTTCATCATCTTCGTGGCTCTACCCTGGACCCTCTCCAGAAGCTCCACATCCCCCTTGTCCTGGGAAGCCCAGAACTGCACCCAGTGCTCCAGGTGCGGCCTCAGCAGAGCTGGAGAGGCAGGATCCTCCCCCTAGACCTGCTGGCAATGCTCCTCCTGCTGCATCCAGGATCCCATTGGCCTTCCTGGCCACGAGGGAATCATGCTGCCTCATGGTTAACTTGTTGTCAACCAGGACTCCCAAATTCCTCTCCATGGAGAGATCCACGAGAGCAAAGGCAAGGAGAAATTGTGTTGTCTTTACATCCATACTCGGAGCTTGAATGTGGGGCTCCCATTGGGAGCTTTGCGTCAGGCCAGGGATGTCCTAGGGCTGTGAAGCCACCTGGGCTGAAAGATGGGGAGATGAAGCCTCCATGCTTGTGTTACTCAGCTCTAGAGCCGTGCAGTGGCCTCTGTAGCTCTCCCTGCCCCAGCAAGGCTCTTTGGGTCCTCCTGCAGATGTGCCAAGGGATCTCTTTCCCTCACCATGCAGGGGGTTTCCAACATCACTTCTCAGCTGCCTCCTGCTGCCAGCTCTCCTGGTTCCTAGCATCATCCACATAGAGACCCTGTCTCCTTCTCAGACTCTGGCTGTAGCCTTGGGAGAAAAGATAGATTCAAATTACAGGTATGCGCAGGGAGGATGTTGGTCCAGAGAAGAGGGAGGGATAATTTCACAGGAAGGAAGCCCTTTGTCACACAGATCTGTGGACACGTCATCCTCTCTTCCCTGCTCTTCTATCTGTTCTGATATCTATTTATTTACTGTTTATTTTGCGCTTTCGTATAATTATTTTTTTTCAACACATTAGAATCTGAAGTTTCACAACCTTCTGTAGAATTGAGCTCCGTTTGAGAAGAAATTGCATGAGAAAGCAGTTCTATTAATTTTATATTTGTTGCCCAGTAATTTCTTTCCACAGCCCATTATTAAAACACATTGTAAGATGTTAAATAACCAACTGCTTTCCTGTACTTCGTAATGTGTTTTTTATCCCAAATAAACTAATCAGTTTTAAACCAAGCCTACAGAGTAGTGCTTTTGCTTAGCTAGAAACTCTCCGTGAAAGGGATTCTGCAGGAGTGGATTCCCCTTCAGTCTCCAAAGCAAGACACTGAGGACCTCAGACAAAACTTTTGGGAAAGGATGTGTAACATCCTATACTACACAGGATACCTGAAGTCAGGTTTAATTTTGGAAGGAAATCTATAAAAATAAGGATATCTATTAAAAAGAGGTGAGAAGGAGCTATGTGAGGGCCAAAGTGAGAAGGTTCTCTTTCAACCACCAGGAGAGTTAAAACTCTGCAGAAGGCATAAAGATTGTTTAAAATCATCAATGCTCAAGGCTCAGAACAAAGACATCCCCATTTAAAAACAACCAGAGAAACACTGAAGTCTTCAGACTAAGCTGCGGGACATGAGAAGCTGTGAAAAGACAACATCGTCGGAAAGCAGAAGTTGCTTGTTCAGTTGAGGTACTGGATTTAAGGACTAATGACTAAAACATAAAAACATTGAAAGGTGGGAAAAAGCATTCGAAGAACATGTTGTATCAGGCCTGGAAAAAAAAAATAAATAAAAAAGGACTGGAAAAATACCGGGGCCAAAATCCATCACAGATTATCAAAGGCACCATTTGTGTCTCAGAACATGCCCGCATCTCACTGAGCACAAGGAGAGTACTCATAGTATATGATAATTACATTATTGCTATACATTGACCTATACTTCCCTCCCCTGACAGCACTGGGGGCTGCAGGAGACGGGGTCTGGCTGAGCCGGATCTTTGGTCCGACCCAGGACAGCTGCTCCAATGGTCTATTGTGTGACAGAGCCAGCAGCAGCCTATGCAATAAATGGCCATGAAAAGTCCTGGAGAACCAAGCCTATCATGGAGACATATGGCTCCATCCTTATGGTTAATGCATGGCAGAAAGCAAGGGAAAGTGCTTGTGAAATATTACCCAAACTCAATGAGACAGTTTTCACCTAAGCAACACAGTCAGGATGTCTAGGAGGAAAAGCAGTCTCTGATTTCAGAGGAATTAACCAGAATAAAACACCAATACCCAGGCAGTTTGAAAGATGCATCACATACTTAGTAGAGGAAACAACTTTTGTGATCTTCTGAATTGATCTCCATGAAATAAATATAACCACTGTCTTCCTTTAATCTGTCTTTGTGATAGGACTCCTACTGTCAGTGCAGATAATAATGGCCTCTTCCTTGCAGCATTGGAAGGTGGATACCACTAATTAAGCTAAAGCTCACATCCTAAAACTTTGTTATAACATTTTAAATTTCCCTTTCCCTCCTCCACTATTCAAGTAGTGGCATCTTCACTACATATCAGGCAGCTACAACACAGGATCTTTCCTCAGAAAGGCCTTCATTCCGTCGAGTTTTCTCTGAAACAACGCCAGGATGGTGGCATCTATCTCATACTGTTATGAAAAAGTAGAGAAACTTCTTTTGTCAAGCTCACCAGCTCCAGACGAAGGCACATGGCGCCTTCTCAGTACAAGATGTACTAGTTCTGCAATGAGAGACCCGAAAAATAGAGTTTTTTTATGCTTTCTGGAGAAGGGACCTGCATCCCGTCAGCTAGAATAGTACAGAACATCACCCTGCTTATGCATTTACCCTTACCACATCCTTATGGGACTAGGCAGTGCTGTCACGCTATGAAGTAAGTGAGAAGCAGGGCAGAGAGGGGATAAAGCAGACGTGAATGCAGCTCTCCCTAGTCCTAGACCATAACCTGCATCTCTATGCACTGCCAGATTGTAGTGCAGACCCACACTGAGCCCGGTCTCCAGAGGCTGGCGAGGAAGGTTAAACATTGCCATCATTATCCCTTCTTCTTAGAGGTTCACTTGCTTTATTGCATCATTTTTAATAATCAAGAATAAAACAGGAAAATAAATAAAAGGTTTTTTTTTCCTTTCTATACTGCATGCTCCTAAACCTGCAGTAAACCAGCAACATCATATCAACCCACTGAGTGCTACAGTTCACAGCAAACCTGTTTACTGACGCCCTGTGTTTGACGGTGGATTCAATTTCCTAACGTTAGTGGTCTAAATACATATTGGTTGAGCTGCTATCAAACATTTCAGAAAAAAATAAGAAATCTTCTCAAATCTTCTCACTTTGTTGACAGAAGCTTCAGAGTAGCATTTTCTTATACAGGAACATTAGCAGGTGTTCACATTTAACTTGTTTTTATGGTTTTTTTAAGCCTGAGATGCATATAGTGGCTGAGAATTACTGTTTATTCATTTCTGTGTAATAGGAGAAGCAGCATTTCATCTGCCTCATCCATATTTAATAACTCTATGCACAACAACCATGAAAAGTCTATTTTTCTCCCACTAGGGAAAATATTATTATTGTTACTACTAAGACTACATCTATATTCTGATGTTACCCTCAGCTTTCTATATTATTTCTATATTATGGCTGGGGCAGGTCCTTTCCCGGTGCTCTCCGGTGTTACTGGGCTGAAGGAGCTATAGGATTTACGGCGTGCTGAGTCACATCTGCAAGGACAAGTCACTCCAAAGCTTCTCCGCACGATCAGCCACAGGGAGCCGGGAGCTTTGCAGCGCTGAGGAGGGATGGGGACCTTCGAGCCTCATCGCTCAAGCCAAGCTCACGCTGGCCACTGTGAACCCCAATCCCAAAATGGAACCTGATCCCAATGAGGGGGAGGGATTCCCCCAAGAATCACCCAGGAAATCTGAATGGCTTAAAATAATAAAGGACACAGGATGTTGTAGCTAAGCAGAAAATGTGGGGTATATAATTGTACAAATGGGTTTTTCCTTTCCCTGCCATAAGGGAGGATTTCAGTGGCTCTTCCTCCTCACCTGAACCTGGGAAGCCTCCAATGGACCTAACAAACTACAACTCCAAACTGAGGAGCATCCAAGACACTCTGAGTTGCTTTGGGTATTTTTTTCTGGGAGGAAAAAAGAAAAAAAAAAAAAAAAAAAGGTCGACAGGTCACATGCTATTAACATATTAACCATAAAACCATCAGGCTTCTTTCTCCATGAGGTCATGGAGAAAGACGTATTTTTTTCAGCCTCTCAAGCCTCAAGAAATGAAACAATTCCATATCAAAAACATTCACGGGCTAAAGCTCATGATGCAGAGATGCTGCAATGCAGAGAATATATATAAATAAAGATCTTTTTGCTTCCTATTACTTGTAATTTGGAGGTAGTACAAGACTGGGGAGGAGGCACATTATCTATCCCCTTCCCCTTCCACCACATGCATGTGTGGTTCTCATTAGGGTCAATTAATCAATCTGAAGGAAGGCTACGAGCCAGCCTGAGTGACGAGAGCCCAAGGAGCTCGCGCAGTGCATGGTTCCTCCGCCAAGTTCTCCAGGCTCGGATCTCGCTCGGCTCGGCCCAAACACTTGGCTTGTTGCGCCGGTATCGGGATGCAGGTCCAGACAGGGATGCAGAGAGGTTGTCCTGCAGGGACCCACCAGCCACTGCCTGGGCAGCAGGTCCCAGCACTCAGGAAGGGCAGGATTAACTGCTCGTCCCCAGTTTTCACTGGTACTTAGCACAGGCCCTGCAGTTTTCTCCATTAAGAATCCACATGTTGCTCCAGGCGAAGTCCAAAAGAAAACCTCAGCTGGGTTCGAAGCGGGTTCCTCGGAGCCTCTTCCATCCTGCCTCCCCGCAGCAACCTGGCACACACCACGGCCCCGTGTTTGCTGCCCCCGGCGCGGTGCACATTAGTGTTATTTATGTCACCCCGTCTCCAGTCCCCGCGGTGCCGTCCCCACCCGGCCCACTCGGTGCAATTACATTGCTAATTGTAACACAGCGGCGCGCTCCCGGGGACGCTGCGCTGCTGTTTAATTTATAAATGTCAATTTAGCAGCACAATACAATGAAAAATTACCCACATCAGACCCAGGACAGTTCCTGCTTTTGAATGGGTAAGGAGGCAACAATAATAATTAAATGCTTAAGAAAGGGAAAGGATGAGAGAATGCAGGCAAGCCTTCGGTCCAGCCATTCCAAGTTTTACATGCGCTTGAATTTGATCTATTTAAACGTAAGTGGACTGGCAGGTGACTGGCAGGTTTAATATCAACATGACACTGCACAGTCCCTGCCTATTTGGGATCCTATTTAATATTTAAATCTCAATTAACCAGTAGAATTGACTTGACATTTAAAAATCTAAACAAAACGATTCAAGTGTAGTGCTACTCTACAAGGCATCTGTAAATGCATCCTTATATTTTCATGGGCCTACTCTTTTTTTTTTCTTTTTTTTTTTTTTGCATCCTGACCAATATCTCCAAGCAAAAAATCAGGATTTGTTCATTTTTATTCCCATTCTCTTTGCACAGTCAGTCCAACTAAGCAAGAGCGAGTTGAATTCTGTCCTGCTTGTGTTCCAACAGCAAAATTATCATCTACACAAGCAACTGAAGAGATACCAGAGCTCTAAGCAAGAAAAATCAGGTATTTGTTATCTAGAAGGAAAAAACTGTCCACACGGACATTCCAAATGGACATTCTGATACAGTCCCACATTATAACTTTCTACTGCCCACTTCTAAATAGCATCATGCTGAACATGCTGGTAGTGCCACTCTTGACTCCACACCACGGATCAGGCACCCAAAATTCCTCAGCAACAGGGGAACTGGCCCCATGAGCTGTCACCACTTACTAACTACAAAAATCTGAACCTGCATTTCCCATCATTTTACAGGACAAGCACAAACAACCAAGCAAAACATGAAAAACTACACAAGTTGTACTAAGCTGTACTGGGCAGACCAAAGGTCAGTGCAGCAAAATAATCCCTGATTAGGAGTTAATGCTTTTATCAAAAGCCTAAGAGAGAAAATATGGAGATATCCTTCACCTGATTATCTCTCCCAGCCTTCTGTGACCAGCGATTCAAGGTTTTTCCTAAGCGAGGGGCCGCCCGGACCATCGCGCACCCACCGATGGAGCTCTCCGTCTCACTGCCTCATCCACGGGCAACGACAGCCATCTCCATCTGGTGCCATCTCACAGCTCAGCAATCCACAGGGGCTCCTCTGAGAAAACCTGGGAGACAGAGTGCCCCAGCTGGTGCCAGCTGGTGCCACTGATGCTAATGGCTTATTCTGCTTTGTGCCAGCAGCTGATCTCCCTCCTCTCTCTCTCTTCCTTTTCTCAAAAATTCTCATCCTCAATACGCAAGACTTGCAGAGAAAGTGGATCGTGTCCAGCGAGCGCAGTCCCATGCCTGCGACACCGGCTTATTTCCATCATCCAACAGGGACGTGGAAGAGAATGGCGATAGGGCTGGATGATGGGTTACCCTGACCCTGGGAAAGGGTTTTCCTAAGACTCATTTCCTAAGACTCTTAGTAGATAGAGGTTTAATACCTTCTAAATGAAACTTTCTAGCCCTTGAAAGCCCTTCTGAGGTATTAATCCCTGCCCAAGGGTTGCTCATGGTATGCACTGGCTTGGCTTTTGCTCTCAAATACATGCGAGGGAAATATGCTGGCCGCTAACATCTCCCTCTCATCCCTAAGTGAACTTGTTTGGAGGCGTTACTCTGAGTTCTGGTTCCTTCACTTGATCATTTCAGACGTCTTTAGCTCCTGTGTGTCCCGTCCATACTGCCACGTCCCAGAATTAGCATCGGATGAGAAGAGCGGTCGAGACTCCCTCCCAGGGCGATGCTGATGGCATCGCTAACGAGCAGGCAGATTTCAGCGCCGCCGTCATCTGCGCAGCCAACAACTGTCAGGGCTGAATTTACTGCCTCAAGTTCTTGCTCCTCTTCCTTGTGTGTGAGCGATGTTACGCGCTCCTCCTCCACCGCGAGGACATGAGCTATCCCTTTGCTCACCTCAACACCCTGGGAGAGTCCCAATTAGAGATAATCCTAAAATGCAAGAGTCAAAGGAAGGCGTGAGCTGATCCAGTGCCCGCAGGGAGAAAACGGGGAAATTTGTGCTTCAGTATCAGAGCTCGCCCTGTCGCATTTCATACCAGCGGCCAGGGTCACGTTCCCCTTCCCCGATTTTCTGAGAAGGAAGCAAAAAGGATAGTTTTAGAACAGAAACCCAAGCAAAACAAGGCTCAGATGAAGTTTGGTGCCTACATTTCCCACAGGAAAAAATTCCAAAGGAAAAGCAAAAGTAAATCCAAAAGGCATATATAATGATGTTATCTTGGGTGAAAATGTTTTATGACTATTTTCAAGACATAATTTCCTCATGCAAAATGAGAAAGAGAGATAATACATATCTCTGCTTCATAAGTCTGTCATTACAAGTTTTTTTACTGAGTTTTTTTTATTATTATTATTTCCTGGCTCCTTTCCCTGCTCCTTTTTCTCCCCATTATTCCATGTACTTAGACTGCAGTGCCGCTCACTCATCGCAGGGCTCTCAGCTGCAAAGTTGACTCACTAAAGGTTTTTTCTGCTCACCGGTCTCGCTGAATTATTTAAAAGGACACTCTCTAGTTGGAAAATAGCTTCAAAAATAATGTTGCTTTCCTAATTTCCAATCTTAAACTGTATAGTTAAAAAAAAGAAGGAATTTCAGAGAGACTCATTTTCTATTCACAAATAATTGGTTTTCTTTTGAACATTTTAATGCAGACAACCTCAGTTCATCATCCCTTTCTAGACAACTTCACTCTGCTTTCCATGGACTTGCAGTAGCGATAGTGCCAAGTCGCCTAAGTTTATCCTCAGTCTTTGAATATTTGTGGGCTTTTTTTGTAAAGTCTGGGCTTGTAAAAACATGAGTAATGCTGTGGTTCGGTTTTCATTTTATTTTAATTTGGTATCTGGTAGCCTTCATGACTCCTGGGAACAGTTTGACCACATGGCTCAAGTGGACCCTAAAGGCTCAAAAGACAGAACCCATTTTTTTTTATATATGTATAATCTCGCTGTTTCTTGCGATTCTTGGAGGATTGACCAATGTTTTTCTTAACTCTGAGACTTGATTTCTTAGCAGCGTTGCAGTTAGCATCTGATTTTCCTTTATGCTGCAGCTCCTTGTAAGCCAAGCATCAGGGCAAAACACGGTGCAAACCTCTATATATTTCATTAGTCCACCACAAGGTGGGTGAAGGGGAGCCAGGGAGAGGAAGGCTCTGAGCCTTAGAACAGGCAGAGATTTCTTAAAACTAACTTAAATCAGTCAAGGTATTTATTCAAAACTCCCTGTGTAAGCATTAGCTTGGTAAGAAAGTCTAGAGTTAAAATATGATACCTGAGCTGAATTAAAACAAGCCCCCAGAAATAATGCACAGTGATTTTTGTGTTAGAATCGCTGTTGAAACCTTGTTATAAAATTCAGCAGTGTATCATCTCTCCAATAAAGAATTTTCTTGCAAGACACTGGGAATAAAAAACATATACACTTCAATCAGACTATCTCCAGGGCATCTTTACACAAAGGTTTTTATTTCCCTTTCAACTTGACATATTGTTTTCGATACTAAGCTGAAAGATAATGGTATTAAATATACATTGCAGCACAGACTCTTCCAGAACAGCTCCAAGATGTGTCCCAGGCAAAGCCATGAAGACATCCCACAACTGCTCGTGCCAAACCTGACTCGGTTTCTGTGACCAGGGCTAAAACCACAGGCACGTGGGCCAGTGATTCATTCTTCACTCCTCCTTCATTCAACTCGAGGCTCGTGCAAAACTGAGGGGCTCAAGAACATTCAAAATGGGCAAAATCCTCTCGCCAGGTTCAGTCTCTCATGGTTTGAGAAACTTCGGGCCAGACCATCTTTTTAAGTCCCTGTATCAACTGGGAGTATATATGGCATTTATGATGCCCCCGTTTCGTGGGATGTTCAGAAGAGGAAGAAGCCTTTCAAGATCAGGCTCTACCCATGAATAATATGGGCCCTAGAGGAAAGAAGAACTTGTTTTCTTGAAAATCTGAATTTCAAATTCAACTGAAAAGCGACAGGGCTTGTAGCTTCTTGTCCCTCTAAAAGGGCCCGAAGCTGCCTTCCAGAAGAGACCCAGATTATGGATCTACCCTCCTGGGCTGCATAGACTAGACCAAAATGGACTAAATCATCTTCTCCACAAAACTGATGGAGAAAATATTGACTACACTGAAGTCAAAGCCCAAACAGCTATTGATTTTGAAGGACCAGCTCATGTTCCTTGTACTTAATTCATATTAATATGTAGCTAGCCCATTTGTGACCTATTAATGGTCACAATTACACGTTCCTAATCCAAACTTTGGCACAGCACAGCAGCTATATTGGTGTGTTTTCCCACAAAAAAAAATGTTCTCTCATGAATGAGTTTCTATCCCTCCTTGTCCTATCATTCTGCACATCTCTCCATCTCTCATTATTTCTGGTTCCCTCCTTTCAATTGCAAGTGCTGTATGACAAAGGACTTCCTGTTTGTTTTTTTTCTGTAGAGCGGAATGGGCACTAAAGTTACTCCTCAAATGACAGGGGAGAACAAGTTACCGTAGGTCTGGTTGGGTTGGGTAAGCGTCCAATACAAAATGATTCTTTGGAGAATGACTGGCTATTGACTGGATAAATCCTGTCATTGCTCAAGTTAATAAAACAGATCTCTTGACAGGTGTTAGGTAATTTTTAGCAAAGTTACAAAGGCGGCACTATCGTCACTGTTATTAAAAGATTTGATTAGTTATGAGAGCAGGCTTAGAGGCCTAAAACAAAGCTGCTAACTGACGCTGGTGGGATAATGGATGTTAACAACTAGAAATAAAAAATAAGCCTGTCAATTCCAAGAAAACTCTTTGAAAGTAAGAGGGACCAAAGGCTAGATAATATGCCTGACTTTTGGCATGCTTTCTCATCCATGTAACTTGGTGACCCCTTCAGGACAAAGAAGGTCCCTGGGTGGGATGAAGTGGGGCTGCCTCCCTCTCATCGCTGGGGCTGCAGGAGCTGCCCCTTCGCTGCAGCCGTGCAATAAATCTGTTTTAATGCATTTATTTCACAGCTGTGGCAGCAATGAGCACAGAGCACCACGGGGGCACGGCCTGGCGGACGGGCTGTACCTCACTGAGCTGCTCTGCACCCTCGGGCTGCCTGGGGGTCCGTGCAGGATGGCGATGGAGCCAGGGCTCTCAGGAACTGCGGCAGCAGAAGTTACAGAGGGTACAAAATAATATATGAAGCAATAACGATAAAGCAACAAATATGAAACAGGCACTGCCTGAATCGCGGGCAGCCTGGCAGACTTCTGCAGGGAAATCTGCTGGTTGCCTTCACTTTATTTATGTGGAAACCTTATTTCCTTCTTTTGTTTGGATTTCTCCCCTTAGAGAAACGTTTTGAAACACAAAAGCCAAGTTTCACTTCTCCCATCAGCACTTTTCATGAACAGTCCCTGCTGCGGACATGCACACCAAGGCCACCCCGGTGGTAAACCAGAACCAGGTCCCAAACACGCTAATGAGAATTATCCTTGTTTAGCTCTAAACTTTCTTCTCACCACGCATCCAAGTTCTCAGCCCCGTGACCCTCCTCAAGGGCCTTCTGCTCAGGAGAACAAGCCCTAAGTTGCCAAATAAGACACTGCAATGCCTCACCCAGCATCATTTTGGACACCCTAACCAGGCTACCTGCTATTTCCAGCATGCTGGACCTGTCGGCCATATAAGCATACAGCTGAGAGCAGAATTTGGCCTCAATTAATCTTATAAACCATTTCCGGGCTAAATAAGTTTCATTAAACCTCCAGCAAGGAGCATTGTAATAAAGGCAAATGCGTGTCAACATGCTTGCTTATCCTTAATTATTTCCTTCTTTTTGTAAAGATGCCTTACACTAAAATACAGATGGATAAACATGCTGATGTAAAATTAATTTGCACTGAGTGATATAATTAGCTACATCTCAATAAATGTGAAAAGATTAGGGGAATCACATCAGTTTGTTTAGCTGGCAAATGGAAACCACTTTTTCCTTTTACATTTTTGAGAAATTACAGCAGCTAGTATGGCTTCCTAAACCCATTTACCCTGACTCAAATAGACAGATTAAATAATTAGCCAGAATTAGAAATAACATCAAATCTGATCAGAATAAGGAAATACAGGTGTTCTTCAGAGGCCACGTCTACTCAGATTTCAGGATCCACACGATATCCAGAACCCATGTCCACACACGAGAATGAATTCAGCACACAACAGATGAGAAAGCAAGAGAGCAACTGAGAAAGAGAGGGGGTTGCTTTCTCCAGAAAAAAATGAAGGCCCGTCCCTCACGTGATAGACACCATAAGGTCCAGGACTCACCCGTATTCACACTGCCAGCAAGGAAGAAACTCTTGGGAGCACCACCTAGGTGAACTGACAGGCTAGAAACCAGGAACTCAGAGAGACAAGTCACAGAATATGGCACCTTCCAACAGAGGATCATCCATCAGGACTAAAAGGAAAGTCACGCGTCCATCAGTAAATATACAAGCCCTGAAGAACAGGTGGTTGATGTGTACATCTGGACACCAGACTTCTTCCTTGAATTAATGCCATATTGAAGTAATGTGTTCTTCCAAGGCATGCCTGATCTGGGGTCTTATTTATTTATTTTGTCTCTATTAATGCATGGCCATGCTGAAATTTCTATTTTGCCTCTGGTGTGGAATTATCTACTTTTAGCACCACAAGAAGTTGCTTGGGAGTTGTATTTGCTTCTCCTATTCCTTAAGCAAACACCAGAAAACTTGAATCAAGACCAGTAATTTAAAAGATTTCAAAGCCACATATCGAAGGCTAAATGAAAAGAGCGTACCAAAGTACCCAGCCAAGTGCAAGACCAATATATGCACTCTAACTTTATCTGCAGTCTTACACAAGCTGATAATGAACAAAAAGCAGGCAGAAGCAGCCAGATTGGGAGTATAAATGATTCTGCTCCTCTTCCATCCCAGAGCACAGAATCAGTACAATCAAACGACCTACTCCAAGTCTGGAAACACTCTAAAGCCATCGTTATACTAAGATGGTTTCAGAAGACCATTGAAAAAAATGGCTCATCAAATCAGCAGAATAGAGAAATGTGCTCAGTACAGGGCATTCACTTTGAGAAAAAGGGTTTTTTTAACAGGCAATGAAACATACACTCCTGGCAAAAAAAAATTAAAAAATGTTAAAATTCATGGAAGTCTAACTTCAAAAGTCACTCTTTGTTTTGAATTTTGCAAAGTTGGTTTTTTGTTTTTTTTTTTAATATATGTGTAATATATGTTTTAATATATGTATGCAGACATGTGCACATATCAAAAAGCAAGGTTAATGTTTGCAAAATTCAGTCATATTTATATGGCTTTTTTTTTGGTTACAATGAAGAATTTAATGCCTCCTATTTGACAGATGAGCTGTGACTGTTTCAAGATCTGCCAAATTTTTTGCTTTAATAAATGAAACTCAATCACATAAACATAAACCTAAATCACAAAATCACTAAACCTAAAAGGTGTCAAGTAAAATCGTTCTTCAGCCATTTGTCAGTGTATTTGATACCAGCAGTTGGGTGAATGAAGGTTCATGGTTCATATTTCAGGACATCCTCTCCTCTGAAGCTCAGGAAAGAGCCTAAGTCCGGCTCACGCCACGCATCAGCCTGGATCCACATGAAGAAGGCAACTTCTTTCACCCTTGCCTCAGTTTCTCCATAGGTAAAATGGGATCCTAATATGCAAACAAGACTGTCTTCAATTGGAGTCAACTAGAAATGGAGAAATTATTACTTCTCACTGACTTCAAACCCTTCCTCCTTCTCACCGCTCATCTAATTTATCTGTTTTTCATCCTAGTTGCTTTCATTATAGGTTTGATTACAAGATCATTTGAAACAAGTACATTAATCTCATATTATGCCTAATTACATTAGCTTCAGATGTGTCCCCTAAGTATGATGTACATTTTGAAAGATGTATACAACCCTTTTCTACAATCTCCTTTAATAAGATTCAATCTCACAGACCTCTCTCTTTTTCTTAGCTGTTAATTTTCTTCCACTTGGAGATACTGAATTTCTAGGAACTCTCCCTGGGAATCTTTGAAGCTAACAGTAAGATGCTATTTAATCAATAAAACATTAAATAAAACGAGCATAATTGATAGGACTTTGATTTTCTCTCATGTTTTTCCGCCTTAGATCTCACCATGCTTTACAGAAGGCAAATATTATTCCATCTAATTGATGGGAAAACAAAGGCACAGAGAGACAAGCCAAACATCCCATGTTAGTGCCAGAGCCTACTCCACATTCCCAATATCTCAGATACTTGCAATAGGTCCCGTTTCCTACACAGAGGCAGTCTGCCTGGTGATGCCACCTGAACGACTGTAGCTATAGCAGTGTTAAGAGAGTAGCAAAGTGACCAAAAACTCACGGTCCAAAGTTTCAAGACTCTCCAAGGTCTTCTCTCCAATCCATAGAGAAATCCTCCAACCCTGCCTAGTTTAGACACCAGTAACAGCCTCTGAGTGTTGCCTACAGACTCCTTTTCCCATGCATAAGAACAGACCTCAAGTTTGAGAAGTGTACACTTGAGTCATTTTTTTTGTACAGTGCTAAGTAACATGAGGACACAGAAGGGAAGACCAGTTCATGCCTGAGACTATGAGGCAGCACAATAAAGACAGCAATAGACATCAATTTTGCCCTTTTAGCCTCTTTTCCAGCACATTATTTCTTTAAGCTGTTCAGTACCTTTTGACAGATGACAGGCTCTTCAAACCTTTAAAATTACATAACTTTTAAAGCTGTCAGATTCAAGTATTGTTCTTCCCACCCTCCTATTACTTTTAGTAACTACTTCCAAACCGACTGCCTATGTGGGCACAATCGAAGAGTCAGTTGAGTTAAACAACTCTTCCAACACACCCCTTCAGAAAGATTAAGTCAGCAGGTCCTATCACCTGACATTCTTGATGATGAATTTAAAAGTATAAACTGGACTGCTTAGCTGTTTCATGAGAGCCTTTTTGGATTTATCCTCTGGAGGCTGCCAAACCATGAGGTCTTCTCACAATCCTGTCCCAGTAAAATCATACTGAGATGTATCAGCCCTCAACCATTTGCAACAAGAGCACAAGTGGAGAAAATGTCCAGAATATGGTACAGAAAGACACAAAAATAGTGTTATCTGGCAGATCCAGATTTTGCTATGCCCCATGAAGACTTTAGAGGTTACAAACCAGGTCTGATGACTGGAGGGGCCATTCTGCAATCTCCAGCCACATGGCCATCAAGCGGCCACGAGGAGATGCTGACAGTTCCAAGTAGGACAGCTCTGTCTCACAACTCTTATCTCACCATAATTAATTTTGAAACAAGGTACAGTTCCCTCCGACACTTCTGCAGAACTCCCAGCTCAGATAACGCCACTCCGGAAGCCTACCAAGGACTGAAGTGAAATAAGCTCTCCCGGGACAAACTCCTCCTAGCACGTGGCTTGGAAGATGCCCTGATCTCACAAAAAGACCTATCTCAAATTGGCTCAGATATTTAACCAGTTATAGTTTCTGGATGGATGCTGTCTACTCCGCATGCACCTAACCTTGATCTTTTATTCAACATTAGTTACATACTAATAACAAAGCAAACCAAACAAATAAAATTCCCTCCAATCCTGATTCTCATACAGGATTTTGCAACAGTCTGCCTTTGACATGGATTTGAATTAACATGTAAAATAGTGTATATATTGAAAAATCTGGTAGGAGATTCTGAAGTCTCATTGCAAGTCTTAGCCCGTGGTCACAGGTTGCTATCAACGACCTTCCCCTTTACCATGACCTTCTGATTAGTGGGGCAGGTACATTACGCTCTTCAAGGAGAAGACTCATAGGTATTCACCTGTTGAACAGGAAAATCAGCAAGCTCTTACCTATTCTGTTACTAATTTCACCTCCTCTCTGCATAGCCATCAGAACTATATCAAACAGCTATTTCAAAGCAAGCAGTTGTGCCTGTTGATGGAGAGGAGATAAAAAAGAACAGAAGAGCAGAACTCTGAATGCTCACAGGGGACACACGAGATCTTCTCACAGCCCCACCACAGGCCTGACCATCCACCCTCCCAAGCCAGGACGCTTTAAAGGTTTGGGCACCCAAAGAGGAAGCACTCGATGTTGCCAATTTCCTCAGAAAATTCAGGTGCTTGATTTAATCACGGTCTTTCCTTCATACTTACAGAGAAGAGAGAACCATCAGGAGAACCATGTCTCTTTTTCCTTCCTCTCTTACTCACCAGTTGGTTTTGTTGGACCAGACAGGGTTTGCAAGGACACATGAAGTGGCCCAGAGGCTGGAAACAGCTGGTTTAAAAACAGCACCTTTCCTTAAGGGTTTTAGGTATCACCAAGCACATTTTGGCCACAAGGGACAAAAGAATCAAATATTAATCAGACAGGCAATGACCATTTTTATTTTCTACCCAGCAAGCAAGTGCAAGCATGAACACTCAGCTTCCTTCCCTCATGATCTTCACCGGGTTGCAGGAGGTCAGAATTAGCAAAGCAGCTAAGGGGAATGCAGCTAAGTCGCCAGAAATACCCAGCAAACAAGATACAAGGGATATAGAGGGCAATGCCTTCTCTTTGTAGATAAAGGAGCACAAGAAAGAGAAGGAAAGAGAAGGGGAAATGGGAAAGAAGGGAAGGGAAGGGAAGGAAAGGGAAGGGAAGGGAAGGGAAGGGAAGGGAAGGGAAGGGAAGGGAAGGGGATACTTCAAACTTTCTTTCTCCCATCCTTAGTTTATCACTGTTGAACAACTGTGAGTCAGGCAGGAGAACTCAGACCCAGACTTATAAACATCTTCTTTTAAATAAATCAGAAGCCCATGTGTTCTTATGCAATATCCATAATATGAAATAGCTTTCCTGGCCAACTGTCAGGCCTTATCAGTTTGGCAGACCCTGTAGTTTACTTGGGACATCTGTTCCAACCACAATATGTCATGGGATGCTGATACTTCAGTCTCAAAGCGTGAAGTATCCCCCACACCTCTGACACTCCACCAGTGCCAGCCACGCGATGACAGATATTTGTCCAGTTGCCCTTGCTAAAAAAAGGGCCTATCTTCCAATGTCTCCCTGGTCATTTTTGCTGAAAATGAATAAATTATGAAATTTACAATGTTCACTCAGGAAAAATTCCCACTCAGGAAAAAAAATCTGACTAAAAATAACCATGTAAACCGTTAGATAATAGTTATCCTGGAGAACTGCATGGTCTAACAGACCATGGAGACTGGAGACCCACAACCAAATTCCAAATCCACTCACGTATTGCTGAGCAAACTTGGACCTTCTTTGTGTTTCTCCATCTGCAAACTATGCATAAATGAACAGTTACCTTCACAAACCATTTGGGGATCAGAGAACGAAAAGAACTGGATAAGAGCACTGTTATTATGTTTTTGCACTGAACTTTCCTGTTTTCCTTGAGCTGAACTATCTTTCATTCACAAGTCATTATCTGATATGACTTCAAGGGGAGCGCTGTCTGAGCCTGTCTGCAGGATGTAGCCCAAAGCAGCAATATCAGATACTGGCTTGTAGAGGAAAAAAAAAGGCATCGAGGAGGTTCTAAGTACAATAGGGAGATGCATTTTGTCAACAAGAAGCACAGCAATCTGCCCCCTGACTCTCAGCTGAGAGAGCACACAGGAAGCGATCACAATATGACCAACAAGGTTATATTCAGCAAGGACCAATCTACCCAAAGCTTTAATTTGGGTTAAATTACCAAGCAATACATGCAGATCGATGTGAGTGCTGATATTCTTGAAGAAAAAAATATCTCCTCTCCGCTAGGTTTCCAACATGTGGATAGAAATGCCCTGCACAAATTGCTCTATTTCTGCTGTCCCTGGAGAGGTGAAGAATAATAGTGAGATACTAAATAATATGATTTATACTCCTGTTATTAAAAATAATTAAATACAGGGCTAGCCAAGAAGGGAAATGAGTGCAACTATGACATTAATCACCCAAGCTCATGAAGTAAGTGGATAGGCTATTGCAGAATAGCACTAAAACAAACTTTTTTTTTAAAAGCGTTTTAAATATACCAAGATAAGAAACACACACTGGACTTTTAGCAAACTGTTCTGAGAAAAATGCATGATTCTTTTCATTTCCAAAAGAAAACACCTAAACACTGAGGTCTGGAGAACATTCATTGTTCTTCCTACCAAGCAGTTAAAGGAGTTTTCCATCCTAAAGGGCTTGACAAAATTACCCTTAGTGCAACCCCAACAAAATCACTTGATTCATGAATAAATTTGCCCTGATCCTCCCACAACACTTCTTGACAGAGAAGTCTTAATCTGGTTTGGTTTCCCTGAAGGTTGCGGAACAGTCTCCCCTCTGGGCCTGCTCTACTTTGGTTTGACACATTGGACCCCATTTCTCTCTCTCCCCCATATTTCTTCCCAGCACAAAAGCAAATGAGTCAGTTTCCCGTGAGGAGCCACACTGGGATGACGGGATGGGATCCCACCTGCAAGCCAAGTCCTCACCTCAGGGCATGCGGGGCAGCACAGCGGCCTCCGTTTCATTGCGTGTGGACGTGGGGGTTTGACACCAATGCTGTGGTTGCAGCTTCCTGCTACTCACAAAAAAAACCCTCCGCTTTGGCACGTCCACCTCTGTAGAGGTGATAATTTGAGGCAGATAGATAGAAAATCCCAAAGCAGAGAAACACCAGGGCATCGGGCTCCTGAGCAGAGAGCAGTTCTTTACCATCAAACACCCAAACTGCAGCGGCATCAGCAGCCTTCACGCTCGGCCCTATCGAGGAGATGAGATTTTCTTGTGCAAGTCCCAGAGACTGTTAGCTACCACCTATAAGAAAAGCTGTGGCTTTGCTTTCTTCTCGAAAGCCGCATCTCGGGGCTGAGATGCTCGTGCTCGGGGCTTGCACATCTGCCTGCCGAGCCGGAGCTCCATGTGGTTTTAGCAGCGTGCTTAGCTGCGATCAGTCGGCTGCCTTCAAAGGCATCATTTCCCATCACTGCAGTATCTCAGTCCCAAAACAAAATGACAAGACGGCTAACGTAAAGGCCCATGCGTGGGCTGGTTTCTTCAATCCTTCCCCTGAGGAAGGAAGTTCAGCCAGAGCCAAAAATACAGTCCCAAACAAAACTCTCACGTACTACACAGCTCTGCAACGAAAATGTAGAGATGTCTGAGAGCTTTATCCAGTGAAGGATGTGCTGGTAAAGTAGGAAACGTTTCCATGGACTCCACACAAGCCAGCTGTTCAGAGACAGATACTGAGACAACCGCCCCAGGCCAAGCACCTCCTTGCAGAGAAGCACGTGTGCTGCAGGGTGTCCGGGCACCTACGAGCTGGGCAAGGAGCAGGGTTGTGGGAGGGCTTGCAAGGCCAGTGCCAAGGTGCTCTGCCTCACCTCCACGACCTCCTCTTGAGCAGGGATGCTCTCTAGGTTACCCCGAGGTTGGGAGATTCCTTATGTGTGACAGCTCCTCGGTGAGGATCCATGCTACAACTCGACAAACCCTCAGGAATCTTTGCTAAGTTCTGTCTCTGGTTGATTATGCCATAAATCCTTTGGATATAAACCACTGACCAAGCCTGGGACCAGGACTGGATCCTCCAGGGAGCCAGGAAAGCAAAGGGGTCCATTCCAAACCTCGACACTAAACAGGAGGGCCTCCCTGGCACTTTCAGCTGACCCTGTCCTCCATGTAGTAAACAACTGGGTGAACTTTGCCATCAAACCTTGTTAAATCGTTGTCTATTTACGGTTCAACTTTGTTGACTCACTACGTGACCTCAGTAAAACACACTGCAGTTTCTCTCTTACGAGTGAAGTGTATTACTCCTCACTCAGTCCTGCCAAGTCAGCATCTAGTGAGCCAGTTCAGGAATGGCCAAGCCAGCCGTGATTTCCAGGTGGAGCCTCTACTGTGACACGCTGGTCCAACAACCTCCAAACCTCGTCCTCCAAACCCACCTGGAAATATGGAGTGTTTTCCACACAGTCCCATTCTGCAACCAAAGCAGAGAGCATCACCAGGGTCTGCTCAGGTCTCCGCCTGGGATCAGTCTGGCTCCCAGAGCCCAGGCATTCCCCCTTTTCAAGACAAGTGAAATAGGAATGTAATTAACGGGAAAAGAAACACAATCAAGTGACAGACACACCAACAGCTAACGTAGACCCATACTTCCCAATATGAGATTAAGCTGTATCTCCTGATCTATAAAAAAAATATGAAGGTGAGATTATTGATAATTATCTGACATCCAACAGAGATCTGGCACAACAATAAACCTCTGCAGCCACGGAGCTTTCTCTGGGCGACAAGATCAAAATGCCACCACGGGAGCAGGAGGCAGTCTCAAGAAAAACACCCGTAGGCTCCCACATAATTCCTGAATGATAGTGTCTTGCTGGGAGAGACAGGAGGAATAGATGGGTCCAAGCAGACAGTTTACAACTGCTAATACTCAGGGGTAGGTTCTGCCCTCTGCAGCAGCTGGAAATGAGACTGTGAGGAATGTCTCATCATTAGGAACTGGCTTTGGATTAATGCTCAGGGGGATGGATTTTATCCACACCATCCTCCTGTCCTGTTGCTTCCACTTGAATATGGTAGAAGCATTAAAACCCCAAAGCTTAAAAGCTCTGAAACCAAGCGGGGAACAAAATGAATCCAAACAGTATTTCTTTGCCCAAACTCATAATTTTAAGTTTCCTAATGAGTAACTCCTCACCTAAAATTATTTCTTTTCCTTTTTTAACTTCTATAAAAAAGAATCCTAGAGGAGTAAGGAAGAACTCCAAAGTTTGTACTCACTGACACTTCACTGTAAAGAGAATATTCAACACAAGTGACTTTTAGAAGTGATTCTTACCACACATTGACATCCTTTTTTTTTTTAAAAAAAAAAAAAAAAAGTCTTTTCTCGGCCTCTTTTTCCTCTGCAACAGAGACGATTCTTTTTTTCTACCATCAACATGAAAATATTGCAAATTCTCTCAAGGCAGTTTGGGTTGCAGGGCTTTGTAGGGATGGCACATATGTTGGTAGCGTTGACACTTTAAAACTGCCAACTTAAAAATCACTGTTCACCCAAAGCCCTTCCCAAATTAGCATTCGGTGCTTCAAGTGTAATACGAATTGATCAGGGGTGACTAATTCTACTGGAGTGATGCAAGAATCACTATTTAACCTCTTTTACCACCTGAAATTCTATCAGAACCTACTTTGTTGCCTAAGTTGTGCTACAGGGCATGCCCAGGAGCCACCACCCTGGCTGTCCCAAAACTGAGTCCCTTGTCCCGTGCCTTTAGATAAGCCATGGGAAAGGCTGCAGTCCATGGGAAACACTCGTATGAAGGACAGGTTCAGATGGAGCACGCTGCCCAGAGAGGCTGGGCAGGCTTTAGGGCTGGAGGTGTTCAAGACCCGACCAGAGAAAGCCCTAGGTAACCCCGTCTGTCCTGATGGCTGACCCTGCTCTGGGCAGGAGGTTGTACAAGAGACCTCCTGAGGTTCCCTTCCCACCTGCGATCAGCTGGGACTCAAGTGCAGACGTCTAAAGCCAGGCATCTAGTCTAAGACCATGGAGAGACACTCCGAGATGCAATCCATTGCAGTTTGAGGAGGAGGAATCAATCCTGGGAAGTGCTTCTCTTTCCTCACTGACCACATACGTATCTGCTTAGGCTCTGGCAACCTGAGATGCCTCCAGCAGGAAGCGAAGGCTGCCCGAGCAATCACTGATGGAAAAGCAAGATCCAGCTGGAGGGATTTACAGCCAGACCTCTCCAGGGAGCTTCCTGAGCACCATGTTTCATCCCCTCTCCCTGAAACTTGGATGCTGAGCAACCGAGAGGGAGCCCAACGGGGGAGCCAGTGAGGAGGAAGCGACGCGGGTTGAGGGTGCTGATCCACGGATTATCTCCTGTTGTTTGCTTTGGCTTTAACCCGGTGACTATGTAATGTAAAATGCATCAACAGGGCAGGGGGACAGATCTGCTTTTGTTGCACGATACCTGGCTCAATATTTACGAGTCCACTTGGTCCTTTCTAACATCGATAACTCCCATTCACTGAGCAGCTCCTTTGAGGGAAGGATTTACATGAGAATCAGCCTTGTGGGAGCCTAAATAACCGGTATGTCACCCCACGGGATGTCTTTGCTCGTGTGCTTTGTGAAGAGCCCCACAAGTGCTGCTGAGGGAAATGAGTAACCACCATACGTGGCAACTCCTGGGATACCGCATGGTTGATGGGAGACTGCAAACCTGCCTTCCCTGTTTGCTTTACTGCTTGTTGTGTGCAATTATCAGGTGACTTAGCGTCCACCTTCCCTCCCATCTTCCTCCTGTTCAGACTGCAAGCTCTTTGGGGTGGGAACCGTCTCTTACTATAAAGCCTAAGAAGGAGAAAAAAGCCTCGATGAATGAGTAGGATTCCAGGATACAAAAATAAAAACCAAGGCACGCAGTCACCTGAGCCAGGCTCCACTCGGTCGCTCATGACGGACAGTGTCACAGGACGAGCTGGCAAGATAAGAGCCCGCTCGGCGCACGGGTTTACTCGCCGAGGTCGCACATTTCTGGGTCAACAGTATTTTCTGAACTGACACTTCTGATTTCCTGCTGAAACATAACAACTGCAGGCAGAAAGTGACTTGCCCATGCGAATACTATGGATCTTCACTTCCCTCTTCTCTCCTCCTGCTCTGTTCAAATATTTGTTCATCAGACTTCAGCACAGAATGCTGGACGCGTGCCATGGTGCCCTTCTGATATTTTATAGGGTACTGCATTTATTTGCAATTATATGCTCCTAGTAAAAAACATGCCTCTTCAATAAATCTTCCTCTGGTGAAATATTATGTATTCTGGCTAGCTATTTACTGCAGAATTTCGGTGATAAATTATTCTTCCTTGCAGCCTGAACTTTGTCATTTTCATAATACATTAAAAAATGCATATTCCTTTTGCATAAGTACCTCCACAATCCACTCACTTTCCATCTCCTCTGCACTTGCTGCATCCAGATGTCAACAGAGGCAGTTGCCAGACAGGCTGCCCTACATGCTGACCTAGTAGTTTGGACACTGCCGTCCAAGGGTGACGTCCAAGGACAATCTTTAATGGTTCTTCATAAAAATGTGCACTGAACCACGTCAATATAGCTACGATATAAGACCAGGTGCACACACGTCTCCTGACCATCCACACGAATCCTCAGGGTTGACACTGGCGTGACCACATGCCTGCGACCCGGTCGGTGCTGTGATCCCCAAAACTCCCTGTCACAGAGCAGGGATTTTAGAGCAGCAGGGCCAGGATGCAGTTGCTGCGAGCAGGGAGACAGGAACCAACAGCAGAAAGATATCAAGGAGCAGCTTCTGCAAGCCCAGAGGCTTCGTGTAAGCTCCGCTATCTGGCTCAGCACAGACACAGCCCGAGGCTCTCACGCTGCCTGTCAAAGGTGCAACTTGCAGGATGGTTAAGATAGTCTTTACAGCCCATCCATCACGGAGGCTCCGCGTGGTCCCGTATCACTGCCCGGGCAGTGAAGGGGGCAGAACAGCCCATGTCCTGTCATCTCCAGACAGGACTGTCAGTGCATGGGAACAGGGGCTCTAGCAGAAGGCATATTTGCAAGCTGGGGTTTGAAGAGCACATACACTGACTGCATAGACACACAGCTCCAAATCTGCACTCAGGGGCCTGGAAAATAAGCATTCACAAAACGTGCTTAGGTAAATAGTCCATTTACGGCACCAGAAGCCAATGGGCAAAGGGAAGGCAATCCCGAGAGCTTGTTTGCCTCGTTTCTAAGGACTCCTCTGAGTCTTTCAGCAAACTAGAGGAGGAGGCAATTTTAAAACTATCCTCTGATACTAAGTTTTCAAAAATGCATCTGTAATAATTGAATTGCATGGCCCCCCACAAAAGCATGTTCTTCTAGCGAGCGAGCAGGAGCTGAGGTGAAACGTGTCTACTGGGCTTTCGAGCAGGCCCAGTGAAGTTACACAGAAGATCACTTGCTCTCCAGGGCTGCCTCCATGAAAAGCATATATTTTTTATTGCAAAACATAAGAAAATTAGAAAGATTTGTGCTAAAATATCGAGTGATGACTGCAACATTTTCATATCCTCTTTCTAATTTCCTTCCTTCAAAGCTTCCCTTCTTTTTATCTTAACCTTAAATAACAGCAAGCTACAATAAAGCAGTTCCTACATGAGACCCACCTCCAGCCGTAGAGAAAATAATCTGTTAATTTACTCCTCCTGTTAATTTAATCTCCTACATGAGACCCTCTTACATGAGACCCACCTCCAGCCGTAGAGAAATAAGATGTTAATTTACTCTTTTGGTCCCTAAAATCTGGCCTTGATGGCAGTCAAAGCCAGACCCTGATCTGGCAAGCGGCCAGGATAAAACAGGTTGTTCAGACGTATGGGGAATGTGTTTATGGACTGACAAAAAACAAGAGGGTAAAGCACAGCTCAAATCACGTTATGGACACAAACGCTCTTCTCCTCTTGGCTCTTCTTGGGCGTTTTCCTTCGGGTCCCAAAGCATTTTGTAAAGCCAGGTCTCGTTATCTGCATGTAATAGATGGTAACCAGAGGCACAGAAAATTGAACTGACTCAATTTGGGACATTCAAGATCAATTCTGGGAACAGAACAGCACTCAGGGTTTACTACAGCTCAGCTGGTGCCCTGTTCCTTAGATCGTCCTGCCTTCCAAGAAGCACAGTGACCCCCTGGAAAACAAAATAATAAGCTTAATGCTTAAGTTCCTCGTTTCTGATAAAGGAAGGGGCATCTCTCAGGGAAATCTTTGGGTTAATTTGCTGCATAGATCTTCTCTGTCATGTTTTCTTTGGCAAACAATCAGCGAGCTCATTAATTTCTGTATCTAACTTAGTTTCCGCTTCAAAGTACTATAACGGAAAAACAACCAGATGCTCATGCCAAAAAGTAAACATTAGAGGGAATGATAATCTAAATGGTGCCCTTTTAAACGGCTTCAGATACAACGGATCACAAAAGACCATCTCTAAACCAAATGCTCTTAAAAGAGAAGATGAAGACCTCCTTATCTTCTGCTTCACGTAGGTATTTAAGCTAACGAGAGCTCAGAAATCAATGAGTGGGTATTGAGCTGCTATCCAGCCGGCCTTCACACAGCTTCTGGTAAACAAATAGGAGCCTAAAAATAAACGTGGGGGGAAAAATCTTTCAGGAAATTACACATCTATAAGCAGAGAGGAGAGAAAGAAAGGGTGAAAAAAGGTAAAGGTAGCTCATGTACAAGAGATCTCAATTCAGCTTCTTTCATCTATTGGAAAATCAGCTCTGCTTACATCAACAGCCAATTTAATAACCATGATATGTATTTTTCCAGGCTATGTTCTCCACTCTTGGTTCACAGCAGCATACCCTCTAGACAGGGTATTTAGGACACTAGAAAGGGGAACTCATTTCTCAAAAAAACAACAACAAAAACAAGAGGGATGCAACAAGCCACAAGATAAGGCTGTTTGGTCCAAGGGCTGCTCATAGTTTCCTTTTGTTTTTCTGTTACACAATTGGGGGTTTCAGCTGAGGAGCTTTGCTGTTTTAGATAGGAAAATATGGAACATTTATGGACATTTCCTGAGATCCCTCAAACACAATGGTCATCCAGGCACTTCTGGTACACACAAAGAAACACAACAGTGTTTCTCTATACAGTTGGACACCCCGATTGCTCATTCCCAATCGCCCTGGGGAGCAAGTCACCCTTTTCCCTCGCAAACAGGTAGAAATATATTCAGTTTCTTGCTTCTACCATACTTCTTTGTCTGCTTATGCTTCACACAGATGTCAAAGGGAGCATGACGACATTACTGGGAGGAAGCTAAGCCGAAGATCCAGCTTTTCATTCCATTTGGAAGCGGATGAGATCTATGACCATTCTGGTAACTTGCAGCAACTAATTTCATAGTTTTGACTTGCATCCTGGGAATAGCCTATATCCAATGCTCCTCATCTCCTGGGAATAGCCCATATCCAGTGCTCCTCGTCTCCTGGGAACAGCAGCCATCCAACACTCCTCATCCGCAGGGCAGGTCTTCTGCATCGGACCATTGCACCAGCCAGTGCTTTAGACAAGGAGCCAGCACGAAAGTACCCAACACAAAATGTTCACACTGCCGAGGAGGCAACCTGCTGGCCAGCATTGCCATGCAGACGCGATCCGTTCTTCAGCAAGCAAGAGGCGACAAGGTGGTGCCAAAGCTGCCCAGTGGCTGCTCGCCACGGATTGACGGCAGCTCCCAACCTGCCGCCGGCACCGAGGTTCCCAGCGCCGCCACGCAGTTTGGTGCATGCACAAGGGCATGAGCAGCCGTGGCACCTCGACTGCATCATCCCCCCGGCCCGGCACTGCCGTCGGGAGCCAAAAACAACCATCCTCCTCCCTCCGTGGCGCTCACGGAGCCCCAGCAGACATGGGGTGGGTTCCCACCTGGGGAAACGGCCTCCTCTGTGCCCCGTGCATCTCCTCCCAACGCAAGGGATTTCTCTTCCGTGCCTTGTTTGGTGGCAGACAGCAGTTCCTGTCGCCAAACCCCTCGTTTGCTGCCAGACTTGCAGCTCTGGTCTGTAATAAACTGCTCTTTTGCAGGCAGAGAATCAGGTAGAGAATTAGAGGCTACAAAAGCAGCAGGAAAAATGCACAGGGAGGAAACATTATAATGAATAATATCAGACTGAGTCTAATTCAGACCTGGGATCTCCTTAGCCTATAAGAAGCCCATTACCTTGTGCTTGTTTCTGAGAAATGTGATACATACAATAAAACCCTTCCCATGGCAAAATAAACAAAGCAGCAAACTTCAGAAAACACTTACTCAACACCAAACATGTTTTCTTGAAAGCTGTAAAAGGATATTGGTACTATACTCTTTTCCGAGCAAATTAAGCAGGCCTTTAAATATTAGCAGTGGATAAAGTTTTCTTTTGAACAAATAAGGTGGCCCTATGCAATCTGGACATTAGTTTTGCTCGTGCTTTGCCTCAAAGGCAGTTCTTTCTGAAGAACCACTACACTGGGCAGAGCAAGGCCGCTTTGCAAAGGGGAGCAGGGGGTTTTGCACAGAGATGGCAGCTAATGGCGCAAATTGAGAAGTTCCTCAAATGTCTCATCCACGCGGAGAGGGGATGAAATGCACTAAGCTGCTGCTGCAAAGTCTTATTTCCTACTGTCATGTTCCACTGAACTACATGCAATTTGGCTGTACAAGTCCCAATATTCCCTTTATCACAGTTTGTAACTGTGCTGTTTAAAAAATAATAATAAAAATAATAATAAGACATCAAAAAAATGAACTGGAAGGGTTTAAAAAGTAGAAGAAAGAGAAAAACCATCAACGTAAATTGTTTGGAAGACACAAGCCCGGTTTTATGGCCTGATTTTTGTTTAGGCAGCTGCATGTCCCAGAGATGTCTATTTAGGAACAGATTTTACTTGCAGCTTCTGAGTTTCTGAATACAGAAAAAATAAAAATAAAAACAGGAACAAAGACATGTCTCCTAGACACTAAGTTATTTAGAAACATAGAGGAAGTGCACCACATGTGCAGCTCCCAAGCTTGTGCTGTTTGCTTCTGAATTTTTAAGGCTGGATTCCTCATTTGAATCTTTCAACTAAAAAATACCTTTTGACTAAATGAAATTTAGCTTTTTTTTTTTTCAAGCAAATAGTAAAACAAGTGGCAACATTACTAAAAATTGGAAGTGTAGCAGTGGGATTGCAGTCCCACGGGAGGTAGCTGAAGGCTGACACCTTGGGGGGTGATGGCCATGTGGAATGGGCTGTTCCCACCCGGTCACCTTGGAGGAGGTGCCGCTCGGCCCCAGCAATTGCAGGAGCAGGGATGTCCTTGCCTGCTTGATGGGACCGACAGGGATGTTGCAGCCAGCTTGGTCCTGGGTAAAAGACCTCGTAATGAAGCAAGGGTCACCTCTTGCAGAGCAGACGTGGTCCTGGTCCACCTCTCTGCACCGGCTGTTTATATTTCTGGTGCCTGACTAGACTGATCCCGATGTCCTCCCTGCCTTGGGGTACCAACACTACAACGAGGGGGCTCCAGTGATCACCAAGCCATGGACAACCTCCACTAACTCAGCAAGATCTCAGATAGATGTAGGCCCAGATCCCTCCATCACCTGGAACAGGGCTAAATTTATCACAGCCAACAAAAGGGCTCCTGGGCACAAAACTACTTCCTCAGTGAAGATCCACCCCGTTGCAGCACTGGAATTTGCTTGCCCAGCCAGGATTCGGCAGATAAAAGTGGGGATAACGCAGATGGAGGACAGACCATGCGTTGGTTGCTTCATGTATGCTTACATAGAGTTATATAATGTCATTATGGGCTGTAACTACAGATTCCAACCATGCGTTCTTGTGGTTGAAGTGGAAATATGCTTAATGGTGTAATTACATCTAAAAAAGAGATCCCACGACTAATTGCATCCACCAAGCAGCAAGCAGCACAAAGCTTTGTAGAGTAATATTAAGGATGAATTATGTGTCTGGTAGCTTTCCTCCTTCCTCAAAACACAAGGATGTGAAGCACTACTGGCAGAGCCTACACCTTCCCGTGCCTTCGGCAGCGCCAGGAATATCAACAACAACAAGCCCATCAACACCAATCTCCTTAACAGCAACGTCCAACTCACCTTCATGCCCAGGAATTAGCCCCCAGCATCCTGAAATGGGTGCAAACCAGTGAGATACAGGACCTAGAGCCGTGCTGCAGACCACGGTATCCGAATCAACCTTCAGCCTTTTGCTTGCGGATCCCTCTTCTCCCTGTATCCTGCTGTTCTGGCAGCAGTGAAGCACAGCTGACATTTGTCTTCTTTTCCTGACAACCTTTAATAGAGAAAAGAGCCCTTGGCTAGCCAGCTCCATCGAGACCAGGCGTATCCATGCCCAGCAATGCTCTGAGCTGTGCTTATGAAATTCAGGAGCGCTGATAAAATGGGAACACACAGGACACGCTGCACTTGCAAAGACGCCGTCTGGTTTTTAACCACGCAGGGCCTGCAAACCTTGCCTCTAATTCCGAGCGGTCGCTGCAACCTGCTCCCGTTATCTGCTGCAGATAACGAGCAGGGCTCTTGTGCTGATTATCATTTTCAGAAACAATAATTAGCTTAACAGTAAGTAATCCAAATATTGATTTTTTCTCTCTCTCTAAACAGGAGCGGTAGGTGCTGCTCCTGAGGGCCTCAGAGAGTAACTTGGGAAATGCAAAATTCAGAATGTCCCCCCTGGATAAAAGATCTCTCTAAGGTGAGGACAGCCCTTGACTCTTGCTGGTCTCAACTTCCATGCAGGAGCTTCACCAGGGCCATGCCAGGTCAGCCAGCACAGGGCAAGATAATGTGGAACAGGACAGGGTGGTTTTGGAGAGCAAGGCAAAACTGGGTTTGGGACAAATTTGGGACAAATCTGGGCAAAACTTCCCCAACCCTCCCTTTTTTTTTTTTTTTTTCTTGCTGTTGAAGTTAACTGAAGTTTTTCTGCTTCTTCCTCAGCCAATGGGGTTATATGTTGTGGCAGGCAGGGCAGCGAACGGGGAAATCTCAAAAAAAAATGTGATTGTGTGTGATACAACCACAAAAACACACTCAGATAAAAGGCAGTTTGGAAAGGAAGGCTCTGAGAACAGCATGTGGATAGGAAGCCTATTTACTCCATGACATCTGGAAAAGCCACAGCAGCTCCTTAAAGTCTGATTAGGCTTTCTATGAAAATTCATGCAGCGTATTAGGCCGCGTCAGGACTGTTGTATTGGGAGGACATGATGAAAGTTGATGTTGTTGCTCTACAGAAACTCATGCACCTTCATTTTGCAGCACAGATGACAATGGGATGTCATTATCGAGAATGATTTTATTTTTTTAGGACACAATTAGCACCAAGTAATTATTTGGAGATACAAGCTATTTCATTAGAGCAAGAGCAATAGTCTTTCAACACAGCAGTTGTTGTTCATGTAAGGAGAAAGGAGGGGGAAACAAGCAAGCTGTGCAACATCTAATTACAGCAGCAGAGACAGGCCCAGGCTCCGATGATGAAAACTCAACAGTATTTCCAACCTGTGCTCGGTGACTCTTTGGTACTTGCATCAGTGCAGTTTTTCTTAAGAATCGTAAGAAAATATGAGAATAAGTCACAACGCCAGCTCCTCTTGGATGTTTTGTCGTTCACAGGCACTGGTTAGGCACGGATAATTACCAGGCATCGATCCCACCTTTGTTCCCCTTGTTTGGGTGACCACGCTGAGTGACAGGCATGGGGACAACGTACTTAAAGAGTTGTAGTATGGCAACGGAAGTCCCTTCTTTCTTTAGAATTTAGAAGACAAAAGATGAGACTTACTCCAAGACCAGATTCCCTTGATCCTGCCAGGCTCCGCTCCTCGACTTTGAGACCATCCACACGGATGGGTGCAGGGCTGAGCGCGGGGCTGCCCGCACAGCCAAAGGCTGTAGGAATCGCTCCGCTCTATGTTCCTTTTGCTGTTATTTTCCTTGGCTGTTTGCACAGGCTTCACTGGGCTGGTTATTAACATCCTGGCTAAAGGCATTCCATGCAGCTCCCATCTCCTCCAAAGCTACTATAAATGGATTTAATGCAGAGTGTGATACAGAGCTCACTTCCTAAGAAAGAACGACTAGATGCCATTTATTTCCCTGCTGTTAACTTGCAGCCTGCAGTAAATTACTGTGGCACAGGGCTAATCCATCGCCAAATTCCCAGCTAAAACCTAAAGACATTCCGAGTTTCTACGGCCCTCTGAGCAGGAGTAAATTTTACTTTTCTAAAACCACGCTGCAATGTAGAAGTCCCCTATCCATTTTCCCAGATGTAAAGCTATAGCATTTTGCTACGCATGTATATAAATACTGTATTTTTACAAGACATGGCAGCTTAAATCCTTTGCAACTAATAAGCCCTGACCCTCAGCTAATGGAGAATAAGAGCACGCAGATTTATAGGTGCTGGCGCTCGGCTTGGTGCTGCGATCCCCGCGCTACCGTTGCAGTTCATAAACACGAAACACACGACTCCCTGTCAGCCCCACGCCTGCCAAAGTGTCCCCTCGTGCTCCGTGCCACCGCTCCGACCCGCTGCTTTGACTTATCCTCCTCATTATCTCATAAGCTACACAAAAATCAAACTGAATCTGAGCGGGCAGGGAAACCAATCTCCCCCAAAAAATTGTTTCAGTTAAAAGATTTGATAAAACCTTAATCTATCCAGACACTGTACTTAAAAAAATAAAAATATTAAAAAAAAAATGTAACAAGAATGTATTTAAAGAGAAGGCAAAAATATATATATTCCAAATGGCCAACATCAATGCTGCAATAAGATTATTCCTAATACATTCAGACAAGTCTTTTTAGAAAGACAGATGATGTCTAAACGTTCTTACTTTGTAATTTCGCGTGTGCTTTCAATTTTCTGGAGATAATTAGTCATTGTAACAGTAGCATTTAGACTTTTAAACACACATTTTTTCACTAAAAAATAATTCAGTCAGGCTGGTAATGTGATAACCCTTCTCTGATTAATTAAATTTGCAGTGTGAGGTACGTCTAGAGACAGAGTGGAACTCAGAGCAGTCTTGTAGCTAATGGTGGCTCCTTGCAGATTTAAATTCGGTTATTGATGCTGCCATAGGCTGTCTGTGATTCTTGACCTAAAATTTTCCACATTTTATAATACAGAGGCTACATTCAGGTTTACCTGCCCACACAAAAGGCAGGTTTCGAAGTGTCTGCCTCTACGTGTGCAAGTTTGACAAGTCCCACCCATTCTGCAGAGCCAGGAGTGAAACGAAGACAGCATCTAGCCTGATCAATGATAAGCACAGTGCAAGACTATATCCCTCTGCTTAACTGAAAAGTTAATTAAGGAACTCCTGGGGACTGAGCTGGAGCAAGGGCTTTCAACAACTCATTAGCTGTCAGGAGAACTTAGGCTAATTCATTTATATGCACCAAGAAAAGCCTGCGTATCCTTGGCATTAGGCAGTAATTGAGGCTATGAGGCCAACCACCACGCACCTCATACGGGGAACCGACGTGCCCCATGTGCACCCAACACTGATGAAGCACTGGGCAGAGTTGGGACCGGGCCACAGCACCCAGCTGAGCACAACCCTCCCATGGGCACCCTGCTATGTCCTCTGTAACTCCAGCCCTAAGCCTGAGCTCGCACTGTGTCCACAGGAGAGCAAAGCGCTCCAACCCATCACTCTAAGTATCTCTGTAGGATGGAAAATGACACCCATAAAGCATCTGCTGCTTCTCATCTTCTTGAAGCAGGGCCCAAGGGGGATAGCTTTGATGTAGGCATCTACCTACACTTTATGATGAATCTCATCATAAAGCTCCGCATGCTCCTAGGCCATTCAAGTTCAGTCAGAGCTGATAGAAAATGGGCCACGGATCAAGAAGGAAGGGATGTCCAGGAGAATTGGCTATATTCAAGTACCGCTTTCTCCAAGCTCAGGATTGAGGAGTTTCCTACTCTTCCCAAGTGGGACACGTGAGGTCTGGGGAAATGGAGCAATGCCTAGAAACACACTTGTTGCCACTAAATATCCATAATCACACAGTCCTGGTGCTGGAGAACTTTGTCCTCATCCCTTACCAGGGTCCCTGGCACAGCTTTCCCTAATTGACCACTAATGAACAACACCCAGCCAAGCCCACGGCTCAAGGACCCAGCCTGGGGACCAGTCCCCAGAAGCAGCCTGGACACAGCCACCCTCGTCTGCAGGGGACAAGAATTAACCGCATGGACACAGGCCAGCCCATATCACATCACAGGGAGACCAGTTCTCCTCCAGTGCAGCATTTGCAGTAGGTTTCATGGAAACTTTGGAGCGATGAAGAGACCTTTATCTTTCCTGGCCAAGATAGCACATTTTTTTCAGAGCCCGCCTCAATATGTGGGTATGTTCTCTCTCTTCACCTCGGCAGCTGCAAAGTACCGCCCTCATTCCTACTCCATTTATCCCCCTGGGAACTCTCAGATTAAGTAACTCTTAGATAAAGTGGGAAATTAGTCATCGTAAACACGTGGGCCCTGTGAAGAACTCCAGCTTTTCCACAGCAAAATAACGTTTACTGTGGCGCTAACACCGTGATGAACTTCATACCCGCAGCTCCTGGTGAGATTGCTATTTTTTGGAAGAGTAAAAAATTTCCTATTGGCAATGAAGGGGTTCTCCTGACTTCCTCAAGAAAAATCCAACTCATAAAGACTAAAGGAATACTTTTGTCTTTCAGGATATTTGGGAATAACTTCAAAACCTGCTGATTTTGGTCAGCATCATATTACTATGCACATAGCTCTGTTGCTTTCAGCACCATCGTGGCAGAATCTGGCCCCAGTTGGTATCAAGACCACCTGGTAACAAGGACCTGAACTCGCAATTTATCTGGAGCTGCCTCAAGCCCAAAGCGCTGGGAAGCTAAATTGGCTTCACACCTTCCTAACCTCAGCAGTCATCACACAAAATTGTTTCTTTCTTAGCTGGAATTGTGAGCATTTATGAAAAGACTTTGCACCTTCTGCCTGAGATCCTCAGAGCACTTCAGCACTATTAATTCATTCAAGCTTATAAAGCTCCTGTGGGATTAGTGGTGTTGTGAACCCCATTTTATTGGCACGGAAACAAGAGGCAAAGAGCAGGCGTGTTTTTTGGACACAGCAATGCTAAGAATCATTGAGAAAAAGAGCAAGAAAACCAATGTTTTCTGACCCCATCCAGTCCTTCAACCTTACCAAGCCAGTCCATGCTGTGTAAATGAAGCACCAGGGAGAGAAGATGGCTCTCATTCTCAGAACCGCAGAACCGCAGCTCGGTTTTGGACCCATGCACTACGCAAAACTCCCAAGGACTCAGCTCTCCGCACTCATGTGCCAACGCTGAGGAGTTTCATGCCAACGAGCACTGCAATGTGTTTGTTATTAATCATGTGCATGTGCCACCGCTCGCGGGAACGAAGTTTGTGTTTTGTATGAAGTGCAATGCACTGTAACCTGTTTTTTTTTCTGCTAAGCAATCAGGTTTTAGCTCTTCTTCCCCCACTCATTAAAAGTATGTGGCACAGAAACAGCAGTTTCCTTGTTTCTGTGAACAAACGCTCCTCTTGAAACATCTGTACAAAAAAGACCAGGTTGTGAAACAGCAAGGAAGGATTATAATGCAAAGTAATCCACTGCTGAGATGATGTTTCATGGCCTTCACCTGCGCTCAGACAAAAGGAAACACGAATATTGTATGGAGAAATTGGCCGTTTAGCTCCAGCGTTGAAGAATCGCAGATAGGACCAAGACCTTGGCAGACCCTTGTGTTGTCCCACACACTTGGCCAATCTTCTCCAAGTTGCAAGTACTCCACTTGGCACGTCTGTAGAGCACCTTCAGCAGAGCACACATCCGCTGATGCTGCAGCCCTGCCAATAACTGATAATAACGCATCCATGATCTCTCTGCATCAAATTCTGGAGCTTACTGCAGCTGGATCATGACAGAAGGACCTGGGCGTCATGGGGGATGACAAGTTGACCATGAGGCAGCAGTGTGCCCTCGTGGCCAAGAAGGCCAATGGGATCCTGGGGTGCATTAAGAAGAGCGTCTCCAGCAGGTCGAGGGAGGTGATCCTGCCCCTCTACTCAGCCCTGGTGAGGCCACATCTGGAGTATTGTGTCCAGTTCTGGGCCCCACAGTACAAGAGGGATGTGGAGCTGCTGGAGAGAGTCCAGTGCAGGGCTACAAGGATGATCAGGGGCCTGGAACATCTGCCCTACGAGGAGAGGCTGAGGGAGCTGGGCCTGTTCAGCTGGAGAAGAGAAGGCTGAGAGGAGACCTGAGCAGTGTCTCTAAGTACCTCATGGGAGGCAGTGAGGAGGATGGTGCTGGCCTCTTTTCAGTGGTGGCCACTGACAGAACTAGAGGAAACGGCCGGAACTGAAGCATCAAAAGTTCCACAGGAACTTAAGGAAAAATTTCTTAACAGTGAGGGTGACAGAGCACTGGAACAGGCTGCCCAGAGAGGCTGTGGAGTCTCCTTCTCTGGAGATCTTCCAAACCCGCTTGGACGCAGTCCTGTGCCACGTGCTCTAGGTGACCCTGCGTGTGCAGGGGGGTTGGACTAGAAGATCGCTACAGGCCCCTTCCAACCTTAACCATTCTGTGATTCTATGATTCTATGAGAATTGGCTTCACTGCTGAGGCTGCCTTGAGGCTTCCACTCTGTGTAGGGACTCAGCTGCTTGGGTGTTTAGTAATACAAATACAAACTCAAGAGGTTTTGTGGTTCCACTGCTGGTTTGACAGGAATGGAAGGCAGAAAATAAGGTCTTTACCCCATCAGCACGTTTCTCTGACTTTTGCACGAGCCAGGCAGCATAACTGGTCCAGGATTTACAAGGCCATAGTAAAACACGTCTGCACCGCATTAGACCATTGGTTAACCTGTCTGGAGGGAGAACCTGTCCCATTTTTGCCAGCAGTCTTGAAAAGCAAAGTCCTGCGCTCTCTGCTGCAAAGACACAGCACGAGGGATGGTGGTAGGAGCTTCCCCAGCACCACCAAATCCGACGGCGAGTTTTTGCCACATGGAAACCAGGCTGGCACTGGCGCAGTTGTGACCTCCAAAGGATGGCGAAGGCCATCGGACTGTCCCCACTGACCGGGGTGACAGAAATGATTGGAGGGACGGGAGGTTCGATACTCCGATGCCGGCTGCGTCTCTGCCCTGTGGCCCCTCGGCACATCGATAACACAGACGGGCTGCGCTTCACTGAGTTGGCACAAATGTGCGAAGCAAAGATGCAGCCAAAGCTCAGAGAGCTACACGTGCAGTTAAGGACACTAATGACTCAGCCTGGTGACTCCCAAAGCAGTAGTTGTGGGTGGTACGAAATGGTTGCAGGCACTGCAGAGGGAAAATGTAGCCTGGCACATCCTGCAGCCCCCGGGCACAGCCTGCAGCCCCGGGGCTTGCAGCGTCCCACGGAACATCCCTGCGGCCACCTCGGGCCATCAGAGACAGCAACCGCGGCCTCCGCTCGACATCTGCCCAATGGGTATCGCAGCGCGAGGCCTCCTTTCACCGTCTTGCCTTTGCTCTCCCCGGGGTGTTAAAGCACACTGGAAAAGCGGCTGAAAACTGCCAGCTGCTGAGTGACCACAGTCTGGAATGATGCTTCTCCACATCCAAAGGAGGGAAAATGTTGTTCACAGCAAGTTTTATGGATCTCACGCGCCCAGGGATGTGTTTTCGGGCCATTTCACGCTTTGTGCGCGAGTCCTCTGACCTTCAAGAGGAAAATGAACCCCAGGATAAAAAGCCCCCAAAATACCTTTGCAGCAAGTGCCAGGGGCGGCACAGGCTCCTAGCGCTGATCTGCTTCCCTGTTGCAGTGAAATAAGAAGAGGCTCCTGCCAAGTGCTGCCAGGGCGCTTCCATCGGTGTCCAGCTGTGCTGCCAGGACTCGGGGCAGAGGTTTCCAGGGGCCTCCCGGGCAGCCGCGGCTCGCACAGATGCAGCGTTTGGCTACACGCCGCCAGCACAGCAAGTCTCCACCCTGCACACAGAGACGATTTTCTTTTCCAACGTTTATATAAAATCTGGTATGTGGAGACTCCTTTTTTTTCTTCTTCTTTTTTGCAGTTACATTTTGCATTAAAAATAGACTTACCAGTGATGTGCCTGTATTCATTAGCAGGGGTGTTAGCAGCTTGCAGCACTGCAGGCACGTCAAGGCTTGCCTGGAGACTAGGTGCCCCCTGCACCCAGGAGCCTGGCAGGTGGCTGCACTTAACCGCTTCTTGGAGGGATTTGGCCCAAACCTAACAGGTTCTGCCCCAAACCTCCATCTCAGGCCTATCAGGCAGATATCACTGCTCTCATTCGGAGGAATTTTGCCGTTTCCTTTGATAGGAAACCAAAGTGGGCCCCCAGCTTGGATCTTAGTGTCGCACAAAGGAGCTACTGCTGCATCGAGTGAGATACCTCAACCTGGGAGGCAAAACACGAAATGCCAAAAGATGCCTCCGAGAGATGGAGAAGATGCAGCTGCTGGGAGCAGAGAACTGCAATCCTCATGACAGCAGTGAAGTGGAGGGGGCCACCAGCAACCCTTGCAGGTCTGATGCCAAACTCGCCCAGGTTCAGAGAGCTGATCCATCAGTACCCAACTTGCAAGGTGCCGTCACGCTACTTTGGTCACTGTTCTTGTCCCTTGATGGGCACGAACAGGAGGAAGAGCCAGAACAACTTCAGGGACTTGAGCTTAGGCTGGGAAGTTTAAACAGAACCAAAGTAACTTTGGACTTTTGTTGGGGATAAATGAATTCCCGCTGTCACACTGCACAAAGCAGCCATCCCTCCGGGGAAGCACCAGGATCCCCCTCCCTTGAGCGAATTCTGTCGACTTTGGACAAAGCAGTGGAGAAAATTTTGCAGGGAACATCTTCTGTGGGTGGAAGAGATGATCTCATAGGTCTTTTCCATCAGTGATTTCCAGGATTTTTGTGCCTCTGACATAAAGCCCCAAAATAGCACCATTAGTCTAGGTCAAGATAACACAGAAATTCTGTGTTTAGTTTTACATCTGGCCAGGAGTCGACGTGCTATACAGCGGTGCTGTGAGTCACTCCTGCGTGCTATAAGCTGCTCTCCAAGCAAGTCCCTGGGATGAGGGCTTGTCCATCAGGCTGCCTGGGGCGTACAGTAACTATACATTTATATAGGTATCAGCATAGTTACTGTACTACAGGCAGCAACGCCCCTTGATAAAATGAAGGCTTAGAAAAGCGCTCATGCTACTTGTCACGATAACTTGCCACCATTTCTGACAAACTTTTGGGGAAAGCAAAGGCATTTACATGTATATTATCCCCAGTTTCATGGATGTGAATCTGCCACAAGCCCTGTTCCCACATCGGACACTGGAGGGTTGGAAAGAGTCAAGGTGCAAAGAGCCTCATAAGAAAAATCCCGGGAAATGCATGCAGGCTTTGTACACCCATCACACTTAAGTGCTTATATTTAGCTTACTGATCTCTCCTTTCGGGCTAAGCTCATTCCCATGGACAGTTATGAGCAGAGATGAGGAACAGGGACTTGCTAAAATAGTAACTTGACCGTATGTGTGAGGCCTGGATTGCCATAAAGTTTCAGCCAAATGACATGGGTTTTTTTTCAACATTATTTACCCCAAATCCAGGGAGCATCTCGGTTTTCCCATCCCGAAGCAAGGCCAGTCCCGCTGGTCTCTGCCACACGCTGCAACTTAATTCCTGCTCTGCAAAGCGCTCTGCAAACCCACAGCGCGTCGCGCGGCAGCGTAGAGGGTCATTAGCTAATCCCCACGGCATGCACAAATAGCTCTTATTAGCAGGGAAGGAGTTACAGCGAGGGAAAACCAGACCCCTCGGGGATCAGCAACCGCTGCCTCGCGGTTAATGCATGACAGACATCACAGAGGATGATCAAACAAACTGCCCTGTTCAACGCGGCCGCTGACCGAGCCGGGGAGCAGCTTCGAGTTTGCTTCAGTGTCGTGCAAATGCAGCGGCTAATGTACACACGGGGAAAAGTGTTTACTGAAATCATTAATCCACGTAAAACATGATACAAATGCACTTTCCCAGCTGGCTTCAGTCGGTGTGTTTATTCCAGGGGGATTTGAGCCCGCGCCAGGGCCGCCCACCCCTGTGATTCGGGATCCGGTGCTGGCCCCGGCTCCAGCGCGGCGGCCGAGGGCAGCGCAGTGGGAGCTGCCTCCTCTGCTTTCCAAACAGCTGGCTGAACCTCATGGGCAAAATGCTCAAGGATGGGAATGAAAGTTTCCTAACCTTCAAAGTTTATGTCAGCACTGAAAGGTTCTTGCTCCAAATTTCCTAATTTTAAAGAGTGATTCTACATACCGAGATTGCCATGAAAAAGGCACTAACTTCTGGATAAAGCTGTTCTTTGTTGTTTTTCCTCCTCTTTTCACGTTACAGAGGAGTCTCACCAGTGAAACCCTTCTCCAAGGCGCTCTGCTCCGGGCCCTTGGTCCAGTGTGCGACGCCAGAGCACGGAGCAGAGCGGGACTCCAGCCCAGCCGTCTCCAGAGAAACTCCCGCTGTGGAGACACCTCTTCATTCACGAAACAAATCCGTCCTCGGAGAGTTGAGCTTATCAACCAAGGGCTGCCAGGGCTGCGGTTTGGAGGCAGCGAGGGGAGCGCTCGGCCCAGCCAAACGCCCATCTCCCTCCGCACATCCCGGGGCTCAGAAAGCGCCGGCGCATCCCAGCCCCAGCGGGGATCCAGGATGGGGCGATGTGCACTGCAGAAGACCACCCCCGGGCTCGTATTTCCAACCCTGTGGCGCTCCAGGTTGTTCCCCTGTAGTCCTAAGGGACTTCACAGCTGCAGGTTAAACCACCCCCTCACTCTGCAAGAGGGTGCGTTTCCTTTCTACAGTTTGAGGTCAAGGAGCTGACTTCTGCCACACCTCCCATGGGATTTCAAAGCATAAATCCTACGGGATTCAGGTTGGCACTTCTACCTTAGGCAAAATCTTCACTCCCTTGCCCAGTGCCTTTTCTCAGTGTCCAAATGGATTTATGGCAGAGGCATTACCAACTTCCAAGTCCAAAACCTGGGCCTGAAGTGGAACGACAGAAGCAGCCTCCTCTTCAGCAGCTGAGTTAGATGAGTGGGAACATCCAAGCTGAAGACTCCATACAACATGGAAACTATCCCACATGTGTTTCTGGAGGGTGACAAGCCTTCTGCACGGTTAAAAGTTGAGGCCCCAGCATCTCCCGTATTCTCGGTGGAGCCTGCCAAAAGGAGGGGGGTGGCGGGGCTGCCTCTTTCCGATTCACACATGCTGCTCTCCTCCAACTCCGCTTCCTGCTGCTCTTTGCCAAAACGGAGCAGCCGGAGAGGGCCCTGGTGCTATTTCCATCCCAGCCCACAAAAAAGGGGGTTCCCACAGGAGCAGAGGAGATTCCTGAGCAAAATGCAGCCTCATGGAGTCAACGTTGCAGAGCGGAGGCTGCTTATGCAACCCCCGACGGAAGAGGAGGCTCGGGGAGTCATGAGCTCGGCAGGAGCAAGAGGATTCTTACGGGAGGGTTCCACCGGGCCCGGGCGGCTCAGAAAGGTCTGCAGGCCCCTGTTACGGCAGCCCTTGGGGTCAGCGTGAGGCTGGAGGGAGTCGGGAGGGCGAGCTGCCAGCACAAACGGCTAAACCGAGGGGAGGGAAGTAACAGAAACAACGGGGAAGCCAAGGGAAAACACCGACTTTCCTGGAGGACTTCCATCCCCGGCACCTCGGCCCCGTGGACGCCAAGCGCTTTGATCGAGCCCAGAGTCAAGTGGGAAATGAGATGTTTCTTGCCCAGGAGGACATTTTGGAACATCGTAACGCTGGTTATAACATACTCATAGCCTCTTCTACTCCTTCCTTCTAGTTGTCTTTGGCCAAGGACCTCCGAGCGCTCCGAGCTGACCCCGGCATCACCCAGAGACAGCCAAGGCACCGCTACACTCACAGTCCATGGGACAAGCAAGCACCAAGGTTATCCCCTCTCCAGAGTCAAAGCAAGGAGTTTCCCCCACACCTTGGTCATGGTTGTCCCAAAACCGAGTCCCTGCCCCTAATCACCGCTGCCTTCCCCCTTTGCTGACACCCAACCTGACGCGCAAGCAGTCGTGTCCATGATTTCCACGACCCGGGCTCCATCATCTACCCATTCACACCTCTGGATTGATTTCCTTCACAATCAATGGAATTCTGCACGCTCAGAAGACGCCCTTGGTGTGGGACGAAGCAGATACCACTTCCAAAGCTGGCACAGAGACCCCGAAATGCCATCAAGGTGAGGGTTTGGAGTTATACACATAACAAAATGCCACACCAGGTCAAATCAGCGGGTGACATCCTCCTCGTGCTCGCAGCACCCTCGGACCATGTGGACTGGAGGCTTTTCTGGGTGTCACTGCGCCCTGGACAGATGATTCCACACAACTTTCAATGGTGGCTCCAAGACACTTCTCCTAAGCCACAGCTCCTAGTTCTGTGTTGAGCATTGTGAAGGCACAGGTTAAATTTCCCTTGATCTTACATTTTGACTTTATATTTATAAGCTCCTCGGCCACCTTGCTGACACTCAGCCATTTCTACAAGGCCTTTTGGAGCCCCTCACCCCTGCATGGCATTTAACTACCCAGAGGACCTCAGCATCACCTGCAAACCTAATTTCTTCTTTACTTTTGACCTGCTGTATTTTACAGACACTCCTGTTCTCCTCATTTGTACGAGCTTTCCATTCCTCAGATGCCAGCCGCTGGCCTGTGAAGCACTGCCCGACTTTCCCACTGCGCCTGCAAAGGATTTGGGGGACAACTTGGTTGTCTTTTGGAATTGTGGTGCACATTTTATCCTAGCTTCTAAAACAGTATTTTTAACCACCTCCGGGCTGCTTGTAGGCTTCGTGCTTTGTGAATTGCTCCTTTTACACTGTCCCTCTTCTTGAAATCAAATATCCACACCCTGGATTTATTTGCTCTGCCTCTTCCTGCTCCGATCTAATTGCATTGCACTTGCTACTGGTGATCTCTCCCACTAAGACCTCTTGGACTAAGTCCTGTGCATCACTCCTGGCTAAATAGAGAATAGCACCTTTTCTTACAGGATCTAAGATTAATTGCTCTAGGAAGCAACCATTCATTCTATTCAAAACCTCCTCACCGCATCTCATCCCGATGAGGTGCTGACCCAATCTATGTATGGGTAACTGAAATCTCCGGCTATTAATACCAACTCTAAATTTGCAGCTTCTTTAATCTCCCTTAGTATTTCCTGGCGGAGGGGGGCAGGCAGTAGCACAATCCTGGTATGACACATTGTTAGAGCCGGGGATTTCCACCCACAAGGATCCCACGGAGCTTCTCTTTCCGCGTAACACGTCTACGCTGCTGTGCTCTGCGTTACCCTCTCACTGCTCCTCCTATACGTCCTACTGCAGCGTTCCCATAAAGCTGGTATCTTGGCAACACTCTATTCTGCTAATCACCTCCCTTGCGCTGGGTCCCCAAGGCACCCGCGACCTGTCGCCAAGCTCCCCTGCTCACCAAGGCTCCAGAAGAACTTGCACATGGAGTCTTCACTCCAACACCTGATTCCACGCACGCCACGGCCCTCCTGGCCTCGCCTGCACATCAGTCCCACACAGCTGCATCAGCTCAGGCCAGGTCTCTGCACCTGCCAGATCTCTCCTCGCAGCTGGTTCCTTGCTCTGAATCCTAACCTGGAATGACAAAGATGCGGCTCATCATTCCAGCTTCCAGTCCCAAAGCACTCCCTGCTCTCTAGACACCCAAATCCTACCTCCCTCTGACTGTTGGCTCTTCCCCTGCACCACAGATAACTTGTTTAGACCCCTTCTGATACCAACCTCTGTGCCCACCAGGCTCATTCCCACAGGAGTCTCTCACTGTCACCAACCCAGCTCCCCATATGCCTAGAAATATGTCACCATCTGCTTCTTCCCTCTGCCCCAAGAGGCCTCCTGCATCAACAACCAACGCTTCAACGTCCTCTTTTCCCTTCTCTTGCTCCATAGTTACGAACCAGGCAGGTTGCCCCGTCCCACCTTATTTCATCACTGCTACCACGGACTCATCTGCTGAGAGAGAACAGAATGAGGCTCTCGGAGGCTGCATCACAGGCTCCTCAGGTGTGACGGTTTCCTCGGCACCCGAGCGAGCAGAGCCCCGGCAGAGCCTCCTGAGCGCTCTGAAAACACTGAGGCTTTCAGGTATTTTCTTATTCTATTATTATAACCTTTCATCCACTGAGCAACTGCTACGGTTAGACAGAGGACGCAAGCCCCAAAGCCTCAGCTTTGGATTGGATTCACCTCTAGAGCCAGTGGAAGGGCTACACAGCCAAATTCAAAGCCTATTTGGGATTTAAAAATTTCCCAGGAGCTCAGGCAGCTTTGAAGCCATTACTGTTATTTAATAAATTCATTCAAAGGGGGAGAAAATTCAGCAAGGATATATTATTCTACAATTTCTGCATGTCTACAGCTGCCACACATGGCATAAACCCCATTTTTATCTATTCCACATTTCTTTTTTTTTTCTGCCACCTTTCTAAGAGGCAAGGGGAAAATAAGCTGCCCATGGCAGAAATTAGCTACATGATTTGTACTCCTAGGAGGCCTTTGGCTACAATTTGAATAGACTAAATAGAATACACAAAATAGTTGAACCATAAATGGAGCCATGCAATCCGAGTATCGTGCCAAGGGGCAGAGACCTCGCTTTGCTATATGTTTATAAAGTTACAAAGTACAAAATAAACACAGAACACAGACTGAGTATCTGCTTTTCAGTCAGAAAATAAAAAGAAGAAAAAGCAAGGTTATTTATTCAGAAAAAAACAGAATATTTAAGGGTGATGAGGCAGAGCATCGCCCAGCTCCCCCTGTGATGCTCGGCAGAACGGCAGGTTGTTGCATTCCCGTCTGGATGGGAAGCCCTGCTGAAGGGAAACCATCCAAACCCTGGGCATTGCGGACAGACCTTGTAAAAGAAATGCAGCAACACAGGAGTTACTGGACTTGCATCACCCAAACTGTCAGCACCTCTCCACAATATTTTCGCCATCCATCCCATAATCCATAAAACCGAAACCTTCCCCACATAAGGCATACCCAGGGCTCTCCTAATGGAGATATCAGAGGAGCAAGGAGGTGTTTTTTGGTTTTAATTTTGCTCAACAAGTGCCTATAGCACGCACGGGTGAGGAGGTAAAGAACCACTCCAGCAAACTCTACAGGGCACTTTGTCCTTTACAAAGTGTCAAACAACTAAAATTTCTCCAGCAGTCGTGTGGAGACTGGGCCCAGATAAAGGACCTGGAAGTGCTCGAGGGGAAGAAACCAACACCCTGAGTACATAAGTCGCCAGCAAGTGACAGACCTCGACGGACAAGTCATTAACGTCCCCAGCGGCTGTCTCTGCCTATTAGCATAAGCTGCGTTAGGGTGCACAGAGCTGCAGGGAAGTCGCAGAGATTAACTAAAAATAGTCAAAGACCACGGAGGAACAGGCTCGCTGTAACCTCCTAACGCAGCGGAGATAAGAGCGACCCAGATGACCAGGCGTGTGCAAACGCGACGTCTGCGCGAGCAAACATGTTCACGCCGCGAATGGTCCGCTGGGGAGGGAGGCTGCAGCCGCGCTGGTGATTCCCTAAAGCCACTTTTAATTCACCGGCTAATCCTCAGCAGGCCCACAAAGCAGAGCCTGGCTTTAACATCGAAATAAGAGGCCCTCGGTTGCATTCGGGCTGCGTCGGAAGCGAATGGGAGCAGTGCTAGAGAGAAGACGCTGCCAGGAGAAGGAGATCCCTGCGGAGGACACGGCTCCCTGCTGCCCAGCGCGTGCAGGACCCCACGCTGCGCTCTGCGGCGCCTTCCCTTGCTCTCCACGTGCCCAACGTGCCCGTTGCACCTGCCCGGGCTGCCCGTCCAGCCAGGGAGAACCCGGCTGGAGCTGCAGCGGGAACAGGACCCAAACCGCCGAGCAGCTGAAAGCCTCCGCTGGACCAAATATCTCCCATCAGATCCAATATAAAACAGAAGCTAATTAAACAGACGTCCAGCTTGATAGTACTGTATGATATTGCTGGGCATTTATATGGATAACGAGACTAAGTGGAGTCACAGCTAATGGTGAAACATTTTTTTGAATGCATATTAAAGGTCACAGCCAGGGCTTAAACCAGTCTCTGAAGCATGAGAAATCAGTAGAAATCAGAGAAATCTTCCACTTGCTCATGCTGACGCATACATCACTCTCAATTTCTTCCCATCTTTAAACCTCTTTAATCTGGGTCACAAGAGCAAATTTTGGTGGCTGGCACTACAGAGAAAACCTTTCGTAGCGCAGCAGTGCCCAAACTGCTCCCAAAACGCAGGCGACGGCCACAGGTTGTGCACAGAAACGGCAGCTTTACCTATTCCTTTTCCTCGTATCCCTATTGCTGTGGATGGAATAAGTTTGTGTCTCGTCAAGACGCACTCGATGCCACGTGCACCTTATCAGGGCGACACGCAGCTTGGGACGGGGAAAACGCGGAGCAGGAAAATGAGGGGCACTGAGAACCCCCACGCTGCGTTTTTGTCCTGGAAAAGCCAAATCCTGGACCCACAACGATGGCTTTGGGTATCTCAAAGCCCCAGTCCACCCTGTCTGGGATTTGCTTCCACGTTCTCATTTTCATTTCTCCGGATGCCTTTGCCAGCACCGCACTTACAGTGGCTCGTGGCCAAACTCTGCTCTCACTTACACCAGTGAAAAAAATAATAATAATAAAGTCCATTAATGTCAATCAGCTACAGCGAGATTAGATAGCCTCGGTCTGGAAATCGGCCAAATTCAGGCCTGTGTAACAGAGAGCAGGGTTTGGAGCGCATGCAGCAAAAACCCTGGTGCCGAAGGGATCCCAGGGCTCCTCCGAAGCGTTTCCAAGAGAACAGCAAACACAACGCACCATTCTTGCCTGTTTTTGGCCCCTTTTTCACTCGAAACCCAGCAATCCTACAGCACGTATGGAACCCCTGCATCGCACCGAGCAATTTGCGCAGACTTTGAGGCTCGCCAAAATCCTCGCTGAATCCAACAGGAGATTAAAATTCCTCGGAAGCCAAAGGCACCACTTAAAAGTGCCCGGGAGCAGTCTGCTAGTGCGTTTGCCTCGCTCACAAAGGGACTTGCTGTCTAAACTTGTAGCCCAAAAGTTGCATTAATGGAATAATTCCCTTGACCTCAACATCCAGAGCCGCGCGGCTGGTAACTCTCTCTGGCCCCTTTGCAAGGTACCTGCAAAGGGAAAACACAAATTAGAGACGAATCATCATGGCAAGAGCAGAGGCAGCTCCTCTGCACAAGCCCTTATTTCAGTCAATAATAATGCACAGCCTTTGACTGTTTTTTTTTTTCAAGGTTTTTCTGATTTCAAAACCCTTTAGAAAAGGTGACTATCTGGTTTTCATCCTCAGTGAACAGGAAAATCGAAATCAAAACCAGTTGCTGGGTTAAAAAATACAGCTATCACCTTCATGAGACTACCGAGTTTGGAGGCTGTCAGAAGTACTACCAGCTACTTTCAGGTTGCTTTTCATCTCCATTATTGCCTTCTATGTCACAAGACGTATCACATCAGTCATTCAAGACGAGGGGCAGCCTCTCATTTCATATCTGATAGCCTGGAGTTCCTGAATAAAGTGAAAACTATCCAAATCCATTTAATTCCTCTTTTTCCAGTGGGTTACAGCTCCAAGGGGATTTTTCTTTCTTTCTTTTTTTTTTTTTTTTTTGGCAAAGCAATCAATTTAATCTGCTTTAAAGAAAGTATTAATTAAACAGAGCCTACAAGCTTCAAGGAAGCGGCTCTGCCTTCTCAGCACAGGCACCAGAGCCGGAGTGTGCGAGGATCAGGCGGGCGCAGCTGCTCCCGGCTTTTCCCTAGGAATTTAATTCAATCCCTGCTGCTGCCAGGCGGGTTAAGAAAACCAAAGCTTGGGAAAACAGCGTGTTCTGGTGCCCTGCTGAGAGCTGCTGTTCCCATGGGAGAGAGGAGGTGCGGGATAGCGCCGAGGATGCCCGTCCTGCTCGCACCTTGCTCCATGGATCCAAATATTCGGCAGAGCTACAAAACAGCCCCTCTCTTTGCCTCTCTGAATGCTGGAGCTCGGGAAGGTTTCAGTGGTTTCGCTCCCCCGACGGCCTCCAGCTCCTCGGACTTTTTGGCTGCAGATTTCCCAGGGCGCGACGAGAGACATTTGCTTCAGCCAGCGCGCGAGTCTGCTAGAGCCCAGATGATTTTCCTACGTGCAGCAGAAGCTATGGGAAATGTTCAGCAATTACCGCTGAAACTGGAAAAAAAAAATGGAAGAAAAAGTGCTAGATTTGGGTGCTGGGCCCCAGAAATGCTGGATTTGGATATCGGGTTTCAGAGCTGCACTGTTTTGCTGGCAGACACGAGCTTTTTCGGCCGGGAAAAGAAGCCAATGGCAACGGTTCCACTCCGGGAACAAACCCTGCCCCAAATCTTCACCCGTGAGGCTTTGAAGGAAAGCAGCCCAAAGCAGAGCGCGGACGCGGGTGGTTTTGCTTCTTCTTTGTCAGAGTTTATTCCAAAGTGACCGACGCCGAAGGAATGTCTTATTTATGCCAGCTGAATCCATGGAGAGAAAACGGTGCTACCGGGAGGGCTGCGAGAGATCGCCCAAGTTTCCAGAGCCATCTGGAAATCTGGCAGATGAAGTGAAAAAAGAAAAGGTGAAAAGGATAAAATCTGGTCCAAATAAAATAATGTCAACTCCTACCAGTATTATTTAACGGAAGATTTTACACGCTGCACTTTGAAGAATTATATTTTTTGTGGTTTTGTTCTACCTGACTAAACTTCTGGGAATTTTCCCTGATTGCCAATTTATGGTAGTCTTGCAAGTACATTTTTAAGCTAGCAACAAAGCCATAACAGTAGATTTGTCTAAAAAAGAGCATTTTTTTTTCATTTTGTTTTGCAGTGATCCTGCAATGCACAGTGCAAAGAAACGCCTTGCCTTTTCTTGGGTTTCCTGAAGATTTGAAAATCTATTTTTCCATATATATAATCTACATTTGGGCCACCAAGGCCCCTGCACCGCTCTTAGGAACCATTTCTGGGGTAGTCTTGTAATGGCATTAGCAGAACACAGAAAATAATTATACAGTCCGCTTAAAACACAGGCTCGGATGAGAGCCCAAATTACAGGCGGGCAATTGTTTGTGTTCGAGGTTAAATTTATTGCCTTGGGATATTCTTTCTCCTCCAGCCCTCTTCCCAGAAAAGTGAAAGCCATCCAAAGATAAGAAACAATACATTTCCTTGGCTGCGTCGGAGAGGAGGTATTTTTCTGAGCTCTCAAGAGTTTATTTTATTTTTAAGGGACTGTTTAGTTAAACAGGAAACTCTTAACGTGCCGAGTTTTCTTACTGCATTTGAAAGGGCGCTTCATAAGGGCTGGTGTTCCCTTGTTAGGATTTTTATGGAATTAAGGAAAATACTTGTTATTTGTGATATTCATGGTGCATCTACAGCATGCTGGGGTGAATACTTTTATCCCCTTTCACCATGCAAAGATACTTCAGCGATGACGTTTCCCAAAATGACCCAAAAGGGCTTGGACTCACGGTCTTTGCTGATGCTGATCCATGCCTGGTGGGGTCCTCACAAAGAGCAAGCACTAACCTAAGCACCCAGGTTTCGTCCCCAGCTCAAGTCCCTTCTCTCTTCGCACCTCAAAGGGTCTCAGAGCAGTTGCTTCTGTCCCCAAACACAACTGCAACCCTTTCAAAAAGTGAAACGCGAAACGCGCTGCGCTTGCCTTGGCTTCCTTGCCCTATTTCTCATGTTTCCAGGGTGGAGCAAGGGGCATCCACCTCTCTTTGGAGCTTGTGGTACCTTCTGGAAAGCAATGAGTCTTGACTCATGGGGCAGGAGGTCCATCATGCGCACGACGCCAGCGTTGCTGCTGAGCGCCTCACACACGTGGATAGGCTGTAAGGGCAACGTGGGAGATTTCTGTCCCATTACCATAACAAAGACAGCTCCTGCACACACTTTAAATATCTCCCAGAGCACATTTGAATCAGGAGATCTCAAAATGAGTCACAAAGCAGGTCGGGGGTTGCTCGATAGACGGGAAAACCAGGCCACCGGGTGCACCAGCTTCCCCGAGGCTGCCTGAGCCACTGCCTTGCGCTCTTCTATTTCACAAAACTGACATCCAACCTTAGTGAGCTTCCTCGGTGACATCCCTGACTTTGGGACAAGTGGCTCCGGGGATCAGGCAGGGGGAGCAGCATTGAGAGCGCAGCCGCACTGAGGACCCGGCCAAGGGGCTTGTTGTCAAAGCGAAAGGAGACGCTCTGCCCCTTGAGCGGCACAGGGAGGAGATGGCTCCTTAAGGTTCACAAAATTGGAGCATGCTGGAAAATGAAATTTCCATTCCAATCCCCAGGTCAGATGTGGACACAGCAGCTGTAATAAAACCCACCATAACTGTTGATGCCACCTAAGGGCTGAGGTTGGAGAGCTAAACCCAGCAGGACAGTGTCCTCCAGCAAGGCCTTGCCCTGCAGGCCAAGGAGGGCCTCGCTTTGGGCTCTCGGGAGACTCCGCTCGTTTTCCTGGTTGATTCCTCGGCAGATTGTTCATCCAGGTCCCAGGCAGTTTATTTTTGCCTCCAAGAGCCTCATATCAGAACACACTTGGCTGTGTTAAAAGCTGACAAGAAGCCATCAACCTTCCAGACACGCTAAGACATGTTTGAAGATGACTTATCTTGACTGTTCATTAAACAAGGGTTTGGTGTCGAGACGTCAGGCAGATCTACAAGTTTACTCTCTATCCCTCTGTGCTTAAGAGGAGCCAAATACAAATCCGAAGGCTGCTTTTTTTCCCCACTCTGGGAGCTTTGACATGTTTGACACCAGTAATAAATTAAGAGAGACCAACACAGGCTCTGGGCCCGATTCCTACCTGAGGCCTTTTGAAATAAACAGTATTAAACTAGATGTTAAAATAAGTAGCCATAATTAGGTAGATAATATAAATGATGTGGACACGTTCAAATTCTGCGTCCATTCATTTCAGAAAACAACTGAAACGGTTGAAATGTCTGAAAATACCCTGCTGAAACTCTGCGATTTGTCCCTGTGGACTGAGCCCCACACAAGTCTTCAGCGGGCGCCGCGGCAGAAGCAGATGCCAGCAGATGGTCGTACCCTGAACGAGCTCAATTAGGGACATTTGCAATATGTCAAGAGTGCAGCTACAAAAACAACACGTAGACCTGCACATCTGTTTCCTAAAGAAGCCCCGCGGATCTGACGGTTAGCCAAGAAACCACAAGACAGAGCCCGAGACGCTGCAGCAAACACCAGCGCGAGCGCAGGAAGCACCGGACACGTTTGCGTTCTCCCACAGTCATCAGAAAACACAAGATGTGAAGCAGAAAGCGAGGCACCAGCTACTGCAAGCCCGTGTGTCATGCAAAAACAAGAGCATGCAAGTTTGCGGCACCGCACGTTTTGTTAAGGCTTGCAGCTTGCTCAGGAATTGGGAGTCATACGGCAAGGCTAAGTTAAGAGGTATTTTCCTCCATAAAACAATATTATGGTTTGCTTAAAAGACTGCTGGGAAGCCTGTCTCCTAGCCTGAAATAAAAAGTGCTTGTAGATCCCTAAAAGCTGTTTAAGGCATCTCTGTTGAGGACCTGTGATGTTAGGAGCCTGAAGCATCATGAAACACAGAGCCAGGTTTGCAATGGTAGCTTTTGACAACATAAAATGCAAAAGGACAGGAGGGGGAATCCCACAGTTATTTGTAATGGCACAAAGATCTGATATTTCCGTGTTCCTCACGCGGGCAGATGAAAGGTGCAAACATTTTACACAGGGGAAAAAGTGCTGGCTTCGTTATGTCGGGCTAACCCAGCACTTTTGAAGAAAATTATGGAAGGAAAGACTCAGACGGGCTACACCTACGGACCAGAGGCTCAGGTGACCTGAAAGAAGCTGGTTGCTATGAAACTGCCACTTAACAGCAGAAAATTCAGATTTCACCAAGCTCAGGATGCTTCTCCCTCCTTCCCAAACTTTTCAATGCTGATAAAAGCGCTCTGCTGACAGTCCTAGAAACCTTGATCCTCTTTTATGTTTTTACTTTTCTATAGACCTCTGCCTACTCCTATCCTTTGGGTGGAGACAATGGGTGCTCCAGGCCACCCCCGAAAGACTGGGTATTAAAATAGATGATGGTATCGCCGCCATGTACAACGTTTGTTATTTAGTTCCTAGGGAACGTGTCTCCTACGTTTGCTGCCAAACGAATAAAATATTCAGAAAGATTTACATTAAACGTTAATAGGGGCTCAGCGCCAGACTGCCTTAAGGACCCTGCAAAAATACAGCCCTAGCACCAAGCAATAAAACACACCCACACCATATATTGAAGCAACACATCATTCATTCGTGCCGAGGCCCAGGCTACGGTATCACTAGAGCAGAGATGGATAAATGACAAGTGATCCGGTGAATAATATCACGAAGTGCCTCATCTGAACGGTACCACCAAAGCAGATGTCCAGGTAGGGATTATAGCAATAAAAACCCCCACAAAGCTTTGAGAGTGTCATTCACAGGGGAAAAAAGCACTGCATATTTATATTTAATCTGCTTTGTAAATTGATTTTGTCATTTTACCTTGTCAAACCATTGCGCAAACGGAGTAATTGCTTCAGCAGCATTGATAGAGATGTGACAGATGATTCAAGCATTGCAATTTTTTGTCCTCATATAGCTCATTAAGAAATGATGATTGGTTCCCTTTACAGCTCTTAAGTTGAATTCAGTGACTGCTGACATGTGCATTCAACCCGGCATCCACCAATTTTTTATTGTTCTTAGTAAGACACCGTTCCCAGCACTGTCACTGTCGTGAAGTATTTCTGTGTGGTGGCAGATTATTTTTTAATGATGCAAGATGGAAGGAAAAAACATCCCACTTTTCTGCTGACTTACAAGTCCCATGGGGTGAAAAGCAGCAAAACTTCCTTGTACTCTGTATTTCCCTTCCTCCTCCGCCCCTTTTCTGGAGGATCATATTTAATCTGTACGGTCACATTCAACGCACTCCCTGCCCATCCTTGCAAACATCGGGGCCGGAAGAGGTGGGAAGGAACAGGAGTTTCTGACGCTGTGCAGACCTGGACCTGCAACCTGTTCCTCCCTGGTCTTGTAACTTTATCTTGCTGCTTGAAACCTGAGCAAAGGCAGCACAAAACACTGCAGTTCCAGCTCGCTGCTGAGTAACACGGGGCTTTCTCCACCCCTAAGGGAAAGCCTCTGAGCTGAGCCCACCAAAATGCAGAATTTTGCAGTCATTTTTGCAACAGCTACATATGATTTCGGAGCAAATGAGAAGGGCAACAGGCCGGGTGTGCTCTCCTCTGTCTCCAGGATAACCCAATCCTGGAGCAGTGAGCCAATGCACACAGAGGAGATCTCAAGGAAGGCTCTGCAGGCACTTTCCACTGCTGAAAACGTTTTTATTAATGTTTTACCACCAGTCTCCATCTCTTTGCCCTTAGTACTGAAGCATTAGTGTACCCAAGCTGCTGCTTTGAAATCTGTGAGCAAAAAGGGGAACTGATTTGAGAAACCGATGCACCTGCCAGTGCAAAGACCTTGGTGCTGGAGACACCTCTGCCCCTGGTGGGCACAGCTGGAGAGCAGCTCAGAAGGGGAGTCCGAGGAAGTAAGGGAAATAAAGGAAATAGGGGAAAGAAAGGAAATAATAGAGCAAATTTGTGTTTCCTTATTTAAGTATTTCTCCATCTGCTGTTTGCTGCGGGTTTAGACCACGCTGCCTATTTCAACTCCTATTTAAGGCTTATTTTTACTCACAAAGAGCAGAGGGCTGGGAAGGACCTGGGGGATCACAGAGCCAAGGTCTCTTTCCAGTCAGGACTTCCTGCCTTCTCCGCTCCCAAACTGGACGCGTTGGGACACCAGGTATTTGAGTAGCTCTGTCAGCTCTGCAGGCTCCACCAAGGATCCTCCATCCATAATGAAGTGTTAAAGACAACACTGCAGGAAAACACACTAAACCCCTTATCGCCAAAAGCAACGGGCTTGCAAACCAGACTGGAAACTCACAGCAATTGGATAGACTTTATCTCATCAGCATTATTTTTCCCCTTCAGTAGATGGAAGAATGCAAAAGGAATCCCCAAGAAAGCACATCGAGTAATAGAAAGCGAACAGAAATTGGTCAGTTTGCATCCAGGGACAAGTACCTCCTCCCCTCTGCAGGTATTTCCATGTTGAATTTTAGGAATTCTTGTTATTAAAAGTTGTTAGTAAGGATGATGAAACTCAGGTGACGTGGGCAGCTGTGAGTCTCCTGGTGCCAACAGTGCCAGAGCTTCCTGTGTGAAAAACACCCCAGCTGTGGCTCAGGAATCCCAGGGTCACAGGAATCCCTTTTTCAGCTCATTTCTTGGCGGCTTTTCCCCCCCTCCTTCTAAATAGATGGCCTCCTGTTTCCTAAAAAGCACAAAGCCCAGCTCTGGGCCACAAGACCTTTCTCTTCTTTTCCATGTTCCTCCTTTTGCACTGGGGTGCCCGGGGGTTTAAGCCACCCGGCGTCACAGCACCGCTCTCCTCCAAGAACACAAATTTATCAGAGCGCTTCTCCCTGAAACAGGGCACCCGTGGGCAGCAGACGTCTAGTAGGACGGGTTTGGGGGTTTCTGTTGTGTGTTTTTTTCAGGTTTGGGAGCTTTTCCTGTTGGGAAGGAGGGCTTGTTTGCTTTGTGATACAGAGGTTGCTATCTAATGATGCCAGGAAGGTGGATCAACCACTGGGGCTTGGGCTGAGGGAAGCAGGAGGTGCTTTCACGGTGATCGCTGGCCCTTGAAGGAAGCTCTGCGGTCTCAGGTTTTCCCCCCTCAGACGCTACCACCTCTTGAGCAACTTAAACACATCCCTAGAGCAGGAAAAGTCATTCTGGCAGGGGCGGATGGCTGAAATTCAGATCCGAAATTCTCCCAGTGCTGCAGGCTTCGGATGAGGCAGGTTGAAGCGATTTACCTGCAGCAAGAGGCAGCAGAAGGCAGGACAGGAGGGAGGGAAGCTCCCGTCTCCTCAGCCCTTAGTTGATATCCAAAGAAGGGCCAAAAAAAAAAAAGAATATCCATCCCTTGCAGGTGACAGGAAAATATCTACTGCCCAGTGGGGTGGCCCTTCCATGAACCCAGCAGGGTGCCAGAGGCTCTGGAAATATCTAGATTTTAACCTGCTAAGCATGAAACGTGTAACATGGCCCCAGGAAAGAACTGAAGAGGATAAGTGCATTTAAGCAGTAGTTTCATTCATTGCAGTGAATCGAACGAAACCTTTAAACTCCTACCAGGGCACCCTCCCCAAGGGGTGAGTGCTCGGATAAGGTGCACGTGGAAGCCAAAACCCTTGGATTATTTAGGATGAGACGGGAAGATGAAATTAGGCAACGTGGGATCATTCCAGCAGAGGGAACAGCCCCATCTCGTCCAGCTCTTCATGGCTCTGGGAAGATCTCTGTTCCTCTGAGCATCTGTGAAACCACCCAGCAATAAAGCACCAGTGGTAACAGATTACGCTTTGCACCCTCAAAGTCTTTTACAAACCTTAACTAGCAAAAATAATTATTTGTGATGTCCCTGGGTGAAGCATATATAAATAAATATGTTTTGGAGAAGCTGCAGATGACCCTGCCGCTATTAAAAGCGGCGGCACAGGCCATTGCACAAGGACGGAATTAAGATTTAGGCTCAGCTTGAGTTTTACAAGAGGCTCTTGGAGATCTCTGACAAAGCCGTGTTAGCATTTTTGTCTTGTTTATTTAGACTGGAAGTTCTGCTGGGTAGGAACAGTTTCTTACGCTGGTGTTCGCATATATTACTCTTAGCATAGCAGAGCTTGATCTCATTTGAGGCCAGTAAAAGTCACAGCCATAAAAATAACAAGCATCTCAGAACCTGCATATTTCCCTTAGTAGGATCCAAACCCCAAATACCCACTAGCTTTTCAACCTTTGCAAATCTTATATTCAATATTCGATATACTCAATGTTATATTTTGTTTTTAATATCAAACCTTCCTGAGGGAAGCAACAGGGAGCAACACACTGACATTTTTTGATTTTGATCTTTGATGAGCCCAAAACTGTTCGGCTTAGTTCAACTGGGAATAAACGGGTGAAAAGATCTGAACACAACTAGGCCAGTGCATTCTCTCTGCCTGACTTTTCTCTTTTCAACCCTTGAAAAAAGATATTTTAAGATCTATCTTTGTGGTTACGTAGCCCACTTCTCCAAAGCTGTTGATGTTTTTAAATGTGACATAGATATTGCTCAGGAAAAGAGCAAGCGAAATCAGTGATCTGTGGGTATAGGGAATCTCTAGCCCCATGCTCGCCTGTTTTACACTCAGATGTAAAAACATTTTAAAACAACCACAACAACAACAACAAAAAACCAAATGCAGCCAAAAAAGAGTCTGCTAAAGAGTATTATTTTAATTTAACTTCATGCAATCTGTTTTGGTGAGTAATTCTGGCATAAAACTCAACACACAGCTTTCAACACAAAAACACCAGAAAAGGGCCTTGGAAAGTTTATTAACAATCTGTTATTTATAGCTTTCTTAAAAAAAAAAAAAAAAGTGATTGATACAGCATTCAAAGGAAAATTATAGGAACCATCAAGTCAGGCAACACAAAAACTTATCAGTATTAAGGAAAGATTTTAAGGAACAGTATGATTTCTCCAACAGAGAAATATGCTGATTGCCAAGCTGCCTGTCATTCAGGACCAGCCCAATCACACACATATGCTTGCAAATTATTATTATTGTTGCTAATTATTATTTACAGAACCACACTGAAGCACAAGGTGGTTTAAATTTACAACAGAAGTGACAGACCTCGCTGCCCCAAGGAGTTTTTCATCCCTCCTTTCACTCATTACCTGTTTACTAACAGCACATTTTTAGTTCCAACTTGTTTTCATACTGTCTAAAATGACTAGAAAAAAAATAGGTCCTATTAAGTAATCATGAATATAAGCTGTGACTCACTGGTTAAGTGAATACCATTACTGGCAATAAATTCAGAATCCTATTATAAATGCTTATATTGTCAAGTAAACCAAAACAATGCAACTTAATTCAATATTAATTGCATCCCCGAGCGCTCAAAGGGATTAAGTAACTCCACCAGGATTCTGCACACAGTAAGCAGCCATCTCCATACTGCATGGGGCAAAATATTCGAGGTCAGACACAGAAGTAGAGAGAAAAAGAGGCAAAAGGGAAGGAAAAGGGATATGAAGAGATTTCAGCTCCTACATGGAAACAGATGGAGGGTGAAGGAAGCAGACAGGCTGCTCCAGATGGCAGGAGCTGCAGAGAAGAAGGCTCTCACACCCACCCTGTTGTGACTGTGCTAGGAAGAAGAGACTTTTCGTTAAAGGATTGCTGGAGGACTCCTAAAAATTGGGTTCGGCTGCATGCGCCAGCTCTCCACCGAGTCCCTCGGGGTTTTGCTTGCTGGGTGCCCCTCTGCTGCCAGCTCTCTGTGTGCCTGACAGCAGAACAAGAGTGTTTTTATATGTGCTTTGCCCTCAGGTCACGTCTGCTCTGTGGCACCGACCAACTCTGGCCCTGGGATGCAGCTCGCAGGGGCACGGAGAGGAGGGCAGTCTTGGGAAAGGGGACGAACCAGGACAAACAGAGCTTAGGTATCAAAAGTAAGAGGAAACACGGCCCAAAGGAAGCACGGGCACCCTTGGGAGCCAACAACACAGCCACCTGAAGGCTCCCGAAGGGACATGATCTCCCTGGAAGCCCTTGCTAACTAGGTTGCTTGCAGTCTTGGACAACCAAAAAAACGGACCCCTCTGCTCCATCCACTCTGCCATTGCCACAAATGGTCACTAAATCAATGTTATCAAGTGCTCGTCTTCCTTGTCTTTACTTCTCATTTCAACCACAAAATTAATGACAAAAATCACACTAGTCTCCACCAATATTGGGTAGCAAGTTATGCCACCTGACAGCAAGCAGCACTCCTCAGTTTAAAACGGGCACGTTGCCTAAAAGGGGCCCTCTCAGCACGGTTCTGTATGTTGGCAACACCTCCCAAAACATCTTACTCCTTTCACAGCGTTAATTAAATACCAGTGTCTGGAGCTCGGTTTTCCCTCCTCTTCTCACAGATGCTAGACAGGTGCTGCACATACCCCGTACCTGAGGGCACAAACTACATGTTTTCAGCCTCATCATTTCCAGAATTACAGATTTGAAGGCAGAAGGGACCATGCAGCATTTCCTGTATAAATGTGGGCAAGAGCCTCTCTGCCAGCAATTCTTGCTTGAAGCCTGAGAGCTTTCAGATGATAAAAGGGTTTCTTCTAGTAATTCATTCCAGAGCAGATGGGAACCACTTGCATTTATAGTTTGTCCCTGTGGTTAATCAACCCTCCTCCTGCAAACGCCTGCTTTAACTTCGGCCCTTTCGGAGCCAGTATTTTCTTCCCGAAGATATTTTTTTACTATGAAATGTTTCCTTAATGTAATTAAAAACAAGAAAACAGTGAACTGAGAAAAAGATGAAGCAGCCTAATATACTCACGCCTGTATTGAAAGAGTTTCGTAAGACACAGACAGAAACTAATGGTAATGTCAGCAGAAACATAACAAAAATAGACTGTCTAGTCTATAAACAGGGGGCATGAAGTCAGAGAAAGGCCAGATATCAACAATTTTCTTTAAATCTCGAGAACATTCAAAAATCTGAAGGGGAAACTCCTGAGTAATTCACATGGCACCTGCAGCGAGATGGCTAAGCAGGCGTGATTCACCGTGTGGAACAAAACACAAGCGTTTTGGGCACTTCTGAACTTCATTCTCTCAACCGATGCGAAGGGAAGATGCTTGATGAGAGAGGGATGAACCAGGCACCTAGAGGATCCACTACGCAGGTGCATGGGGTCCCATCACACCCATGCAAGAGGACAGACAAGGGAGAGAGCATGTGAACCTGAAATGACAGTAAAGCCCCTAAGAAAAAAACAGAGCCACCTTTAAGCTTTCTCTAAACTGTATTTTCAAACATAAAAAAAAAAAAAAGCAAAAATGCTGAGCTCGTCACTGCAGTCCATCTGTGTTCCTATCCACTCTTACTATGTTACGGATATACCCATGCAACTTCCCATGCTGCTTTAAGGACTCTACCACAGCATTTTTAAGGACAACACTGGTATTTCCATCAGACAACCACAAAGCTCGAGCTTTCCTAAATAAGATAGCTCGATCATAACTCTAATGTCAATACGGCCTAACGACAGATATCTTGGAAACATATGGCTGATCCGATCAGACAGGCCAAATGACGGGCAAAATAGGATGACACTCTTTATCTTATTATTTCTTGGAACGTCCTAATCTTAAGTTTTAAAATGCCATAGACAAGATATCAGTTAACTACAGGGAGAAAATGCTGTTTCAAGGAGCGCTCATACCCGTATCGCAGCGCACGGCTCTTGCGGAGCCTTTTGTCCCCCCACGGCCCAGGGGACAAAACTCCACCTCTGCCCAAGGTTTGCAACCTCTCTAGAGGCACAACTGGCAAATTTGTTAAAAATCAGAGAGATGGGCAGTGAGTTCTGAAGAAAGAAGGGGCTTTGACTATGTCTGGCTTCCATGGCCAGACATTTCAAACACAAAGCAAAAGGCCTGATTTTTTGACCTTTTTTGATTATGTTTTTGACATTCCATGACAAGACCATGGGCTTGAACCCCACGCAATCTGCACACTCTCCACCGTGTGTTTTTATTGTACTTCCACGATGAATATGATCAAAATCTTGTGATAATATTTCGGTTCCTCACAGGCTGCAGCCATGAAGTAAGTTTGCAAATGGTGGTATTGCCTAAATACAAACCAAGACAGCAGCCTCACATCTTTGGTTCCTCAGCTCTCATACCCACATCTTCATTTCTGCCTCCTTCCCCTTTCTCCTCTATCAACTTCTCTTGCCTCCCTTCAACTTTCCTCCTTTTCCCTTAAATCCTTCTCCTTGTCTCTTCTTCCCACTTTCACAATCACGGAGGAAGTTGAGACAGAGCTGGGCAATCCTTATGTGGTCCCTGAAGCCCCAAATCATATTGTGATTAACCAACTTAAGCTCTTTTTAATAATTCCAGCAATTTCAACTCTCTGTCCATTAAAGATGTGCCAAAAAGCTTTTATTCAAATGAAAGCCTCCTTTCTGAGAGCAAATCATTAACAAAGCATACGCACAGATTTAACATTTACAAGTCTATGCACTTTAAATAAATTATGTTTTAAAAGTTTCACTTTCTTTCCCAATTTGGAGGTTTAGTGCTTTTTTTTGTCGTCGTCGTTGTTTTCTGGAGCTAATGTAATCACAAGAAGCGAGGACTGCTGAAGAGAATACAGGAAAAAGGGCTGCTTTTCTGCTAAAGGTGTTTTAGCACTTTGACACCCTAAAATGGAAGGTGGCAGAGAAATGCAAGATATAGGGACTATACTCACCCTGTCTGAGACTCAAAGGGCTGCACTGCGAGCCCCATCCACACTACAGGAAAAAAATAAATAATCTATTAGACGGTGAGATCTATTGACACTCGTCCAACACGGCTGAGCATTAGAGCGCGGGAGGGATCAAAGCAGATTTTAGCTCTGCTCCTAAATCATGCCAGAGGAAAGGATTTGGACCAAAGGCTCTAAAGGTATTTAGACTTTTGCTTAATTCCTATTTAAGTACTTTCCTATGTATAAGGAGGGATCTGTGCCCTGTCATTTGGGCTCCAGCACCTTGCGTATCCGTCAGCGAACAGAGCCGGGAACTTCCATCGGCTGCAGGGGGTACTTTAATGATTTGCAGGGTAATAACTTATTTATTTAAGCAGTCCCCCACCCCGGTAACCGCAGGTGCCTCTCGGGTGGGCGGCCGAGGACAGCACCCAAATTCCAATGCCGTGATGAGCAGCCAGCTCCCTGGAGCCAAGGAACGCCCCGGCAGAGGGAAGCTGCTGCCAAGTGCACACGTTTCCTAGCTCTGCACACACGGCATTGAATGCAGACACGTTTACAACCGCTATGCCCGTGTCCGTATGGGCAAGGTGAAAGAAATAAACTCCGTTTTCTCTGCACTGGCCCACGTTTGCAACCCACTTATTTCCATTTTGCTGAAGTTTGCAGACGGACTGTTCGGTCTCCCCGGCTCGCACCCTCTTCACAGACGCCCTGCTGCCCGCAGCGCTCGCACGCTGCCCTTAGCCACGCTCCGGGCTAACAGCAGAGCTCCCGAACGGCCGCGGCGCACGGATTTCCTCCGCAGCCCAGCTCACGTGCACAGCTCTCAGCTCCCACCCGCTCTACCGCGGGACCTGCACCTGCTCCGTTAACTTTCCTGGGATACGGACAGCGGGATATGGATGAGGTCTGCAATGTTGGCTCTTTCCACACCTCTCCGGTGGCACCAAACACCCCTCACCAGCTGCTTCGCACTCGGCCACCGAGAAGATAACGTGTAATCCCATCACGGAAACTGCCGCGAATCAACCCGCTGGTCTGGGGAATTAATCTTAGCATAAAGCTTCACCCTTGGGAAAGGGGCAGGTTGACACATCCCTGGCGACACAGAACTCCATGGGCCGGAGCTCAGGAGAGGCGACGGGAACGCGCCGCGTCTCCGGCACATCGCCACGGCGCTGCGTGACCCACCGCACGCTTTATCCATGGGGAGGAAAACTGGAAAGAGTAGGCAGCTCGTGGACCGGGAATACTCCGTTTATAGGGAGCCCTCCCTCGGAAGCAGAAAGCAAGTGAAATGCGATAGCTGGAGCCTGCTCGCCGGGCTCTGGAAGCAGCATCGCTCCACCCGGAGACGCGCGGATGCGCGAGGAGGATGCGGAGCCAGGGCTGGAGCCGGCAAATCAAAACAAGAAATCGAAGATAAAAATTAAAATTAAAAAGCACGAGGCGGCAGCCCTGCCGCTTCTCGCCATCTGCGCATGTTTACCCGGCTTCTCCCGAAATAAATAAATAAACGGGGATAACAAGCCAGGCTCGCTGCCCTTCCCCGCGGGGACGGCCGCTCCTGGGGGCTCCCGGGCACGCGACGGGGCCGCTGTGGAGGAGCAGCCGCCACCGGGCGCCCCGGCGCCGCCGCCGCGCACGCGACATCCCCGCGCCGCCGCCCCGGCACCTACGTCCCCAGCGTCTCCTTGAACTCGAAGATCTTCTTGATGTCCTCGGCCTGCTTCTTCCAGGAGCCGCCGCCGCCGCCCTCCCGGGCCATGGCCCCGCCGCCGATGCCGGCCCGGGCGGCACAGAGCCCCCGCGCGGCTTTTGCTTTCTCTTCTGCTGCCGCCGCTTCCTCCCCTTTTCCTCCTCCTCCTCCTCTTCCTCGCGCTTCCTGCCCGCCGCCGCTTTTATTTCCTCCTCGCCGCTCCGGCGGGCTCCGCGAGTGCCACTTTTCCCGGGCTATTTCCTCCCAACTTTCTCTGCCCACCCGCCTTCCCTCTCCCTCCTCCTCCTCCTCCTCCGCCCTCGCTGCCTCCGCGGCGCCGCTCCGCCCCGCGCAGCGCCGCGCACCTCGCTCCGCGGGTCACTGCGATCCGCCCACCCCTTCCCCTCCTCCCCCCCCCCCCCCCCGCCCCAACGAGGGAAAGTCTTGTATTAATTTATTTATTTTGAGGGAGGAGCTACTTTTTTATTATTATTATTTTAATTTTAATGGCGGGGACCATGCGGGCGTCCTCCGCGGCGCGGTGCGCAGGGACCGCGGCGGTGCCCGGTTGTTATGGCGATGGGGGAGGAGGAGGAGGAGGACGAAGGAGGAGAGAAGGAGGAGGAAGGAGGAGGAAGGAGGAGGCTGCCGCCGCCGCGCGGCTGCCTCTCGGCGCCCCTCCTGACTGACTGACTGGAGATAATTCGCATTGCACCAAAACGGCGCACGTCAAACGGGAGGGGAGGGAAAGCATTAAATAAAAAAAAAGAAAAGAAAAAAAGGAGAAGCGAAGCCAGCCTGCACCGCGGCGGCGAGGCCGGGCTGCCTCCCGCACGTGCCGGGGTTGCTTGTGAGGGGGCGACTGGGGATCGCCTCATGGCGAGGGGCTGCCGCCAGCACAGCCCAAACTCTGTGCCATGGAGAAGCCATGTGGCCTGTGACAGGACACGTGAGCAGCCAGCGGCGGCCCCCATGTCCCAGCATGACTCCGAGCAGCAGCGTCATGGCGTCTCATCCAGCGGCACCCCCACGACGCGATGCAGCGCCCACCAGGGGCCATGTCGCGGCAGGACGGCAAGCGCTGGGCCCTGCGCTGTGGCGCGATGGCGAGTGGAGGCCTCTACAGCAGCCACCCCACGTGTTGTGTCATGATGCCAAGTGGTGACCTCCTTGGCAGCTGCCTCACATACTGTGTCATGTTGCCAAGCAGTGGCCTCCACTGCCTGGTGGCCACCTCACATGCTGTGTCATGATGCCGAGCGGTGGCCTCCACAGCACGGCCACATCACGTGTTGTGTCATGATGCCAAGCAGTGGCCTCCCCTGCCCAGCCACCTCATGTGTTGTTTCACGTTGCCAAGCAGTGGCCTCCACTGCCTGGTGGCCACCTCACGTGTTGAGTCCTGATGCCGAGTGGTGGCCTTCACAGCCCGGCCACCGCATGTGTTGTGTCATGTTGCCCAGCAGCAGGCTCCACAGCGCGGTGACCACCTCATGTGTTGTGTCATGTTGCTCAGGGGTGGCCCCACGTGTCATGGCATGACACCAAACATAACACAGTGCCCAGGCCACCACAGTAAGGTCTAGCCCATCTGCCCAGTGCATTTGGGCATGAATTATCACACTGCAGGCTAAATAACATTCACTCCCCAATCTTAGTCCACCAACATCTAAAATGCGTTTTTTGCCTTTAACAGATGCATTAAAATCCTCCTTTCCAAGCTGATTTCCACTAGCAACAGTCTCAGCACACACTTGCCCAGGTAACAGCACGTGGGGGCCTTACCACAGCCCAGACATTGGAAGGGCAGATTGGGGGTTCAACAGGGCGAATTTGGGCAAACCCCAGAGCTGGGAAAGCCTCGAAGCGGGCTGGGGTGTTCGGGCAATGCTACCCTCTGCTGGGCAGAGCCAGACCAGCTCAGAGTGTGCCACATACCCGAATGCACCAATTCTCCCCTCAGATTTAACACTTCGGTGTCTGTCCCGGCACAAAGATGGCCTGAAATTTCCTGGGATGGGTGCTTACGTACATGGCATGTGCTTGAGACCTTTGAAACTTTCCTACTAGTCCCACCTTATTCCCATCTTCTCATCACACAAAGAGTCAGTCTTCTTTATTTATATTCTTTCAAAAAATATATATCCTCTTCCTTAAAATCCACTTTGTGATAGCGTCGCCCAGGAGTGCCCAGGCAGGCTGCCACTGTGCGACATGTCTAGCAAATGAGAGATATGGTTGACCTAAAAGGATGTAGTCAACACCCAAATCTGAATTTATCTCCAACCCACACCGACATGGCTTCTGTCATTTTGACATGTAAATCACCCAGTATCAGAAATGTCACACCATGATTTCGGTGCTCCGCAGAACATAATCTCTTGGCCCTGGAAGAAGACAACAGATTTGAGGCCAGAAAGGAAAAGTGTGGAATAAAAGAGGCCAAAGAGCCTCATCATCTCCAGAAGACCAGGGCTGTAGTGACGGCGTATCGAAAGCATTCACCAGCATTATTTTATTAAGTCACTTTCGTTCGTGCAGCATCATGTCAGCATCTTATTGCACATGAAGGTCTCACGCTTTCCATTCCTGCTTCCAGCAGATGAAAAATTTCGCTTGAAATTGCTTAAATCATTGCTAGTAACGCAATTTCTAACTGTCAAAACTGCATAAGGTAAAGGTGTGTGACAGCCTGTAAATCTAAGTTTTCTTTTCCCAATTTAATCTGCACCTTTAACATCACATGTATGTGGGCTTTTTTTGTGATAAAATAACTCACATTTGAAGCAACTGGTAATGTAGACATCCTCTGGAGCCGTTATGCTTTTAATGAAAAGTATATGAGACACTCCTATTACCCACGGAGCACCGACACAATAGACCGTAACAGCTCCTTCAGAGTCATTAGAGTCTGTCGTGTCAGGATGAATTTAGGGAGCCTGTAATCTCTGCTGATTGACAAACTCCTGCAGAGCTATTGTAGTGCATGGAGCTATTTGAAGAACAGGTATTTTTTGTTAAAAAAAAAAAAAAGGAAAATCTTACGGGAAAACTCTATAGTGGCTGTGTATAGCAAGGCAAGCTGCAGTGGAGTGGTTCTGTGCAGCTGTATTGGATATTTAATTGCATAAAGGTAGATTAAAAGACCATTCTTAGAGTGGTTAAATGAGAATGCAAGAATTAAGACTGTGTGAAACATTAATTCTGGCCCTTTCTGTGGATGTGCTGTGACCATCTTTCGTTGCTTGGGCATTATCTGCAGCTCTGCTAAGTGACCATACAGAATATGGCTAATGGGCAGATGTGGCTCTGTGAGTCTGAAAGGACTAGCCATGCTACACATGCATTAAATCACCCCATTCAGCAAGCACCCGAATCATCATATTCAAGGTGAGCAACTTCCACTTTTTTTTCTAATGCCTTGAAAATGTGGGAAATTTAAGGGGGAAATTGAAAATAAACTTTTATGTAAAACATTTTCTTTCAGGAAAAAAGTGACATATTTTTGGAGGAATATTACAATTTGCATTTTCACCATTTCATATCAGTCCTTCAAATTGTTTCAAAATATTTCAAGTAAACATACTTCAAAACCTACAGTGTTGCAATTTCCTACATACAGTAGGTCTGTGTGCTGCCAGATTCACTGCTGGCCTTAGCATGGTGTTACATAAACTACATTATAATGAGCATAAATAAAGCGGTCACGTTCATCTTCCAAGCTCTTTCACTTGAAACCTGGATCTCTTCTGTATAAACATTATAATATTAGCTCTCCTTCACTTGCTGCTTCTGAGTCATGCAATATAAACTTCCTTTTCAAATACAGATCAACACTATAGATGCCTTTCTGCACAGACTGCAGGAAAAAAAAGGCCTGAAAACAAGATTTGAGGCTGCCAAAGGTATTTGGTGCTGGCCTTGGACCAAATCATCTTCAAATTTGGTTATTCCCCTGATTTTAGAAGGTGCCAGACCTGACTAGCATAACAAACTCCCTCCAGACTCTAGACAAATATATGTTTTTTCATATATTTGGTCAAACTAGTGTTTATGGTTGGATTTTCATGTTGTCCAAGCTAGTTTTCGCACGACAAATTCAGTGTAAACTATTGCAACTCAACCAGCTCTCCCCATATGTCAACACTCAGGACCTCCTGCAACTGATGCCCCCAGCGAAGCTCTTTGTAGCGAGTGGGCAACTTCTCCGTGACGTCAGGGGCCGTTGACTCGGGCTCCACATCTGGAGGACTCACATCTTTGTCGGTGCTTTCTTGCACTGCTTCTGAAAACCGCATGTTTTGACAAAGCACCTCCAAAACCACCGGCCTTCTCTGGTCCCTGCCCACCCTCCACCCTATGTTTTCTGCTCTTTTTGCTAGTTAGGCCTGAGCTCATCTTAAACAGCTAAAATGCTGTCCGAAAACATACGAGAGCAAGGGAGAGGGCATGACAGACGGCTGCTGCCTGCACTGGCTTTCCCATGGGGAGGTAGAAGTTTAAAGTGCCGTTGGGTTTTTAACTGCGTCTCTAAAGTGGAACAATCAAGCACTGATACAGGCGCGAATCCTCAGCCTGCAATTAGTTGCTTGAAGAGCATCTGGTGCTTGGTTAAGCCCCGAGGTGCTTCGATTACTCATGAGGTTCAGAGATGCCAGCCAACCTCTTAACTGTAGAGCTGCGACTTCTCTTCCCTGGTTTTACTCTCTGAATAAACCTGGGAGATTAAAGGACAAAAGTCTGGGTGAAATAATGCCAAAGCCAAGCGTTTCATGATGGAAAAAAACAGGAATTAAGAAAACAACCAGGTGATCCCATCACCGTAACTGTGCTACACGACATGTGCATTGCAATAAATCTAATGCACTTAAGTGGGTTTTGGAGATGGGAGATAGGGGCTGTGCTTTGAACATACAAAAGTGTTGTCAAATGCTGAGTGCTCTGGAAGATCAGATCCTTAGTGTGGCAAATTGAGCACCCAAAATTAGCAAACACATTTGATCATTTTGGCCTTAATCTCTGCGTGCCTCAGTTCACCAGCTGGTGATATCACAGGAGTGCTGTGAAGATAAATGCATTAATATTGATCAGATGCTGAAGCATCACAGAAAATCTCACAAGGAAATTAATGTGGAATTCAGCGTGTGGTTTGAACAGCGTGTGTTAATGTGACCTGGAGCAATTCACCAAATTAAAATAACTCAGGATCGTAGGTGATCAGATAATTAAAGGCTGCATCGCTTTTGATGTACACAAAGGCCCAAATTACGGACAGGCAGGGTCTTTAATTCTGATGTTTCCTGTCTCCTGAGAGCTTGACTTCTCAGCATCCTTATCCTTTGCACACAGTTTATAGCCCGTGTCTTAAGGAATGGGGGGTTATCTGGTCTTTGCATATGCCAGTCAGTCCCCCCATCACCAATAACTTCAGGTTCTTGTAGCTACTTCCAAACAAAAATGATCCCGAAGACAGAGAAGGTTCCTACCAAATAGGTGACTGTGTAGAGAGGAAATGGTTGGACATGATGATCTTGAAAGTCTTTTCCAACCATAATAAATCTATGATTCTATCAAAGATCCAGTTTATTCCTCAACTGTGAGCATGGCTACCTTGCTGCACAGCAGGACATCTGCATAAGATGCAAGTCCAGTCTGGAGACACAAATCCAGAGGACATGAGGCTTCATGCCACTGCTCTTCCATGTGATGGAGAGAGACATCAGGGAATGGGGCTTGTGGAGAGCAAAATAACATGGAGAGATCCTTCTATAATCCATCTTATATATCCAGATCCTTCTGTATGTCAGGTATCAGTGGTGGCCACAGTGACTTACGCCATGGAGGAACCTCTTTTCCCTCCCCAGCCTTTCCCCTGGTTTCTCCGGGCCTGTGTTGGCTCTGAGGAGGGATCACAACTCTTCAGCTTCACACGGTATCCACACTAAGGCTAAAAAACTAAAAAAGCCAAAACTTTCCAGCTCCCTGAGTTTGAAGTGTGGCCCCTGAGCCTCGTCCATGTTGTGTCACACAGCTCGCTCACGGGGGTGACAAGGCAGAGGGCTCTGCCAAAAGGAGGGGACTTTTCTGGCTGCCTTCTCCACCGAGGAGAAACATGTACAAGCACCAGCACCATGGCACTGCGCTGATGAAGTCCAACAGTATGTGCAGAGAGGAAGAAAAAGAAATAAAATGACATAAGCAAGTGAAGAAGATACGGAAAGCCATTCACTTGCCTGTGAAGTAATCACTTCTTTCATTTGAGCAGAACACTCAGCTATCTTTTATATTGTTATTGGTGAAGTCCTCTCAGAAACTGGAAATTAATTTTTTTTTTTAATCTCCTCATTTTCTCCCTTTCCCATTTGCCGTACACTTCTGTTTTCCTGTGTTTCTCACAGAAGCAAAATTAACTTGGCTCATTTTGTTCCTTCCTTTCACAGACATTAACAGCGCTGGCTAACGAAGAGGGAAGGAGCTTTGTTAATTAACCACGCTGAGCCGGGGCTGGCTCTGCTGCACATGCGGGAAGAGGCGCAGTGCCATCAGCAGGAGAGGAGCTCCAGAGGCAAGCGCAGGGCTCGTCGCCTTCGCTGATCCCCGAGTAGAGATGAGGAGCTCCAGGCTTCATCAACGGGCACAGTCTCCACCCAGGCCTGTTTTCAGTGGTTCCTCACTATTTATCTTTAAGTATTACGGATTTTCGTATCAAAAATGATAATTTTCAATCAGGCTCTGACACATTTTGGGCAATCTCTATTTTGTTTTTCTACTGAAACCTGGAACTTTTATGAAATGAATACTTGAGAGTGTGTCCTTGCACTTTGATTGCCAACAGGGAGATCTCCTGGGAAGGACTTCCCTTCCCCTTCAAGGGGATCTCCTGGTGAGGACTGGCATTCCTGGCTAGGTGGATAGCAAGCTGGGAAGCAGCAATCCCAGCCAGATTTCACATCAATTTACCCCATTTCCCTCTCCATTGAGTTATTCCTGCCGTGAGGGGCTGCCTGAGGCAACCCTGGCCATCAGCATCAGCCCCTACCCCACAACAGGGTTGTGTGCTAGGGCCAGTGGTGGAAAGGAGGCAAGAAATGTCACCAGGAACGTCACTACAGCTGAGGGGCTCAGCTGAGCCCATGGGAACTTGGAGTCTCCCAATCCCACTGTGGGAGCAGAATCCATAACTGCTTGTGGGATGGGATAAAGTTTCTTTTTCACTACATGGGTGAACAGGACCTATGTGAGAAATGGGAGCTACCAGCTCAGGAGGGAAACGTGGACTTTTATCTAAACATGAGCATGTTTAAATCCAACTACCTTTTGTTTTTTTTTACCACCTGCATTTGTCACACATTTAGACCATGTCCATGTCCTCCCTGGAAGTGACCCCCAAACTCAACGGGATCTCTAGAAAAACCCTAAGAGCTTCATTCCTCCGGAAGGGAGGATGGCCAGACTGCCCCGGGCTTAGCTCCTCCTGCCCTAAGCACAGTCATCTGGACTCAAACCTATCGGTTAGATCAGCAGAGGCAACTGCTGCAAGCAATAACCCTGTTCACAAAACTTGTCTTTACACACACAGTAGCCACAGTCTTGGTGCGGGGAACTGGGACTATCTTTTGGTTCTAGGCTTAAACATCATCATCTCACCCGACCAGTCCCATCAGCAAAGCAGCGATGGGATTAGCCTGGGGTTGCCCTTGGCATGTTTGGGGGCTGAATCATGTCCCCAGTCTTTGCAAGCTCCCCTCCATTTACAGAACAAAACTACCAACAGAGGGGCCAAGTGAGAAAAGGGTCCAATTCTGCAATCTCTGCTCTGCCAAAAAAAATCTCCTTCCCTTAAGAATGAGAAATGGTTGAAAACAGAGAATGCCAGTGTTTAGTAAAAGCAGCCACTTTGGGGAAGTTTTAATGGAGTTCCTGGCTTTGAGACTGCCAGTGCCGGCGTTAGCGAGCGGGATTCTCTCAGGCGGCCAAGTCCTTGTCTCCCGAGGAGTGAGCAGGCTCCGGAAAGGTCTCTGCCAGGTGAGTTATGCACAGTCCGCTGGGGCAGGAGAGGATATTAAAGAGGGCTGAATCGCATTTTTCCAGAGATCTGTAACTCAGCTGGAGCAATGTGCTTTTGGCTAATTGATAGGAAGGCGAAAGCCCCAGAAGGGCTGGTTTAATCAAAGCGGGGTTTCTAATCCTCATGCCATGGTGCGAGTGGCTTCCTCTGATGGAAATGAAGTTCCCTTTGTGCTCTCTGCAGCCGCTTTGATCGAACGGCGGATTTCCAGCGCCCTTCCTTAATTAAATTTGCATAAGCACAGAAAGAGAGAAAAGCCAGCTTCTTCAGCCAGCTCCTGCCCTTTGGCAGCATCCCTTCTCCCGGGGCACACCGGGCACACGGGCACTGCGCGCAGCGGCTGCTGCAGCAGCCAGCTCGACTGCCCGCAACCTGCTCGCCCGCCTCCTGCAGCAACCCAGGCGCTGCCCTGGGAGCCCCCAAAGCCCTCACGCTGCTTCGTGCTCAGCGCACGCTGGTTAATGGGCTTCGTTCTGGTGGCACAGGGTGACCCTGACCTACAGGGTATCCGTTATCCTCCCGTGCATAGCCCAGGGTGCTGCAGAGCGGGCTCAGGCCCCATGGCCATGGGAGGTTCGTGGCCCCGCTCGTGCCTGCAGCCAGGATGCCAACAGAGATGATGGCCAACAAGCACAGGAGCAGAAACACCGAAATCCTGTGAGAGGATCAGTCCCTTGCAAGATCCCTGCAGTCCCTGGGCTTCCATTGCCCCAAAATATCTGCCAGACCAACTTGATCTCCTTGCACTTCTCACCACACTGTTGAGTTGCACCTTCTGCCCGCGCCTTCCTCCCTTCACTGGCTCCCTTGAGGATTTTGGCCTTTCTTTCCCAGCTCCATCACTCAGCCACCTGCCTCCCATCCCACCAGCAGGGCCCAAAGGGGAATTTAGCTGCTTTTTGAGTGAGATTGAGCAGATCTGATTAGCACCAAGCAAGCAGGATAATGCCGGTTAGCTGACGGGTTGGGCTGTGTCCTATCATTTGCCTTTCTGAATGTTTCCATGTAAATTCCAGTAACAACGGCCCAGCCGAGCTTCGTGGCGCCCAGCACGTCGCCTCTTCCGAGCTATGGCTCGCTCGGGCGCAGGGCCTTCCCGTTTTTTAATTTGAATTAATAATTATGGATTCTTATTTCTTCCCTGCGATGGAGTTGAAGGCACTTCCCATAGTGTGTCTCCCATCTTATGGGGAAGCGTGAATCAGATTTTGCTTAGAAAAAAAAAATTCAAACTTTACCTCTGCTCCTATGTCATGGCAGCAAAAGCTGGACTTGGGCCTGTGCTACCCCCCAGAATTGTCTTAAACAAAAAATTTCCTGCCCTGCGTGGCCTTTGTGTTATCCTTATTTACCCTCGCTTTAAAGCCCAGCCGTCGTCCTCTCGGGTCGCTCCAGACCCATTCTGGGCTGTTGACAGCCCTAAGGCTTTAAGTGTCTAAACAACAGAGTTTGTTCTGAAATGAACCTTGACAGATGTTCACTAGTAAAACTGAAGTGTGAGCCTCAATCGCCCGGCGGCCGGATGCACCGGCGCCGGCAGCGGCTGCTTTGGTTTCACCCGCGGTTTCACCTGATTCATTCTTGTGCTCAGAAGCCACCAGGACGGCTGAGCTAGGGACACTGATGACCCAGGGGCTGGTTACGAACGCTGGGGTCAACCCAGTGGTGTTGCCATGATTGGTGTGTTTGAAGAGGAAAAAAGCTCCGTGGAGAGGGATTTGGGAGTCCTGGTTGACAACAGGTTACCCAGGAGGCAGCCGTGTGCCCTCGTGGCCAGGAAGGCCAACGGGATCCTGGCTGCAGCAGGAGGAGCGTTGCCAGCAGGTCGAGGGAGGGGATCCTGCCCCTCTGCTCAGCTCTGCTGAGGCCGCACCTGGAGTGTTGGGGGCAGTTCTGGGCTCCCCAGGACAAGAGGGACGTGGAGCTTCTGGAGAGGATCCAGTGTAGGGCGACAAAGATGATTAAAGGACTGGAGCATCTATGGTAGGAGGAAAGACTAAGTGAGCTGGGCCTGAGAAGAGAAGACTGAGAGTGGATCATCTCATCAACATGTACAAGTACCTGAGGGGAGAATATAGGGAGGATGGGACCAAACTCTTCTCCGTGGTGCCCAGTGACAGGACAAGGGGTCATGGGTACAAGCTGAAACACAGGCAGTTCCATCTCCATGTGAGGAAGAACTTCTTTGCTGTGACGGTGCCAGAGCCCTGGAACAGGCTGCCCAGAGAGGCTGTGGAGTCTCCTTCTCTGGAGATCTTCCAAACCCGCCTGGATGCCACCCTGTGCCACGTGCTCTAGGTGACCCTGCTGGAGCAGGGAGGTGGCACTAGATGATCTCTAGAGGTCCCTTCCAACCTCAGCCATTCTGTGGATCGATGCTGCCTGCCAGTGTAACCCCTTCCGCGGAAGCTGCCGCACTCAAATTCCTTCCCAACCGGAGAACACACAAAAGGCAGCGCCCGGACTCTTGGAAACGCTCCGTTCTCCGGAGGCGCCGTGCTCACCCCAGCACCTTGCACAACTCACCACTTTGTCAGGCTTGCTTAGCTTTAACCAAAGATCCTAGAAACCAGGCTCAGAAAGCAGGCGCAGAGGGTGATACTGCGGGTGACGTGGCCCTTGCTGAGGCATCACTTCCACGTCCTCCCGTTCCTCCTTGGGAAAACACACGAGTGTCGTCCAGCATCGCCGTGGGCTCCATGCAAACGATGCAGATTCCTGTGAGGAAGAGTGAGCCCAGTTGCTGCTGAGGCAGAGAAGCATCTTGAAGCTAAGGGTTTAGGACAGTTTCTCCTTATAATAAATATTGCTGTTGGATTATTTAGTAGGAAAAGATGTGGGTGAGCAATGTACGAAGATTCATTTGATCCTGATGTATTTTTTTCCTGACATCCTTCCAGCTTCTTCCTAAGCTGATCCACAAGGTTTATTGACTGCAAGCCGAGGGATGAAGCCAGGGAGCATCCACCTCCCTGAAATCCAGGCACAGTGTGAGCAGGGCACAGAGGCTGATGCGATTTCCATGCCAGTTTAACACCAGGGAACTTCACAGCAAGGATTTGGAGTCCAATTGCAGGCGACGGCTTTTCGTTCCTAATAGCCTTCAAAGTGTCAAGGGGCGACCAACAAACCTCAGGGAGACTTCTCTCAAAAAACCATCTGAAGCTGACGTAGAGCAACCTCGGTAAAACTTTCGGGGAGGAATTAACCATCAGATCAAATACAGTTGTCTCCAGGTAGTCCTGGAGTTATCATAAATACATAGAGACCTAAAGAAAGGAAAAATGATAGAGATATTCAGCACGAAGTCGACACTGCTTTTTACATGGTGCAGGAACAAGGGACAATCCTTGGAACATAATGAGGCTTACTAAGAAAATACAATTCTGATGCCATTGCATGATCCATCTCAGGCAACTGCTGTCCCTTTTGACAAAGGGACAACCCAGAAGGAGAACCTAGCAGTAGTTCAATGGGAAAAGACATTTCCGTGGATCAACACATTGGCAGCTAACAGGGCTTTTTCAAGAGAAGGTAGTGGCCTGCTAGCAGGTTTCTCTCCTAAGGCAGACAACAACAGTTTGGTTTTTTCCTGCTTTCTTGGCACAGCGGAAAGGCTGTATTAATGACGAATTTCCTACATTCCCAACTCAAAAGACTGAAAAATTTTTTTTCCTCCCTTTTTCCTATCCTGGGTGCCCAGACCTCACACGAGGTTCGAGCAGGCCCTCACACTCATTAGAGCCCGCTGCAGAAAACAGGCCCTTCTTCTGAGACACAGAAGACCTGGGTTGCACATCTCCAGCATCAGAAAAGTGCGGCATTTTTTGCCCCAAACAATTTTTTTTTTCTACCTCTCACCGAGTTTTCAAGCTGCTTTAGAAACTCTAAGAAACGATGCAGTGTTAGCACCTCAAGGCTGCCAGAGAGGAAGGACTGATGCAGAAAGAGCTGTTATTAGAAAGTGACTTAACAAGGAGCCTCTTGCAAAAAGTTACCTGAGTCCATGTACCTGCAACCTTTAGTTATTAGTTATTTCATACTTATTTACACAGGACAACAAACTGGCACAATGGTACAATTAATAAATCCATGCACAAAGCCCAGGCAGTGATTAGAGATGTATCTGCCTGCTGCCACTGCTATTGATGCTCCCCTTCTCCTCATCCTCCCTCCTTTTCTGTCCTTCATTTTCACTGCTCTATTCCACACCAGTTATTTTCTACTCTTTATTTTCTTTCTCCTGCATAAGCCCTCCCAAACCAACTAACACCTGAGATCCAACTGAGCCTCAAACTAATAAAGTTTATTGAATTTTGTCTAATGTTGTATTTCACTGTTAATTCGCTAGGAATTCAAAGTCATAATATTAATTTCCCTCCAAATTATTCATATTTAGTATTGTTGTAAGATGCAGTTAAGAAAATATTTGCCAACAATGAAAATGGCTTTTGAATAGACCTGAATACTAGTGTAGCAGAAATAATAAGACAAGAGAGGGAAAAAAAGCACAGTACTAGGAGCCAAATTATGTAAAATATATTTTATAGTCTTAGAAGTCATTATATGTTTTATTATCTAATATTAATGTCTTTTGTTCTTACTAGTTGAAGAGGTCCTTAGCCTTACTGATCAGAAAACTCCTACCTGAGCTGAGATTGTTGCCTTACTAGGAGAAAAGTGCTGGATTTATGCATGGAAATGACTTGTAGGAAGCATGCAGCAAGGACTGCTGAGTTTAACAAGCTTTAAAAGCTTGTTTAAAAGCTCAGAAAAGGATCATGGAAGATTTTGTGTAAAATTAAGATGCAAATATTGCTCCTATGCACATAGCTCTGAAGGCAGCATGATGTACATGACCTAACGGGAGCCAGGGTGCGTAATATGGATGTAGAGATGCTGAGATGCAAAATGCACCCTTAGTTTTGAACTATTCCCCTTAAGATACAGGGCTCGTGTGATTGCTCTGTCCCTCTGTCTGCCCCCGAAAATAGTAGGGCAGCCAATTTCAACCAGCTTTGACAGCTAAAAGCCAAAGACGTGAAATTCGCAGATTCACAGGAAGGCTGAGGCTGGAAGGGACCTCTGGAGATCCCTCGGTGCCACCCCCTGCTGCAGCAGGGTCACCTGGAGACACTGCCCATCCGGGCGGCTTCTGCGCGTCCAAGGATGCTGTGCGGGCGGCCGGGCACTAGAACAAGTTGCCCAGAGAGGATGTGGAGGCTCCATCCTTAGCGATATTCAAAACCCAGCTGGACGCCACCCTGGGCACCCACGGGGGTTGGAGCAGATGATTCCAAAGGTGCCTTCCAGCCCCAGCCATCCCGTGAAATGTGGCACTGTCAGCAGCAGAGCCTTGGGCTCCAGAGACTTCCACTTGATGTTCAATGCAGCTCCAGACAGCAACGTGTTTTCCTACTTATAAATGTCAGCCACAAGACTGCCTGCTACATGTAGCAGTTGCAGGTGGCTGGAATGACTCCCGTTAATTTATTTCAGGGCTGGGTCCTATTTTCCCTCCTATACTGATTTTAAAGAGGGCTCTGCAACCATGAAGTCACTGCAGCCCTCATCTCCTGACACATGAAAGCTGTAGGCTGGCTGACTTACTAGCACCCTAGATAATAAAAACACTTCAAAAGTTTAGGGGTAACACAGGTTTCCCTACTGAAAATAAAAAAGAGGAGCATCTGCAACCATGTGCTCAAGGTAATAATTATGGGGAATTATCTTTACTATATGTATTGAAACAACATAATTGAAGTTAAGCAATTATATGTCTATACTACGGGAAAGCAAATAATCTTTTGCTTCGGAAATGAACAGTAAATAGAACAAATTATTTACATGTCTGTCAGAATCTTGGGCTGAATTATTCCCACAGTGGGTTTGCATTTACGTTTGGAGAAAATGGAGAGGCAGCTGTCCAAATGTCAAACCCCATTTCTGTGCTCCACGCAGAGACCTCGGAGCGGAGCAGCCGCCGTCCTTCACGCTCGCCCTCGAGCGACGGCTTGTTCCTCCCTAAAACACAGGGAAAGCAGCTCATGCAAACCATGAAGCCCAACCTGGAGGGCACATGAGAGTAAAGGTTGCTCACTGACAGACTGCTAAGGAATTTCAGGATCAAATCTTTAATCAGGAAATCTGCCTGGCTTCCTTAATGGCAGTAAATAAATCCCATGTGCTCCAAGACTGCCAGAGTTATCGATCACTACTTGCAGCCTGATTGATTAGCAAATGGTATTAGCAACTTGAAAACATCCACATTTATTGAAATTCAAATGTGAAGTTTATCAGCTAGGCAGCAGCAGAACACAGGCACAGCTCACAGATTTAGGGCTTGGGGTTTGATCACAGGATGGCTGAGGTTGGAAGGGACCTCTAGAGATCACCCAGTCCAACCCCCTGCTCCAGCAGGGACACCCAGAGCACGTGGCACAGGGTGGCATCCAGGCGGGTTTGGAAGATCTCCAGAGAAGGAGACTCCACAGCCTCTCTGGGCAGCCTGTGCCTCACAGGAAAGAAGTTCTTCCTCACATGGAGATGGAACTTCCTGTGTTTCAGCTTGTACCCATTACCCCTTGTCCTGTCACTGGCCACCATCAAGAAGAGTTTGGCCCCATCCTCCCTACATTCTCCCCTCAGGTACTTGTACATGTTGATGAGATGATCCACTCTCAGTCTTCTCTTCTCGGGCCCAGCTTGCTTTGTCTTTCCTCCTACCATAGCTGCTCCAGTCCCTTCATCATCTTTGTGGCTCTACGCTGCACTCTCTGTAGAAGCTCCATGTCCCTCTTGTCCTGGGGAGCCCAGAACTGCCCCCAACACTCCAGGTGCGGCCTCAGCAGAGCTGAGCAGAGGGGCAGGATCCCCTCCCTCGACCTGCTGGCAACGCTCCTCCTGCTGCAGCCAGGATCCTGTTGGCCTTCCTGGCCACGAGGGCACACGGCTGCCTCCTGGGTAACCTGTTGTCAACCAGGATCCTTTGGTGCTTAATGAAAGAAACGCTAGTTGAAGTTTTGCCTGAAGCTGGAGCATTTGGGATAGATTTTTCTCAGGGATTCACTGCTGTCTACTTGAGAAGTCAACCAGCAGCCTCTCCTTCTCTAGGAGCATCTCATTCCTCCCCTTCTCTCCATCCATCTCTTTCAGGAGGCTTCGTATTCTCTAGCATGGTCCTATGGAGCTTTTTTTACTGTTTGAGGTAGGGTTTTTTTGTTTTGTTTTGTTTTCTAAACTTAGAAACCTCTCTCGAGCTCATCTTTGCTACTCATTAAGCTGACTTCCTTTGCAAGGGACACAGAGCTCAGCTCGTTTTCACATTGAAGGATTCACATTTTTTTCGTCTCTAATGAGTCATGTTTTCTTGTGATCGTTTTTCTTCCCTCTGGACCCCCTCCAATAAATGATGTATTTCTTGAAACACCTGGATAGAGCAGTGCACTACCACCAAAGCAATTCACATAAATCCCATTTCTTTCCTGTACTTCTCCAGCTGGTCCACACCATGCCTGCCTTTCCCCTGCCCAGGAGCCTCTCCTTGACTTTGTATTAATGGCATCTCCTGTAACCTGCCCGCGTTGGCCGAGCTGCTATTTCCCCATTTTGCACTTGACTGTCTGATTTCTCCTTTCAAGGACAGGACTTCGCTCTCGCCTTTGTCAAATTTCCTCTTGTTGCTTTCAGGCCATTTCCCCTGTGTTTTAGGGCCATTTTGAGTCCTGATGGAGCCCCCAAGTGCCCACGTGCATTCACACGTTGGCAGCAACAAGATTTTAAGTGGGCTATTTATTTTACCACTCAAGCCATTAACGAAGTTAAGGACAAATACAAGCTGCATGATAAATTGTACTCTACTATCACCTGAAATCCCTGCTGTGATTCTAGTATCTTGTCTGTGCAGCTTCTCTGCTGCAGTGTGCGCTTTTATTAGAGTCCATCTCTGTCTTCTGCTTGTAAGAACAGTACAGCAAAGCAAAGCAAATGTGAAATGCATCAGCTTTCTCTGAATCATCCATCATTTTTCGCCATCCCCTCAACTTTTCACACTTAATCATGTGCCATTCCTTCCATTTTTGTGGTTTCCTTTAGAACACTCTCTGAAAGTCCTTACGAGCCCATTTCTCTTCACATTAGGAGCTTGCTGTGGTGCCAGGCAGGTCTCCAACACCCCCATCCCACCCAGCATCTTTTAGGCTCACCCAGGCAGGCACTAACACCCGCACCCTCCAGAACTGCTTTATTCCATTTCCCCCAAAACCAAAACTCTGCTCTTTCAATCTCAGTTATATATATATTAGAAAACAAAACAAAACACCCCATACATTACTGCTTAAGGACTCTGCAACTTGGAGAATGCTTCAGGTCTGCAACATAAGCAAGCTATGGGGACAAAGCCTATTTTTATCATAGAGAATTTCAGGAGGACCATGAGTTGGAGGAGACTTTCTTCTCTTACAGAGGAAATAAAATTCAAACAGCAATAAAGATCTTCTAAACCAATAACAGAAACTTAACTGGATAGTTAAGAGCTGGATTTAAGCCCCTACACATCAGCAGGGACCCCTCATGAATCAGAGGCACCAGGGTCTGTCCCTCTGTTTTACTTCAGGCTCATCTTCTCTTAACCAAAGATATGTATTTCCATCCCATGCAATTTCTTTAAGTAATGGATTTCCTATCTAAACACAGCCTGAACTGCACAACCCTGGCCTGAAGGTCAAAACCCTCCTCTGAGAGTTGCCCCATGGTCCTCTCTGACTGCGAGATGGGGGCAGGACATAAAGACTAAGGTAACAGAACTACTTTTACCCAGGTTAGCAGCGTGTCCTACTCCCCATCTCCATGGGACCACGGATGCCAACTCTGACCACTTTTGGAAACTTTGCACCAGGAAATGTTCTTGAGAAGGCTGCAGCCGCGGGCACCTACTCTGATGGTCTGTGCTGCTCGGTGGGTGTCTGAGCTGTGTCCCATCGGGCGGCTGTTTTGCACCATCCCGAGTGGCAGCTGCGTGTGAGCATGGGGGAATGACAAAGAACGACGAGAATGATACACGGAAGCTCTAGCTGAGAATATCAGATAGGGCAGGGAAGATTTTACAAGGCATAAAGCGTGACCAGAATGCAATAATGGGAATTCATTTCACTGACACCCAAAGACGGGAAAAAGTTCTCCAATTTTTAGGTTTCTTTCCAGATGTTAGAGCACTACACTCAGGAATATAAAAGCAGAATATCTCTTAGGAGGGCACAAAAGTGAAAATGGGGAGCAGTGGTTTGTTTGTTTGTTTTTTTTAATTTTAAATTCAGATCAGTATTATCCATGCTGCTGCTTATTCTAATCTTAACATTCAACCAAATACTATATTGGGGGTCAGGAAAGCATGGACTAAATGGGAAAAAACAGCCCAAGGAGCCCAAAGGGAAGGGCCAGGCTGCAGTAGGAAACGCAGGAACGTTATCAGGACTCCTGAGCGGGCACGTGTTAACAACCCCTGCTCGGAGAGCTGCTCAGCAGCAACCACTGCCACCCGCCTGCGGCGTGAAACACCAAAACCATCGGCTGCAAGAAAAAAAATGAAGCATTTTCTTTGGTGCTCCGAGCAGGGCTGCAATGTAGGAGCTACTCTCTCTCATTATGCCCCAGCCTCAGGCATGGCCAGAGTTTTTAAGAGGCTGCAGTCTGGAAACTGTACGACCCGTAGAGAGTCCATGCGGGCGCCCTCCCTCTGAAACACCTCCCATTTACCACCTAGGTCATGTTAGAATTAACTTTATACAACGTTTTAAGCCTATGACTAAGAATATACGTAAATAATCCTTACTCAGCAAATGGTATTCACATCACTGAAACACATGACCAAGGTCCTGGAGAACTGGAATCTTGTTTTTCCAAATTTCTGACAGGTACAGATAGAAACCAATTTTATTACAACCTGGAATAGAACCAAAGCAGTGTCAGTGTTCAGACTGCTCTGATACATTTTTTTTACGTAGCGACATGCGTTTCCTCACCTCTCCATGAGAAATGTTTGTTAGTTATCCTTACAGCCAAAGAGGTCACATTTGATGAGAATCCTTTTACAAGAGGGATCTTTAATCTAGCAGAGAAAGAATTTGAGACCTGTTCATCAAAAGCTACAGAAAGAAGCAGACTAAACATAAAGCACATATTTAAACTAAGGATATGACAGCTTATGGAATCTCATTATGTAGCACCGATGTTTTATAGTGGAGACTCTTTCTGTCAGGGCTTGAACATGGGGCTGCTCTTTTTGCTCTGCTGCCTTTTATGGCTCTTTATTGAGATTATGCCCAAAGGAAGTGGCATAAGTTCCTGCAACCCTAAACTAAAGTCACTTATCAGTACTTGGTTGCTCAGCTCAGCAGTGCATTAATTCAGAGTGGTCATTGTGACACAGGGGGGAAAAAAACAACAAACTTTTGAATTCACCACTGCCAGCACATTCATGTAAAAAGAGAAGTTCTTCCAGTGTGTCTGATGAGGGACAGATAAGCTGGGTGTGCAGGGGTCACTGGGGAGGAACAGAAGGGCACGTTATTATAGGGGTCTTTTCACCAGAAGCTGCAAACACAACCGCTGAGAGGGCAATGTGCGAAGCCAGGGTCCAACTGCACTATAATTTGTCCCAGATCTGCAAGACCACGAAAGGCCAGAGAGCCTGGAGACGTATGGAAGCTGCCAGTAAGAGCTCTGCTCCAACTGTGGGCAATTCGTTTGGAAATGCTGTTTTCAGGACAAATAATGAAGTTAAGAGAAATAAAGTTATGAGGCTACTCCTGAAGCCTGCTCAGCTGGAGCGAAGCTTTGGCATGCACAGTTCCACCAAGCTGGTCCCAACACTGCATTTGGTCTGGGAAACATCCAGCACAGGAAGCTACAGTAGGGGGTAATTCCTGTTCTGAGTTACTATTAGTTTGATTTGTGTGCAAAGCTTGTTGAGGAGGTGGTGTCATTGCTGCAGAAGAAGGCTTAGGGGAAAAAAGAAATATATCAAAAAAAGCTGTTCCATATTTTCAGATGCCAGGAGTAATCATCTGCTGCTTTTCCATTTCGAGAAGAGTAAGCAATAAAAGATATTTGAAAACTGTATATAGTAGAATAGGATTCATTACCTCTGCAGTCTTCAGCCTTAGCGTTCATTCAAAAAGGAAGCGACAAAGACAGTATGAAAAGACTTAATATCCAAGTGCAGATGGCAACTCTTGAGTGCCATATCAATTTGGCAGCAAGGCAAAGAAAAGAGGAACTTCATATACAGAAAGTATCACAAAAGTTGAAATAGGAGCCAATTTCCAGAACCTAAAAGCACCTCTGGCTTTCTTTTCATTTCAGCTAAAATTGTTCACCTTGCTAAGAAATTACTTACGGCCACACAAACACATTTATCCAAAAGTTTAATAGTTCTTAGGCTGAAAATGATTCCTCCTTGCTCCAAAAACCACCAGCAGTCAGTAACAAAGTAAAAGAGCTCCTGTTTTCCCAAATCTAATCAAGCTTCCGAATTCCTTGATTCTAATCAAACGAACCCAGGAGCTGATTTTAGGAGCTGGAACTGTAATCACTTTCCTAAGGAACTTCAAAAGATTTGACAGAAAAGAAACAAGACTTGAATCCATGTGTAAAGATACATGTTTATGTTAGGATTACCTATTTACATTAAATTCATAATTGATGATTGATACTTAGCCGTGCTTCAAAAAAGGGAAAAAAAAAGTAGTTCCAAGAAAAGTGTATTATTCCAGAATGAAACTGAACGCTCTAAAAAAGTTTATGGCTTATTCTTCAGTGTGAAAATATTACTTCAATTGAAATGCATTCAGAATATCAACAAATTCCCAAAATGCAAGACTTTAGATCTATGTAGTCTCCTATATCCACTCTCTGAAAGTGGAAAAAAAAATCCCTTCTCCACTTTTTAAAAAAGGATAAATGCTCCCAAAACACAAAGTCAATCTACCATTTTAAAAGGCTCCTACAAAAACAGCATACATTCCTTTGTTTCCTTGCAACTATGTTATATTTTAAGCAAAACTGTGTCCAAATATAAAGAACACTTGATGTTTCAATTCCACAAGATTTAAATATTGTAATATTTATCACTGAAGAGTCTCAGCATTTCAATGGCACAGATTTTTTTTTTTTTTTTTTTTAACAACACAGAGATGGGAAGCCAGTCATTCAGCTGCACTCAACGTGCTGCTTGCACCGTGGTTCGCTTGTGCCCAACCTGGAGTGCAATGAGGGCTCACCCTGACCCTTGCTGTTTCCATGAAAAAGCTTTTCAACACTTGCACACAGGTCAACACACAGGATGAAGAGCTCTTCAGTTCTTCCACTAAATATAAAAAGCCAGTTTTCTTTAAACTGATAGTTTAATAGTTATGCTAAATATAGATTTTGCCATATTTTTTGCTTGTAATTCAATGCAACACTTCTTGACAGTTCAGTCATCATCCTGCTGATTTCTTTTCTGTCAAGGGAACAGAAGAATTAATGTTAGGACACAGCCATCATAAACAGAAGCAGTAATAAGACACTACAGGTATTTTCCGTATATGTTGGAAATTAGAAAATGACTATATATCAAAACCATTTTTTGAATGATAAGCGATGTTTCCAGCAAACTAAATGCAGCAACATCAATCTTCTCTCTCCCTGAACGCTCCTCCCAAAAGGTATTTTATTTACAGTAGGAACAGAATTAGCCCTAAATGTAACCCAGCTAAAGAAAAAACAAAAAACAGACAGACATATTCGCAGAAAACATAACGCAGTTGTCTACATAAAGGCAACTTAAACTCTTCCCCCACTTATAAAGAGGTCATGGAGAACTACCACCAAAAGTACCAAGAAATTCTTATCTTCTGCAGGGGGGCAGAAACTGTTAAAGCTTTTCCTGATATAAATTTTTTCTGGCTTTCAAAAAGGTTCTTAAAAGCATTAGCTTTCAGCCAATCAAAAAGTAGATTTGCATTTAATCTGTGTTTGTATTTTTACTTAAATAAGAACGAATACAGTCAGGTTCTCCAATAACAGTTTGTCAAGTAATATTCTTTGCTAGCCCAGAAGACAAAATTAAATGAATTGAGATTGGTATGACAGCTTACTCTTCATCAATAAAATAAATATATAAATGAGCTTCAAAACATATTAGGGCTCCATGCATCACAGTTTTTAATGTTAATTACAGCAGCACAATGCCAGGCACTTGCGTGTTCCCATTTCACAGAAATGTGTACACTACTTCTTACCAGTTTAAGAAAGTCAATTAATTTGTGAACATCCTCTCCTGTAGAAAGGTCCACAAAATCTTTCGGCAGTCGGTAACTCAGGTATGGGCTTGGCTGGACAGGAACTTTGCTGTTCGTACAACGGAAAACTGGAGAGTCCTGGGGGAAAGACATTGGATAACACAGAAACACACAGGGTCTGTGAACAAACTTTGTTATGTTGTTTAAAACTCCTCACTAAGACCCAATGAGTCACCTTGCCAAGGAGTTTATTTAGCATTTACTAGCAGTTGTAAATATTACTATAAACTCTGCCCATTTACAAGCAGGAGTTAATGTTATTTATCACTATGCAAAGGCATTCCCGTCCTCAGGTCAAAATTGCCACAATGTGCTAATTATTTTTCATGTAATTAATATGGCACTGTTACAAGTTTATGTATAACAGAGCCATTGGAAACTCTGGGTAATAGCACCCTTCTAAACATCTGGACACTGAGAACCTTCATCATAACAACCATTAACTTGTCTTCACAGGTCTCCTGCCTAATTTCATGTTCACGAATACACCTTTGACAAAACTATGGCCTAAGTTTTCTTCCAATTTATTCATTTTTTAATCTTTTTTAAGCCAAAAATATATCTAAACTCAATTCTAGTGATAAATTTTAAGAAGCTCAATATCATTTTCAGCTAACACACTGCATCTTTAGAACCTGCTACAAGTGTCAAGCAACACAATTACCTATTGGATGGCAAAAAGTGTCTTCATTTTGTAGATCCTATTTCAACGACTTTACTTCAGATTCTGTGGTCAGATGCAAACTGAAGCATGAGGAGAAGCCAGCCCACTTTTCATTTGGGGTTACACCAGACAAGCTTTGTAAAGCACCTGACCCCAAGAAATCCTCAACTCAAAATTTAGTGGATAGCATTCCCATGGATGGCTCAAGAATTAGGACTGTGTTTTAACCAAGATGACAACTTTTAGCAGAAGGGCCCTCAGAGGGATCTTCATGCAATGAAGAAAAGCTGTTACTAATAAATAAAGCCTGTTTTTCCCTCTCCTTGTTAACAGGGGCAATGCAGCTTAGAGCAGGGATAGGACGGCCCTACTCTGCAAGTCCAGGAGTTCAACCAAAGGACAAGGCTTCCCCGAGGATACCTGGTGTGAGGAAGACACAGAAGTTCAGCTTCTTTTTGCCTCCCACTAAACATAAATCTGGAGACTGGGGAGATTAAATGACAGGCATTTGCAACAAAGAGGAACTTCAAGGCAGTAAGTAACACACTGCAGATTTTAAGAGATGAAATCAAAATGGAAAGAATTTGAAGATGCATCAAAACTAGGCAAAACCACGTTTCAGGGCACCTTCTTGGTAACGTGCAAGAGTTGTAATAAGGGCTGGTGCTGTCTGAGCAACAACTCCCTCGTATGAAACTAGAGCTAGCAAGTGATACTTGAAGTGAAACACTGCCTAAACAGACACTTCCACAGAGTTTTCATTTCCAGAGGTTAGGGCATCCAATTATTTGAGTGGGATCTGGATCACAGCATTAGTAGAAGCAAAGAAGGCCCAGAGAGCCGAGGGCCTCCTTTCCCAGCAGATCGGTACCTGCTCCGTGGCTTCCCCTTCGCCCTGTTCTCCCTTCAAGTTGTTCCCAGACATCAGTTCTTCCCAGGTGAACAGCAGCGAGTCTGTTACTTCACCAAAAGGGTTAAAATCTACTAGCCAAATCTTGCCCTGCAAGATAACGATGAAGGAATTAAAGCGAATCAGAGAATTTGAGATGCAATCAGAAGATACACACACATCTTGCTGCTTAGTGTTAAGGACAAAAAGTCCTTAGTCTTTAAAAACAGAAAAGATCTAAGTCCATCTGTACTTATACAGTTAAGAATATTCTAATATCCTTTACACTAAACATATTATGGACAGTTTTAAAACACATCAAGCTTTGGCTTATTTTATATACATATCATATATAAATAATATTCTTTAAACAGAAGATCAGACAGAGCTCAACCGAATGCTCATGTGTAGTGTTTTTAGGTAAGTCAAATCTCCATGGTTTTCAAAGATCCCCACACAGCATGAACAGAGGGAAGGGGGAAATGGAAACTGGGATTTCATCTTTAGTCAAAAGCCACCTCTACGCCGCCGCTCAAGCCACAATCGCCAGGATTTCTGATCTTGTTCTGTACTTAAAGACAGTCCCTTCAGGGACCAAGGTCTGTAAAATGCTACTGATCATGCAAGATGAAAGGTGCTGCACATATCCAGACAGATATAAAGACAGAATAACTTGAAGCCATTTTCAGTATAACCATTATTACTATTTTCTCCTGCCTTGTTTTTACTATGTTCCTGCTCTGAACAGTTCTGGTAGCATGGACAATCCTCCACACCTGTTTTACAACTCAAAAGTGAGAGCAGAGAGATGAATGCAACTTTAGTAAAGTTAACAGAGGAGTCTCTCAAGGAGCACAGAATAGTTTGCATTCCCTGGGTCATCTCAAGCTGCAGTCCACAGTACTAGGTCACCTTTTTTTACCTAAGAAAGTATCACCTATTCTAGTAGAATAAAAGGATTATTACTCCTTATAATGAAATATGAGTACAACTGGCAGTGAGAATTTGAAAAACAGGTAAGGAATCTGATTTCTTGTAGATGCAGTCAAATATGAAGAGGGCTTCTGTAAAAAGGGACAGAAGGCTTATTCTGAATTAGCAGTCAGCTGGAACCAGAAACTAAACCTGAAGGCTGTGCAGCTACTAAAAACTCCCTTTGCCTTCTCTTTCCCTCAGTCCTGAAGGATCTTTTCTCTTTAGAGATCCTTCTTATCCCAGTAACTGGGAGAGGGGATGTGGCCGACGCAACACATCCGTGAGGATGCCATCCCACATGCCTGGGAAACAGGACACGGCCGACGCGAGACCTCGTGTGGATGCCGTCCCTCATGGCTGGGAGACGGGACATGGCCAACACGAGGCCTCACGAGGATACAGTCCCTCATGCCTGGGAAACAGGACGTGGCCGACGCGAGGCCTCGCGAGGCCGCCGGCCCTCACGGCTCGGAGAGGGGACGCGGCCGACGCGAGGCCTCGCGAGGCCGCCGGCCCTCACGGCTCGGAGAGGGGACGCGGCCGACGCGAGGCCTCGCGAGGCCGCCGGCCCTCACGGCTCGGAGAGGGGACGCGGCCGACGCGAGGCCTCGCGAGGACGCGGGCCCAGCAGGAAGCCTCGTGCGGCGGCACCTCTCAACACCCTGTTGCAGAGCAGGAGCAAAGCAGCCAACGCGCTGAGTTCAGCTCTGCGGCGGCAGCGCCGAAAGCAGACGGGAGAACTGCGACTTGAGGCGGGGACTTGGGCCGTTTCTTTCTCATTTTGGGAGGGTGAAAAAGCAGAGGCAAATCTGCGCGGCTAAGCTGCAGCACCTTGGGAACACCACTGACAGCAGGGCGCAAACAGGCACGCAGGGCGAGCTCTGCTGTTGTTTTCTACCTCTGTTCCTCTTCGAGACTCAGTCACAAATTCTCATTAAGTGATGTTCTGCTTTTGCAAACAGGGACATGTTGATAGCTCTAAAACATCAGGAGGAGGAATCTCTAATTTAGATGCATTCCACCACACTAGAAAAACAAGCTAATGAACCAATTTAATCACAGGCAGAAGCAACAGTTGGCAAAGTTCACTCAGCAGTTCAGAGGATCCTTCCCCTCATCAAAAATGTTTATACCTTGCAAAGAGACATCCCTAGGAAAGGTCCTGCCTACCTCAAGAACATGAAACTTTTCATAGGAACTTGAGATCACATCTCTAAAGAAAAGCTGTACCCCCCCCCCCCCAAAAGAAAACACAAGTTGCTATTGAGATTAGTGAAAGCAACCGCTGGTTTCTGTTGAGCACCCATCTCCCTTCCTTCCTCCCTGCAGACAACCACGATCCATCTGCAACACCAAACATTTTTTAGAGGCTGTTTTACATCTACACTGAGCTTGGGCATTTGTCAGTTGATGGGAAGACAACCAGTCTAAAATATAAGATGTTCCCTCTCTGGCCTTACTAAAGAAAAAGCACAAAGCGCTGGGTCAGCAATCACACTATCTTTCCAATTAACTATGTTTTCAAATCCAACATGCAGCTCCATGATTAACATGTAGTTTAAGATGACTAGTTGTGTGTAACAGTAAAGCTATTTAATCGTAATCCTCTGCTTTAGCGATCTTTGTCACATGGAATGCACAAGCCAGGTAAGTCGAGCTGTGCACATCCAAAGGAAAAATAAAATCATGTAACATTTTCTCATCCTGAAACAAGACCAAATAGATTTATCACACCAAGACTTCATGCTGTATTTCACTAAAACATTAGGCGGCTGAAAGGAAGTGCCCATAACAAAGACAGTTAAAAGGAAGTTAAGAGAGAGATAAAACACCAACCAAATTGTTACATGTCCCTGAGCCCAGCTGCAGGTTCACGCACAGTGCAGCCTTCATGGGTAGAGACATTGGCATCAGTTTGCATGTCAACAGGAGCTACTGGTGGCCTCAAGCCACTCATTATACCGCTTTGTTCATGACAAGTCACCATGTTAAGTCGTATTTACCAACTGAAAGACCTGGGAAACGGGCAAAGAGCAACTCTCAGGTCTTTACTGGTCAGGTGCTGCGCAACAACTGAGCTGCTAGCAGCAAAAAAAGAGAAGTGCAGAAATGAGAAGGGGCTACCCAGCCCTGCAACGTCTCCTCACCGGGTGAGGCCTCCAGGCCATCACGTTTTTAGGACCACATTTCTGTGCACAGTCCTTAAAAGATTATTTGTCTGCCAAGCAAAGAGCTAGCTCGGATCCGCAGAGAGCCTAAGGGGAGAGGCGACTGTGGAAAACCTTGTTCTCCTCCAGATCCCTGCTGCTCCTCTTCCATCCTGCAGCCAAAAGTCTCAGGAAGCATGTGCAGAGGTTTGCTCTTGCTCTCATTCACAAGCACTTGTCAAACAGTTGCATGTTTATAGTTGCACAAATTTAAAACCAGCAGACCTGGGGGCAGTTCCCCCGTTCTGCGGGTGTGCAACCGGGCTCTGGAAATTCATCACACAGCATCACATGCTCCTCTCTTGCTACCTGTCACTCACATTCAAGGGGAGCGGTGAATAACACAGCTGCAAACCACAAAAGTACGTGTGAAAGGAGGATCTGACACACAGAGGACCATCTGGTGCTTGACAAGCCCCAAGAGCAGCAGACAGAGATACCTACATACAGACGTGTTATCCTGACAGATGAAGAAACTCTGCTCTTTTGAGATCACACAGACTGAAACTTTTATTTAAATCATCAGTCTTGATGCTTCAGCTGTGATGAGGCAGAGTACCTGAAGGCAGAAGTTGGCCAGATGCTAAAGTTTGCTCTTCATTTTGCCAGAGAGCACCCTCAAGTTTGATGATTTGTGCCTAGACAGGTAATTTTCATTAACATTTAGCACAGCTGTTTTTAGCCTGCAGCCTGATTTTAGGTTCCTACAGTAAAAGCTGTGCTGAGTAACAACATAATAATTATTTTCCACATAACAGATGTTCCTGTTTAGTTTATGTTTTGCAAACTATGACATGATTTACTATTATATAATTACAAAATACTTTAGCAATGATCAAAATCATAATCAAGATTTACCACAGATATTCCCAATTTAGCCACTTTATTAAAATAAAGACTTTACCAATTCTCAAATCATACACAATTCAAATAGCAAGGCTTAGAAAAGTGTACAGCATTTGGGACCATGTTATTGCATTTCTAGTTTAGGATTTGGAAAGAAAATTGAGGCTAATGCAAAAATGTAATTCTCATACAACCACACGATTCTCCAAAATCAGATTTTGAAAATTTAAAACTACAGAATATTTTTGGAGTTTTGGTTTCTTTTAAGCCTACAGGTGTGTGCATGTGCAGCCCAGTTCATCTCACCTTGTTTCTCTCCACTGACTAGTAGAAGAGCCAACATGACTAACTCAGATATAGGTATCCAAAGGTAGGATAGGATTTTTCTCTCCAAACTATGAGTGCCTGGGTTTTCAGGGTTCCAATTTGCTGAGCACTCTGAATTAGAGCTACAGGAGCTATTTGGAGGGAAAAAAATAGATTCCATCTGTCCTGAACTAAAACTAGTCACCCAGCATTCATATATTTTCAGTAACTATGCTTTTGTAACCTAGACTCCCATAAATAGAGTTATTTTTTTTTCTCCTCACAAAAGTAGTCTGAGACCCACGATTAGTCTCAAAGAGTTACGATGCTACAGGGATGAACATCACAGAAAAAAATAACACCCAAGGAATTATTTTATGAAAGAAAGTGCTAAAATTACCCCTATTTTTTATGGTGAGCAGTATGCAAATATGTAACTTACTGGTCACTTACCCTGCTGTCTCTGTACACATCAAAAACAACTGAAAAGGAGAAAATAAAGTTAATTTTAAAAGAGATATAATTCCACAGAAGATGTCTAAATCTTAACTGTGTACCTAGAACCACTGTCAATGCACTGAGAGAGACTGTCTGCTGGGCTTTAATACTGGTTTATTCTGTTGGCTTTTTCCCCCTCAAAGAACAGGTGATTTAACTCCTAGCATAGAGGGGAGCTTATCTTCAGCGGTACCACTGCTCGTCCTACAGCAGGAGCGAGAAACTCCGAGGAAGGATCAAGGCGTCTGTGCACAAGCCTTTAATAAGAGAAAGTTCCTGCTTCCAAGAGATTAGGAGCTCAGCAGATAACGAGACAAGCAGACGGAAGCAGAAAAGGGGGCAGGCTCAAGGCAGCAGTGAAACGGCTATGTTCAGTGCTGTTAAGACACATCTAATGATTCCCAACAGCTCTTTCAAACACCCTTTGCTTTTTGACAGTTTCACAGAGTCACAGGATGGCTGAGGTTGGAAGGGACCTCCAGAGATCACCCAGTCCAACTCCCTGCTCCAGCAGGGACACCCAGAGCACGTGGCACAGGGTGGCATCCAGGCGGGTTTGGAAGATCTCCAGAGAAGGAGACTCCACAGCCTCTCTGGGCAGCCTGTGCCAGGGCTCTGGCACCCTCAACAGGAACGAAGTTCTTCCTCACATGGAGGTGGAACTTCCTTTGTTTCAGCTTGTACCCATTAGCCCTTGTCCTGTCACTGGGCACCACTGAGAAGCAAATTTAAGCAAAGTTGCCTTATGTAGCTCCATCATTGGTCCTCCCACTGAATTAAGCATGGATCTTTGTATGTGCGTCTCCCTGTTAGCTTCTGTTCTGCACGGTTAAACAAACCCTTGATTTGTCTTTCCACCCAACTATGGAAATCAGCAAATAAGAATTCAGGTCTGACGAGTTGCACCAGTTTAGCAGAAAAAAATTAAAATTGCCAGATTTAGAAAAGCCTCCGACAAATGCTGCACTGGCACTTCCTTCACAAATAAGGAACTGAGTATTTTGGCTAGTTAAGAGATTTCCTCATGTGTGAGACAAGCTAAACTCAGCATATAACTGAAGAACAGTCTCAGCGGCTGCTCAGGAAGCTGCCTGTCAGCAGCACCTATGTTGACTGATCACGTCCACATGTACAAAGCTACTTGGTAGCTTAGCCTGATGTTTAATGCCAAATTGGCTGGGTTAAGATTATACCACAACTAAGAACTCAAAACGAGCCACCTAACTTTTTTTGACTGCATGACCTAAAAATTCACAACGCTTTCTGCAAAAGCTCAATTATATAGACTTAAAATATCACTCTGGACGTAAGCAGTAGGATTTTCTTAGGAAAATCAAGCCTTCAAGATGGCTAAGTCATCAATGCAAAGAAGAGCTCAGCAACCCCAGATTCCTTCTGTAACTGCTGAACAGAACTTGTTGCTACTGGGTAATCTGGGTAATCTCTTATTGGGTAATCTCACTAGTCATATTTCATTAGTGGAAAAGTTACACCTAAGCTTCACAGTGATGTTTGTCAGTTTAAAGCAAGCCAGTGGCAATACTGATCATTAATCACTGAGGCTGCTTTCACTTAGTGGGACTTATAGCACTGAAACGTTAGTGACTATTTGGGACACTCACAAACACTGAGCAGAGAGGAAGACCTGAACTGTTCCCTCCTCCTCAGTGGTCACCCCAGACCAGTGTGTCAGGAACTAGATGCTAAAAGTCACCCTCAATCACAAGCAACTCAAAGTAAAGCTACGGCCTCAACTCTCGAGTAAGTATTGACACCTCTGAAAGATTGTTTTTAGTGGCATTTCATGCAAGTTTATGAAAAAGTTCAAACACAACTTAGAAGTATTTTTAAGTATTTGCCCATCTGTTAATGCTGGGCTTGGGCTTTGCACCACTTCAGCTGCTCTGGCTCAACTCTTCCACCTGGAGAGGCTACCAAAACCAACTGCAAAAAGCAGAGCAAACGGCACCAAAAGAAACACCCAAAGAAGCAAAGTGTTGGGGGGGGGGGGGGGGGAGGCGAGGTGGTAATGAGGAAAGCTTAATACCTCTCCCAAAACAGCATCAAAGGATATGCTGGAGCATGAAGAAAAGGGAGGCGGAAAAAAAAACACAGATTTTTTTTGTGACATTTCTCTGCCAGAGACAGGTAACCAGGACTCAGTGTCTAGGATTGAAAGGTTAGGAGGAAGAAAGAACAAACCTTCATCCCAGAGTGCTTCCCTGAAGACTCATTTTCCCAGAGCTAATTTAGATGGTGCAGTTTTATTTACTTTACATAAGATGACAGACTTTGGATCTTTCAGTTCATTAGATGGCTGTTTCAGAGCCTACATCTAGGCAACTATTTCTAAAAAAGCCACCCTGAATTCTTATCTATCAGTTGATTACACACCCAGCTGAAATTATGTTGTCTTGGAACATACAGGAGAATTAAAACAGGCAGTAATCAGAATGTCATAATTGTATGGTTGATTTCCCCCAAACTTCAGGGCCAGAGATCTATTGAATTAGTACTCTGCTTTCCAGACTGCTGGTCTTCAAGCAGTGACTCCTGATAAGTTGTCTGAGTGGCATAAAGGAACCGTGCAGAATCCAATGACTAAAGTTTGAATAAAGCAGCCTGGCATTAAAAGGTACCCCCTGCTGAAAGTCAGATAGGACAGATCAGCAGAACAGGTAGCCAGGCCCCCAGGTTCAGTACTCAGACCTCTAAAGCGGACCATGTTAGTGGCCAACAAAACTGTTAAATTTATGTGCTTTTTAAAAATAAGGTTCAGTCCACAGAGGCCAATGTAAATTTCTCCATCCTGTTTTTCATTACTCCTGACACCCCTCACAGTACAACACTATTCTACAGTCACTAAACCATGTTCAGTAACTATTTCAAAATTATTTTTTCCACTGCTTAGAGATAGTAGAAATACTCTTCCTTTATTTTGAATAAGCCTGATCAGCTAAAATACTATGCATTTTTAAAATATTTTTCATTTTTTTCCACAGTTTTCACTCATCTCCAGCAGTGAATTGGAATTTAGCACACCAGTAATTCGGTGGGCCATGGAGGAAACAAAAACAAGCCCAGTGTAGCAAAGGGACAAGACAACAAGTCTCATTTCTATGGAATTGGCCCTGCAAACCCTTCCCAGTTCTGAAGTCTCAGGAAACTACTCTGCAAAACAACTTCAAAAAGGTAGACCCTCCATTATTGTTTTTAAATCATTGTAACTATGCCTACATCAAACATTTTAAAACCTGCATAAACATCATCCCTCTCTCCCCTTTGCTTCCCTTTCCAATTCAAGCCTTAAGATACTTACAGTCTTCATCCAAGAATTTATACTGTATGTTTCTCTTGAAAAACTCCTGGATTGATCTACAGATCTCTTCATGCTGCTTAGAGATATGCTCATAGTATTGAGTGTAGTCTCTTTGCGAGATACCTGTGAATAATTTTAGTTGATTACAAAGAGCTTCGAACATGCAAAAGACACAACCAAAAGGCTTTTTTATTATTATTATTTCAATTGTTGCTTATTCATTTCAGTTTTATTCACCCTGGTTACTCTGGCCAAAACCTTTTCCATTCTGCACATCAAAGGTAGAAACCAGCATCTGAAAATATGACATGAAAGGTCCAGGCCTGCAGGTACCTTGGCCAAGATGACAGACTGTAGTTGGACGCCTTGGAGATTCTCCATGGAACATGCATAGAGACATGAACAAAATGTAGTCACTTGGTAAGATACTATAGGTCAAGCCTTAAATCTTGGTATTAAGAAAATAGTCTCATAAAAACTCACTACAATAGCATATAACCTAATACACTGTTTCCATTTGCTCCCTCTGAGGGCTTTCTCACCCCTGACATTAGGTCACACCTGACATTAGACAAACTATTCCAATTGCATTAGAAGCCCTTAATTTCAGACATTCACTTGTTGGCAAGACAGTAGTTTAAGCTGACATCAACAGGGTTATACACTTAACATTTATCTTAAGTGACAGAAGTTCTGATAGAGAGTATGTAAACATAAATCACTACAATACCCTGCTGGAAAAATGTCAAATCAAGACATACTCATCACTACAGAACAAGTAACTTATGCTATTTATGAAAGAAAAAAGCCAGACTCTACCAAAGATGATGCATCAGTGCTGGCACTTTGCTATTTTAATCACATATGTAACACATCAGAGACTGCATCTTGCCATAAGAAAACGCTAAAAACCTCTGAAGAAGTGCTCTTTCAAAGACTCATATAAAATATAAAGCTTACAAAGTCAGGGGAACTCTGAATAATTAGTATCACTGCAAAGCTCAACTTTGGTCTAAAAACAAAAGAGATGACAGCACCTCAGGGGGATGCGGGTGCCTAACTGGAAAAGCACCACACTGCAAGCATCACTCATTGGCCCGACTCACAGGTTTATTAAGAGTAGGGGAATATGTTGTGAAAGAATTTGGAGATTTCCTCAGACAACTCTAGGATAGCTTGGAATTGCTATCTGCTATCTGCTGTGTTTTAGAAACAGCTTAATTAGCCAGAACACAAATGCTGTGGGGTATCTGGAAGCAAGCACTGAGATGCATAAATTCCACAGTAATCCTACATTCAAGCATTCTAGAGATGATTACAGTGATGCACATCTGTCAGTTGTGGCACCTCAGCACTACATAAAGGACAGGATTCAGCTCTTCCTCCTTCATACTGACCAAATAGAGAGTCCCTGCTACTAGTACAAACTCCAGGAAACTGCAATACAAACCCTGTGACTGGCATGAATGGAAAGAGGAGTATGGATGCACCAGAAGGAGCATTAAAAGAAGGGTTATAAGAATGGCACACGGTAACAGCAGCTAAATTAGCAGATCCCAGAAGATCTGTGTTATAGGATACCCAGATCAGGATACAAAGGACAGTGAGTAAATCCCTGATGATTAACAGCAATGGAATAGGATGGAGAAAATAAATCACTGCCAGTTCCCACCTGGTACAAAGAGGCACATCCGAAACTAGCACATAGTCACTGCCCTGAGCACAACTCAGCAGAAACAGTGAGGACTGTGTAGCTGATATCCATTCATCTCTTCTCCGTCACAAGGAATCCTGGACAGACTACCGGTACACGTGCATCTTGTTGCTTGCAAATACACAGGTGTAAGTGCAAGTGGAACTGGTTTCATTTTATAGCAAAAAATAATTTCCTCCCTTCCTATGAAGTCTGGATTAGAGCTTTGCTACATCATTACTACAACAATTCCACATCATTTCCTATGATAGAAAAGTTCAATCCTAACAATTTGGCTGAGATAAGGGCAAACGTGCACAGGCTCTGTGCTATCTACCAAACTCTGTTCATTATGATAGTTTCTGCTGTCACAGATTGTTGTCACAGAATCTAATTCAATCTCCAGAAATAAGGGATGGAACTCAGTCCAAAATTAAAATCCTCTCCAAGATCTACATGTGTTCTAGATACCTAGGCTCCGATTATGGTCAGAACAACACAATACACAAAATTCATCTGACCCTGAAGCACATAGGTAAACAGAGTTTAATTGCCCAAAATACCTTCTCCCGCATAAGCTGCCTGTCCTCAAGCTGTCACAGGTCTCCCATGAATCTCCTAATGTCTCTGCCAGCTCTCTGCGTATGTTTTGGACACCCTGGCTGTTCCGTGTCACTTGAAGCATCCTAAATTTAGATTTTTAACCCAGAGTGATGGGTCACCTGCTTTTCTGACTAAATTCCTTTGACTACAGCATGAGCTCAGACAGCCAGCAAACCTGTGGACACGTTCTGACCTACTGAACTTTCCACGCAGAGTATCCAGATGTGCTCACACTCTCAGGATACCGCCCAAGTGCCTCCTTCTCCAAGGAGACTACGACTGAGTATGCTCCTGAATAGAAAGGAATCATTTGCTTAACATCCTTTGGATTAACTTTCTGAATCAGCAATTAGAGTTGAGAACTTCCCACTGCTACACAGGGCTGTCAAGATTTAAGATGAAATGGAAAGGAAAACTTGGCATTCCATATTTTAAAATCACAGAAAAAAGAAAGAAAGAAAGAAGAAAAAAAAAGAACATGAATTCCAGGTAAATGTGGTGAAGAAGAATCTTCAGATTTAACATAGAGCAACTGTTAAGAACTTTGAGTGGATTAATCTTCAAGAAAATCCTCACCTATAAGCTTGTTTTCCTTGACAAAGCATCTGAATTCTGCACCAGGGATTAGCTCACACCATTTTCGAAGAACAAGCTACAGAGGAAAAAAAACAAGCCAACACGTCACAAAAAGTATTGTTAACAGGTGACTTTGTGTCACCAGGCATACCTTCTTGTTATTCCAACAGTTTTGTTAAAATTACAACACAAACTCTGAAGCATAGACACCTCCATCTTCCCCTACAAAAAATATTAATTCATATTAGTCCATCTCAGAAAATACTTAAAAAGTAATATTATAACACTGATTTCCAGAAAGCAATTTGATAAATATAGCACCTCTTTCCAGAGCTTGCTCTGGAGCTTGCTGTTATGTGGGTGTTTATGCCTGGAACTTCAGATAAGGTTCAAGAGCCTTGAATATTCCTAAGCCCTTTTCCACTGGTCAGAAACAGTTCATTGTGACTGCATTAGAAAGCCATCCTGACTGAACCAAAACTGGACTTCCATGAAATCATGGCTATGCAAAAGTAGAGGGCAGACATTAAAAAATACATGTGTGTGTATATTTTTTCTATTCAATTTTATTCAAACCAAGATTTATGTTATGTGAACCACTAATAAATATGCTCCTCTATTTTTCACTGAATGCTAGCTAAGACCAAAGCAACTCTGCAGCAGCACACACTGCAAAAAACACAGCAATGAAAAACAACACTATTTAGCTCTCCCTGGGATGACAAGAGGTACTTGGTGCAAGCTGGAGCAATTAAGTTCACATTGAACAAACTGTTTTGCCATGAGGACAGGAGAGGCTGCATTGTTTCCATCCACTGAGGTTTTCAAGATTAGACTTGAAAAAACTAACCCCAAACAATCTGGTTTCATCTCACACCTGACCTTACTTTGAGCAGGTTGGACTAGGCACCATACGAGGTTTCTTCCCACCTTAACTATTCTATAATCATCCACTTTGTACAATATTTTTTAACCAAGAAACTTCTAATGAAGCAACTTTGAAAGTTACGTTAGTGTTAAAGCACGGAAAACAAAAAATTCTGCTGTGCAGCATATCTGTCTTGGCATTGGCAGGAAGTTGTTCTCCAGTCAAAAGAGCTGATGAGCAGAATTAAAATTAACCAAATCAACCTCTATTCTGGGATACACCCAAGCAGGATTCTGTGACGCCTCTGAAGGCGCAAATCCATTAAAATAAGGACACGGGACAGAAATAGTAACCCAACTATTACAGTCAATAGCACAGACGCCTCGTAATTACAGCAGATCCCTGGCACTTCCTTCAGTTGCTGTATTCCCTAAGCTGAAGCATTCAGATGAATCTGTTATTTTGAGGCCCTCAAATACTGTTCAGGGCCACTGGAATCTTCCAAAACCTACGGACTGCAATAGAAAACTCAACATGAAACTTGACACTAACTACAATGTGAACATGAAAATCTTAATCCCATGTTTTCTGTATTTTTGTCCCAGAATTCTACATTTGAAAGCACATTAAGACTGTTTCAAAGCACTAAAGACTTTCCTAAAGCCTATGTTTACATACAGAATGATTTTAAGAGACATAATTAGATGCCAAAACAAAAAAGATAGCACCACATGTACAGTTTAAGGCATCATTAATATCTGAATCACTAAGCTAAGGTTTTAATCCAGTAATGAGCATTTGTAACAAAATACAATCAATCCAGTTCTTAGCAGCTGGGATGGCCCCAGCCACACAGTTGGTTTCTCTATCTCTTTTCAGGTCAGACATGAGGGAAAATTTCTACAAGGAACGAGCCGTCAAGCACTGGAACAGGATGCCCAAGGAAGCGGCAGCGTCACCGTCCCTGGCAGTGTTCAAGAAACGTGTAGATGAGGCACCCTTAGGGACACGGTGGTGATGGGTTTATGGTTGAACTTGATCTTGAAGGTCTTTTCCAATCTTCCAAGATCTTTTTCCAAGGTCTTTTCTATGATTCTAAGCGACTGCTGATGTAATGTTCACAAGAAATGTGCTATGAAGAGTAAGTGATTTTCAGCTGCTAAGCTTGCCTTTCCTGGCCAAACCCAACAGACATCAGAGGAAACTACAAACAGCTTGAAAAGTCTCAGCTCATCACTGACCTGTAATTAAACAAACTCCGTATGTCCTATAGTTCCTACCCAGACTTCTCCCCACTGCTCAAGCAACACAAAAAAAGAACTAAAAACAAAAGCAAACACACTTGGGCACAAGCCCAAGCACAAATGGCAGCCTGCCCACAAGGCAGTAATTCATTTAAATTACCTAGAAATAAGGCAAATCAGCTCTTACCTCATAGTCCAAGGAAGGATCAGGCGAATCATCAGTGCAGTGAATAAACCTGGGAAAATAAGTCACACACATCAAAATCTGCTTCTACATACAAAATTTTAGCCACAGGGAGAAACATAAAATTGAGTTGTGAATCATAAAAGATTGAGAATTCAATCAAGAAAGATTCAATTAAAAAAGACCTTATCAAAAAGTATATCCAAGATGAACAACCCAAGTAAGTTCGGTAAGCCACTAACAAGCCTCCTTCCAAGGATTATCAAGGAAAAGAATCATCTTTTTATCTAGCGTAATTTGGAAGCCTTAATTTACACAAAGATTTAGATAAAAATGAAGTATTTTGCATTGCTGAGTCTTTTGTTCTAGTTACCAGTGCTGTTCCTTTCTTCTTTACTGCTATGCAGGCATAACCAGATTCTCAGAGAGCCATATGAACTTTGGCAATCTAACTTAGACTCATTGTGGCAGGTTTCTCCCACTAATTTTGATGTTTTGCTTCCTAAACACGACAACCGAGACATCACGTCTTACAGCAACTCAGGATTATTTTCATTTCCATGAATAAGGGACACAATATGGCACCACTCGACACGCTTGCTAGCACAGCACGGTAGCTTGCTAAATTAACAGCATTAATGCACTTCAAAAAATAGCCCTTGAGACTGGAAATAAACAAAACTATTTGCAAAACTGCCGGCAGATGCCAAGATTTTGTCCCTTGTCATTATCTGACTTTGAGCCACCACTCAGGAACTATCAAGAATGGAGGCAGTTACACCTGAGCCAACTATTTATGCTCTCATTTTTATACAGCAAACCTTACAATAAATCCGGTAACTTTTAAAGGCAGACATCAAAACCCATGCATTTTCCTTGCAGGGCTACTCCCTGGCACCAAGCTCCTCGGGTGCACAGCAGAGTTGTGTAAAGGGTCACAGCTGAGCAACGTTCTCACATGACAACGTTTACGCGGCCTCCCGTTGGTGCTCCAGCTTACTCCAGCAAGAGGCACCTTTACAATTTTCCAGTTGTCACAAGACACCCTTACTATCAATCAGAATTAAGTATCTTACCTAACCCTCAAATATTTAAGAGTGCTCCATGTGGGGGAAGTACTGCCTCTTTCCCTGCAAGTTGGGAAGTGGAATTCCTGTGTGTATCCCAAGCCATGCTGGCTGCTTAGGTATTGCTCCCAAGCCAAGCAAACAAAATGGTAAATATGGAAGAAAATATTGCAAAATGCAGAAATATCATTTTTCCTTGAACCTCAATGAGGTCAAAATGGAAAAAGGCAATAAAAGACAAAAACTCAAGTCACTGCCCTCTCTCTCTCCTCATTTTTGTTTTTGTCAACAAAACCTTATTCACATTCCCCAGCTTTCTGTATAAATGAGGGGCAACTGGATGCTGTTGTAACTACGTATTTTATACCAAATATATTACAGCTCAATCCTTCCATTTCACATGGCCCTTCAAAAACTAGAGGCAAAGGCAGCGTTTCTTTACCTTGCATCCTATTCAAATCCAGAGCTAATCAAAACAGCATCCAGAGACACTTAGGATTGCAGAATTAAAAGGCAACTGGACTCTTTTCTGAAAATTTGAAAAATCATCATTACAAATACTAGTAAGAATGAAGAAATTAAACTCCATAGCTCATAAACCTTGGACTTGTTTACAGATTTATATTTAGACATCAACAAGAAGGATCAAGGTCTCTGCACACACCAGGTGTATGTTGAGCTCTAATGCTTGCACTTAACAGGGTAGTTGCTACATGAAGTAGTTATTCAGTTTTCAGTGCTCTGAGCAGGGTGATTTAAGAATGTTTATGAGACCTTCAGGACCTATCCTGCAAAGAAAGCCATAAACTGAATTGCAAATCATCAAGATTATGTTTTTAATCGTTTGTTATTATCTGTGGAATAATGAAAATTTTAAGAGTTATTTTGTACCTGGCAAACTCCCTTGCTACTATCTCACAATCTAATTTAAAAGCTTAATAAAAATCAAGCAGAAATTTCTAACAGTCTTTGAATTGTATCTTTATTTCTCAAATATTGAACTTCACTGGAAAAATATTCAACTAAGGACCATGAACAAACAGGAGGAGATTCACATAGCATTCAAAAGAGCATCTTGTACTACACATTCTATTAATTCCTAGTTAAAACAAGGAGTTAAAAATCTCAGCAAATACATATCGCCTAAAATGTAATTTTCCACAGTCTTTCATGTGCAATGGTTTCCTGTGAAATAGGTTAATAAGTGTCTGAATCAAAGGCTACAGCTCCTTCAACACGACATCCTGAATGCCCAGTCACATCTTTATGAGCCAACACTGCCTCCTACCTTCTGCCAGCAGAACCCAGGCTGTTATTCCTCTAAATCTCAGGAAGACAGGCAGAAAGGAGGTGGTAATTTAACTTAATTTCTTGCCTAATGTAAAATGGGTTCATCTTGTGTGTAGGATATGTTGTTTGAAGGCACTTAGCTGCAGAGGTGTCTGCTGCATGCAGTGGGTTCCGTGCATTTTGGGCATACACACCCTGCACCTCCTGAAGGAGGTTCCCCCAAGGATTATCCATGGTATTTGGCTAGAGATTCAGGCAGTTAGCTGCTCGTATTGAATGTTTTACAGTTTTGTCCCCTAGATCTGGGAAACCAGGGAATTTTGGGGATCCAATATGTAGAAGGCTGGTTTCAAAAGCGTAATCAGGGTGCTAACTTAGAGAAAAAAAAAAGAAAAATAAAGTATTGGTACATTTGCTATATTTTAAAACTAATCATAAGATCGTAGGAGTCTAATGGATAAACTTGAGAGCAGACTTTCTAAATGACATGCTGAAGTAGGCACTTAAAATTTAAACAATCCACAACACCTAAACAGAAAAACTGCATCTCTCCTCATGATCTGTGTGTCTTGCATATAAATAATACATCTGGAAAACATCTGCCCTGCCCACTGGGAGCTGTTTCTCATGCTTAGTCAATGTGGAAGTCGTTTCTTATCCAAAAGTACGACACAGGCTCCCTTCTTTCCTGCAAAAAGGCACCTGGGGCTTAAACAGGGTTGAGCTACTGCTGTCAGATTTCATCCTAACAGCTTCACCAGCTTCTCAAAGTTTTCAAGAATGAGCTTGAGAAGCAGCAGGTCAATTAAGACACTGAAAAATCATTTACAGCCCTTACTATTTGCAGGTCACAAACACAACAGTTATTCTAGGACCTGACTCAAACTGCCCCCTCTGCACTAAGTCAAAGGGCAACCCCAAAAGAGAACCTATTGGCATTATATGAACACTGGTCCTACAAGGTATTTCTCTCTACCATTGTAACTATTAAACAACTGGAAAAATAGGACTGTTGTAGGGTTTAACATTCCTATAGCAGCACCTACAGATTTAAAACATTCAGTATTTACGTGACACAACAAACTCATTTTATAATTTAAAGGGCATTATCACATCATTAGTATTATTGCCACTATTTATACCAGTGCCAAGGTGGGTTTTCATGTCTCAACCAAGCACAGCCCAGACATTCTAAAAATAAGGAAGAAATACATGAAATAATACAGAGTAGGCCCTTAAAGGAATTGTTCAAAAAAGGAGATTTAATCACTTAACAGGAATAGCTATAAATATTTTTTTTATCATGTATTCACAGCACTAAGTTTTTGAAACCTACACTAAAAACTGAAGTGTTTTCTGTGAACTCAGTCAAGTAAAACACAAAGCTTAATTTAAGCAGAAACAACATTGATTACATTAATGAGCACACTGCTCAGAAGTCTTTGTAAATTTATTCCCGTTCTAAGAGGAAAGTTAAGTCATTATTCTGAGCAAAGAAAGTGTTGACACCACGAGAGAATCCAAATATTGAAGTAATGCAAATGTAATGAACACGGCTAGGTAAGCTTTGAGTAAGGCTGTGTATTTTTTAAATGGTTCATATCAAAGTATTGCACAGCTGGAATTTTCTCTGAACTTGACAGTTAATAACTACATTAAGGGCGGCTCCCTGTCCTAAATAACACATAGGCCAGTGTCAGAAAAGCAAAGAGGATGTTAAGAGGAAGAAACAGGCATAAGAATCAGAAGTCAACGATAAAGCTACGTTCAGAAGCAGATCTTCAAATTGCTAGGTCAAGTTTTTCTGCATTATGACCCAAGAAGTAGATTCTTTACAGTTGAGACAGTTGAACATAAAAAAAAAAAGCAGAGTATACAACATTTTGGCTGTGATATATGCAGAGCAAGACACTTAAATCTTTTTTCATCAGCATTCCAGTGTGGGGTATAATGAAAACGTAGTATATTTCATCCCTTCTCCTCCCTCTGACTAGCTCTTCCAAGTGATTTGGATTTATTATGTATCCAATTTTCATTTGTTCAGCACTTTATGTCAGCTGCATTTTTAATTTCTGCTGGCTAAGGACTAGCGAGCTGGCAGTTAATCAATAGGCTAATTAATGAAGACTGCCTTTGTGATTCAGCAGTAGCCATGTATCAAGAAGGACATTTTGTATGAATAGTTTAGCAATTTAAGAATACTGTGCACAGACTGGACAACAGTACATGTTTATATAAATATATATTTTTATATATCAATATATAAGATATATAGATATAATATTATCAAATGTAATCATAAAGTCTCTGCTAGGAAAGTGCAGTAGCTGTCTTAGCATGCTGGAAAATGAGCGAGTCGTGCTAGAAAATGAGCGAGTGGTTTTAGAGGGAGCAATTTCAGGTCCTGTCTTTCTGCCAGAGGTTACCTGCCCCACAGCAGAGATGGTGTCTGCTACAGGGCGCACAGCCAGCACTGCTCTTAGCTTGGTGTGAACTCAAGCTGAGACAGATCCCTGCTGCTGCAGGGCAGCACTCACGCTGCGAGGGTCACAGCGCAGGAGCTGCAGCACGTTCGTTATCTCTGCCACTAAGAGGCCAGCGCTGTCTGCAGAGGGTGAGGTGAAGAGCAGAGGTGCTAACTCTGCCTGATAGGAGATTAAAAACCCACAAGACAAAACACCCTGGTATCAATTTCGGTGAAGGTGGCCTGGCCAACTCGTTCTGCTCTTCAAATGTGCAAGCCAGGAGCCCCAGGAAGCATCTAATCACCACAAGTCGTCAATCAAGTGGGGCTTGCTAAACCCTCGATTGTGTCCTGAACTCCCCGGAACGTGATTAACCAAACAGGAATTCCCCAAGGAGCTTGGCGTCCTTTTTGCTAATCCTCTTTCTACAAGAGGCTAGTAGGTGAAATTTAAAAATGTTATATTCTCTAAAACATTTAATGTTGTGTTGATATAAAATGCAATATTTAGAAGCTGTCACCTGAATGAGATATGGATATTGCAAGAGGAAACTATTCCTATTCCTCTTTATGTTAGCAGGTAAAATACAAATCCTAAGTGTGCCCGGGGTCTTGTAACCACTATTTGTGGTCATACTGTATCTGGATTCAATAAACAATTTTGAAACACATACATGAGAATTTTCAAATAAGATATTTATAGTTACTTTTCAGTAAATGCTATAGAGTTTTCAAATTAACTGAAATGCCATTATGCTACCCTCAGAAGCTTAGGGTTGTTTGACTGGTTAAAATAAGATTGTGTATGCTAGAAATCTACTTACGGCTGAGTGAGGTCACGAGTAATAAAGTCTGAACTTTTGAAGAGGAGGAAGATGTCACTGAGCGTTTTACATTTCAGAGAGCTATTCATTGCTATCCAATAGGCATCCTAAATTAAAAAACAAAAAAAGATTATCCAAAACGTACCTTTCTTAGTTGAAAGGAAAAGAAACTACAGCTCTATCTGCAAATAGAATAAATATCGCATACCACTAGAAACAAGCAGAAAACACTTTTGGGACAGGAGTGGGGTTTGCAGGAAGGCTTCATCAGCTATTACCACAGACTCAAAATAGCTACTGATTTTCTTAGTTAATAGTCTTACAAAAGCACAGCTACTCCACTTAAAATCCGAGCTTCCTCTGTTTTATTTCCTGGACTGCTTGGACAGAAGTCTCCTTTGAGAACATGACACAAAAATGCTTGCGTATGCTTCATCATTACGGAATAGTTCCAATGATCAAAAATAATCTGAGGAACGTTTATTGATTTAAATGCCTTTTTTGTTGTTTTAATCTCAAAGTTTTCAATTAATATTCCAAATGAGGGGAGTCTCACCTCTGCCGTTATCTGAGAAGGATACAGGGACTTTTATGTGAGAGAAAGTGCTGGCCAGGGTCAGCCTCACCAAACAGTGCACGATGTAGCTCTAACACACCAGAGCAATTTGGTGTATCACACTTCACTGATATCTTATCTATCATTCCTCCCTTTATCAGGGCCATCAGCTTCTTCTACTTCCCAATGAATTAAGATAAAACAAACAAACAAAAAAAAATCCTTGTGACAGTATCAGCTACAAGTTTCAAGAGTCAGTGTTCTTACCCTTGGAGCACTCCAGTTAAGTTTAGGAAAAACACTGCCTCCCAAGGAACTTATTGCTTCTTGGACTTTAGCTGCAAACTCAGGAAATTCCGGAGCCTGAACAAAAAAACAAAAATATCAATTCCAGCACATTTAATATATTCAAGTGCAATCACCTTGTAAATACTAGTAGTAAGACACACTTTAGAAGGAATAACCGCATCCAAAGACCATGCAGCAAGTATCTCAGAAAAATAATGAATTTGTAGAATAAATCTTTTCAAAATTCTCAATTTTCAAGAATGTCAGGCTTTATTCTTAAAACTATGTTTCTAGTTACTTGCACTACTAGTAAGGATCCAAGAACTTTAAACATGAAACTTTATAACCTCCACCATGAAAACTGCAACAGCTCGTAAATTTGTGAGTCAAATTACCAGCCCTTAAAAAAGACTCCTTGAAAAAACTCACGATGCATCCTGTCAAAACGTTAGAAGTTAGAAAGATCAGGACTGTCGTTACAGTTTTAATTGCGTTGAACTTGAGCAAAATACTAGGTAAAACTTAGGTAAATCAAATTAGGTAAGGGAACATGCTGGAAAGAGATGAGATATCCTGGAAGATTTTGACTTGTAAAGAATACAACATACACTGAAACAAATATTGCAAACATAAAGGGAAGAAAAAACACCCTCAGGATGTTAAAACTACAGTATATCCTACTGTGAGTATACATATACATTCACATAAGGTGGTATAATATAAAAACTAGATTGCTGACTTCTATGAAAGCACTCCAGACACTTGTCCAAGACTTTTTCATGTAATAGGATTTACAGGAAACAGTATATAAAATATTGCTTCTGCTTATTTTTAATAAATGCAACTCAAAGATGACATCTAGGCTAAAGCCAAGTGCTTGCAGTCACACAAGTCATGGAACAATTTTATATATTACAGCATCTTCCCCTTGCTGCTCCCTCCCCAGCACAGACACATTTAAACAAACAAAAAACACATTTTAGTACAATGACCTAGACTGAACTTTATATATCCTGAAACATCCCTTAATGCATCCCCTAGTCTCCATGGGAAAATACCTGAAAAAATGAACAAGCACCACTCTTCTTGATTTTATTTTTGGTGCTTCAGTCAATTTTAGAAATCATTCCTGCAAAAAGCAGAACTCTCCCAGCACTGCATTACAATCTAATCTTCTCTGGTTTTGACAGAAATCAGAAGTCATGTCCTATATAACATTTTAGTACGTAAAAACGCTCCCTGAAAAGATGCTACTATCATGTCATTTGATTAATACAAGTGAAGAAATACGCTCCAGAGGATCGTATATAAGGCAGCACAAAGCAGCTGAACATTTCCTAAATTCCAACTGCTTGACCTAGCCTCAGAGAAGCCCCTACCTTTTGGGCAGAAAAAGTGTACTTGCCATGGATGGAGTCTTCAGACCAACCCTTTTCTAAACTTAAAAAAGACTGCACAGAGTATATTGTGAAGTCCCATTTCTGGAGTATTATTTGACCAAATGTTGATATATTTTCATAGATAACTGCCACAGGCATAAACCACTCCCATAATAAACTATTTTCAAAGTTGCAGTTTTGAGAACAACACAGATATCCACTGAGCTCTGTGGAACAAGCCACCAAGGAGAGACACAGTGAAACCAGCATAGCAGTGTATCCTAGAAGGGATTATTACTCAACACTATGTTGAACATCAGGCAGCTAATATGAGTGAAATAGTGGTATCAGTGGCAGACAAGTGATACAAAATTATGAATTCTGACTAACAGCAAGTTTCAAACAAGACGTAAAATAGAGTCTGGTTCATAGGCATCATGATCCTTATTCTAAGCCAGACACAACACAAGAAAAACAAAAACACAATGAAAGGAAAAAAAAAAAGAAAGGAACTAACAGCAAAAGTGTAAGAAAAGAGCTACGAAAATTGAGGTGTAGGGGCTTCATTTCTTCTGCATCCAGGCTGATTAAGTAATTGGGACACATTCAAAGTGGAGAGAATGAATGACAGCTCTCTAGTGCCACACTTCAGGTCATTTCCTACAGTTCAACAAATGCGTGATTCTTGGGGATGAAGCATTTTATTTTTAGTTAAACAAATCTAAGCCATTCAAACATTTTTAAATTTACTGGTATCTACAACACCATCCATCCGGATGGTCTGGAAAGCGTTAACTGTAACAATAGATAACTCTTAACTCTAGCAACAAGCTTGTGTCCGAAGGCTACAGAACGAACACTGCTGACAAACCCACACGTTTGGCTTTCAGAGTACATTACCTTAAGCGTTGTAGTATTCTCATCATCTGACCACTGTCAAACACAAAAACAAATTAAAGGTCACTGCTATGAGACATTGTTTACAATTTATAAAAACATCAGAACTCTCTACAACATGCAAACCATTGACCTGGAGCATCTGTAACATTAAAGAAAACAAACAGAAAAAAAACACCATGTTGTGTATAGCTGTAAATTAAGAAAGGAAAAATTGTGTGTATTCTCTACATGAACAAGGACAGAGGATCCTCTGGAAACTGCAAAATAGCACCAATGCTTAGGGCCAGCACCTATTGATGTGATTATGATTAACATCAGAAATATGCACATTTCATAAATTGATTCATTCTCGCCTGGCTAAAGCTTGTCTCCATCTCCAGCACTTCCAACTTTAGACTCTGGATTCAGTAGTTTCCCCTGTATCCCTTTTTTGCTTTATTTTTGTACTTTTTGTCATCTTGTACTGATACCATTTTTCAAGGCTTTTCTTCTGGGTTACCCCACTGATCTATTTTGGCCTCGAAGATTTCCTCTGCTTCTTGAAATAACTACACACCCACTAATACTGTGTCGGGCCTGCAAAAGCAGAAATTTCAACTCCAACATTCCCTACTCCTATAACCATTACAATAACAAAAACTTTTTTAAAAAGTTTTGCGTGAAAGAGCATAAAAACATTTTAAGCCTTCTCTGACATCACTGTATATATGACCATGTTTGTAAGTGTTTCCAGGCAAATACCATGTCGTTATTATTTGTGAAGTGCTATCCTCCCTCCAAACTATAACAAACTGGTAAATATTTATGTATTTCTCAATAGATCTCACACTAAGTTGCATTTTCACTGACCTGTATTTCCTCTGCTTCGTCATCACTCCCCTCTTGAGAACGAGTTGGAGAATCTTCTCTAAAACAAAAATGAAGGGGAGGGAGAGGGGAGAAGAGAAGGACTGAGTATTGGAGCTTGGTTTGACCGCACACACTGCGATCCCACAGTACGAATCAGTTACTGCTCTCAAAATGCTCTCATGAGGAGACTAAGCCTCACAACACCTGGCAGAGAAATCAGAGCAAGTCAGGAAAGAAAAAAATAGAGAGAACACCCTGACACTAGACTTGGGCCCTATATTCAAAATGCTTTGCTTCCTTCCAATTAGCAGATCATTTTCTGTTTTGAAAACACCATAATTCAAGCTTCTTCAGCGTTCTGTTAATCATTCCCTCCTGATGCTCACAATAACATAAATTAAGCGGTATTCTTTACCTTATAAGTTCACCTAATATTTCACTCCCCTTGCCCGCTCTTTTTCCAAGCACAAACTTGAAAATTTGAAAAAAGTTCCTTCAGTTTGGGAAAGTTCTCGCTGCCTGCAGAAGCTGCTTTCAGGGTCACTAACTTATTCATGAAGAGTTCCTTTTTTCTGCACCTACTAGATATTGCACATATGCTATAAAGAGCAGCACTTCTGGGGGGAGGCACTTCATTGTAAATATCCCCACAAAGGGGATTTTTGGAATTCCCCAGCCAATACCACTGAGCATAAAAACCACAGAGGTAGAAGATAAAGTTACTGTAGTCAATGTAGCAAGCAGGCTAAGTTCAAATAACAGCTCTGCAGCAGTGTTAGCTGGTTGTAAAAAAGCTGGTTGTTAGTTTAACTAAATCTATCTCTACAGTTCCTTAATGCACTTCCACAGAAATTAAATTATCAAATCAAGTTTTTGAGTTCTAAAGGTCACATATTGGCTCACTGAGGTTTAAAACTAATGTTGACCTTGAATGTAGGAGGACCACATCAACTTCTACCTAAGAGAGCTGAGCTCACAGAAAAAAATACAGTTTTTCTTGTGGGATAGAAAAACCACTAGTTAATGTTTCGGGATGGACAAGTCTTCCAAGTCTGATCGTTAAAAGATGCATGCAATAATCAAGTCACACAATGAGATTATAAGCAGAAAATAAAGTTTTCTCAAAACTTGAAACAGTAAAAACAAGCAGTTCTTGACTGTAAAAACAAGCAGTTCTTGACTGATATTTCTCACATCTTTCTATCCCATCCCCCCACATGTAAAAACTCTTGTGACGCAGGACCTACATCTTGAGCGTGTACTCATAAGACACTCAGGCCTAGTCATGTATACAGATTATATGTACTGAAATGATTACACAAGCTCAATTTTATAAGAGTTTATATTTAAATTTAAAACTTTTTATTTAATTTAGTTCATGTTATTGAGAATTAAACCCCCGTAACAACACATCATTATGGAAGACACATGACTGCTGCGGCTCAGGCCAAGGAACTAATGGTATCAAAACAACGACTTCAGAGGCACCAAAACCTGAAAAGTTGGTATGTTCTGCATGGAAAGGTGGAGAAAACTTGAGAAAAATAAAATAAGAAAACTGTCCCTAGCTGGTCTAGAATCAAGTATATCGCCTGGATTTTAGGATCTGAACCAGGCACTGGCAAGTCCTGTTCACACCGCGTTAGGTTTCCTGCAGTCAACCCAATCAAATTCACAAAACTCATTATAGAGATTACTAAATGCAAGTACAAAACATTACTGTGAATACAAAATAGTAATAACTGAAGGGGTCGCCGGCAGGAACAAGACTCTTTACCTTCCAGAAACTACAAGCGTTCCATCATCCAGCAAATATTCTTTCACATTGTCTGGCAGGGGAAGTATAGTACTGAAAACAAGAAAATAAATAAATTGATTCAAGTTAAATAAAAATAGTATATGTTGAAAGGACATATCTCAATAAAGGCATGTTCTATTCTCACACTGAAATACTCTTGCTTCCCTTCACCCCTTCCCAAAAAGCAACACCCCTTTCCTCAGCACCCTGGGGAAGCAGAAGAGATAACAGGGATTTTAAAGGAAACGCATGGAAACACCTTCCTGTCCCTTCAAACCCTTCAAGGTGCGTGCGCGGCTGCAGCGGGGACACAGGACACTACACTCAGGCAGGTTTGCTGACAGATACACGCTGTGCCGCCCAGGTTTATTGACAGATATACACTGTGCCGCTCAGGTTTAAGGCTTCTCAGACCCAAAACTAAGTTCCCTCTATCAAACAAATGCTCCATGCCCATCTAACCCTGCGAAACCCCAAGCCAGGCCCCAGCTCACGCGCGTTTCCCACAGCCCCGCGGTCACCTCCAGCCCCGGGCGGCCCCAGCCGGATAGAACCGGCCCAGGCCCGCAGCGCGGCCCAGGCACGCTCACCTGCGGATGGTGAGTGCGCGAAAGAGCGGGTACCACACGGAAAAGCGGCAGTTCAGCACCTGCTCCTTCTTCATCCTCCCCGCTCCGCCCGGCCCGGTTCGGTTCGGTTCGGCCCGCTCCGCCCCGCCGCTCCCGGAAGCGCCCGCTCCGCCCGGAACCTCCGCCGCGGCGCGCGGCGCAGCCGGAGCGCCAAGGGCGGCGCACGCGGCCGCCATCGTCTGCGCGGCCGCCCGGCCTCGTGCGCGGCGGGGGCAGCCGGCGCTGTCCCGTGGGGCTCCTGGGGGCTTCGTGCTGCTAAACATAAGGACAGGTCCGATTCCCCCCTCCTCCCCTTCCCCCTGCTCCTTCCCGTCATTTTCTGCTAGTTAATTGGCTTTGTGGCTAGATTCATGTTGGTGAAACGCAAGCGCTGGTCGTGGCGAGTTAGCGGGTTACAGCCGTTTAGAGGCGTTTGGCTGCATCTGTCTTACGCACAACCTCTGTTGAGGTGCTAGGGTTAAGTTGTGCGTTAAGCGCTTGAGGGTCCCCTTCGCACGTTCCCTGAACGAGACCCGCAGATATTAAGAAACTTCCTTGTTTCATTTTGCCCTGAGCGTGTCAGGACACCGCGGCCGCGTTTCCATTGAACCTTGGAGCAGGGATGGGCAGCCTGGATCAGATAAAACCACCCGAAAAATGGGTGCAGAGGAGCCCGTCTGGGGGCTGCGGGGCAGTGGCTATTCTGACACCTGACACAGGTTCCTTCCATTGCAGCCTTTGACTTAATGTTCAGCTGCAGTCGGTCTTGCTTTGTGGGATCTGAATTGTCCTGCTCCTCCTGACAGTCTGACTAATGTTGGGTAGCAGGACTGAGGTCTTCGGTTACCTAAATCATATTTCAGCTTTCTAAAATCACTAATTTCTCACTTTTATGCAGCCAACTGAATATGAGAAAACATCTTTTTGGGGGGAAAAACTTTCTAAAATGTCATTCATAGAGTTATTGCACCCACTAGTGGAGAAAATTGAAAGTACTGAAAGTTTCATCCAGCAAAACTCTCTTGGTTTAAGAAGGAGCCTGCCCTGTTACATCCTGCAGGACTGGGCTTATGTGTTAGGGGTACTCCTGCTGTCATTCTGTTACTCAAAAATATTTTGTCCCTTTTACTCCTTTAAACTATTTTGTGAAATTAAATGTAAATCTTATATATAAGAACATTGATGTAGCTGCATGCTCATAATGTTTCAAAATTTGCAGTAGATGTTATGAGAGAAGGATAAAGATGAGGTCAAAAGATGAAAGCGCTAAAATCACTTGCCGTTCTGATACAGTGCATTGCCAGGGACCCCACAGAGCTTTGTTAAACTCCAGCTGAAATCAGTGAGATTTCTGTTGACTTTATGAAATGTTTATAACCTTAAATCAACTCTAAGAATGAGAAAATTGCCAGAGGTCATCTTGCTTCTCTTGGTGTTTAAACTGCTTTCCTTCTGCAGACTGGCTCTGTCTGTGTAGTTTGTGTCGATTTTCGTCACCTTGGTGCTGGAGGCTGAAGATGGGCAGCCTGGAATAGCAGCCGCCGTGCTGCGAGTGCCCAGAGCTCTGCAGTGACAGCGGAGCCTCGTTGCTGCGGGAAACATCCCAGGGATGTTTCAAGGATCCTGGTGAAGGTCCACGGCATCACTGTCCCCGTGCCCGCCGCGTGGCTCCGCCGGGACGAGGTAAGAGCCTCCGCTGACGATCCGTTCCCCGCAGGGAGCCGTGGGGCTCGCGCTGAGCCCGCCCTGGAGCCCTGCTCGGGCCACGTGTCCCGCTGTCCCTTGCACGGCGTCGGCCGCCGCGCTTGCAGTGCGAGGCAGTGACACGCTGCCACCTCGCTGCGGCCACGGGCCCCCTCGGCTCGCGACATCCCGCTGCCTTTTCTGCCTTTGTCTCCCGGGATCGCTCTCCCACGTGCCTGGGAGGTGGGCACGGTGGAGGTGCCTTCCCGACAGTGGACACCTTCTCCCAGCAAGTCCTTCTGGCTCAGGTTTTTCCCCCTTCTCCTGTGCTGTGCTTAGTCCTGTGGCATCAATGCTCTTGGCAGAGAGCTTCACCGGATCAGAATGAAACATTTTGGCTAAAACGGAAAAACTTTGTCCCTGCGTGGGTCTAAGCACACCTGAGCTTGGAACAGTTAAGGGTAGGAGTATTATGAGTTACCCAAGTCAGGGATTTGCCCCAAACTTCCGCTTTGAATTCTCTGCCTCCGAGTCACCTGTCCCTAAGCTTCCTCAGCAGCCCTGATTTGTTGATTTGGAATGCAAAGTGAACCTTTTAGCTTTACTCCGAAAGCAAATATTGACTTTCTTTCATAGTAGTCTGGACTTTGCACAAGAGGGGGAAAGCCTGACATCCCTGAAAATGGCAGCTGAGACATCTACGGAAGCTCCAAAAACTGCCAAACAATCCATCCTGAAAGAAGAGGTACAGCATGCTTGGTTTGGACGCGTTTTATTGTTAAATGATGATTATTTAAGACTGTCCAGAATGTTTGTGAATGCAGAGTAAGAAAATGTTGTAGGTGCTCTATGTTTGTAAAATGTATTTGGACAAAACCCTTTTCCTCATGATCAGACAGTTAAAATGGTGATGGGCAGATGAAGAATTGGTAATTCTGTCTGTAAAATAATCACACAAATTATCAATGCAGGGAGAGAAGTCTACGGTATTGAGTTCTTCAAAGTATCTGCTCTGCATCACTCATTTTACAGCAGTTTTTTGAGTTGTCTGTTCAGGCTCATTCAATGTTTAGAAAATAAAGCTGCTGCCTCTGAGGGACTACAGAGCTGCGTGAGTCCTGAAACTGGGCCTACAATTCCTGTTTTTTAGGAGGAATTGCAAACAGATGCTTTAATATTTATGATTGTACCTTTTTGATGCTTTCAGAAAGGGCTGGAAAATACATTGCTGTTCTAAAGACATTACTAAGCAGGTAGTAAAGGTTTTTCAGAAATTCCTCTCACATGTTATCTATTCTCATCACTGAATCAGAAAACATGAGGTCCTAGGGAGGGAATTCTGAGATTCATTAGGCCCTAATGACCTTAATTACAACTGCTAATACTTGTTTCTGTTCTCTTTTAACCAACTGTTTAAAAGTTCAGTAAATATTGGTGTTAAATGCAGGTGTGGCAGCATTTTTACACTGTTCTAACACCAATCTTACATCTTTTATTTAGCCTGCCTTCCTTGGGTGAAAACAGTGTTATAATTCCTTTAGATTTCAATTTACCAGAACCTTTGAGAGAAGAAGAGATTCACAGTTCTGTTTATGACTTCTTCTCCTGAGTTTTTTTTTTTTTAATACTCATTTTTGTCAAGCATAAAGGATTTCATTTTTGTAAACTTCTCAGTCCCAACAAAAATTTGCAACAAAAATGTTGGTATACTTATTTCTAACAAACAATAAATTTATCTTCTTCTAGCTATTTTTGTGATCACAGATGCTTTGGAAAGCCATTTTGTGACCGCATTGCTCTCCTTTTCAACAATTCCCGTTGCGTGGAAATATTCCAAAATATCTTTATGTAAAAATAAAAAATGTATATTTTTTATTCTTTCTTTCATACTTTCTTTTTCATTGATTGTGCACCCAGTGAGGGGAGTCACAACAAAAATTGCTTTTTCTTCTAGGGAAAGCTGGCAGCTTTTCCTTCTCCCACCCTGCAGCAAGTTTCACCTAGATTAGGGGATTCTGGAACACTTCCATTCTAAATATTTATGCTACGTGGTCTATAGTACATTCATATTGCCCCATTCTAATCTAAAGATGGTAGAGGCCAAAAGTTGTTCTTAGGAAAACCTGGTGAAAACAAACACTTTATTTGACCTTTTGCTTTATACACATAAAACCCACTTCTTTATTTTTCCTTTTTTTTTGGGTGTGGGTAGGTCTGATTTGTTCACGGACTTGAAGGTTTGAGCCCCCTTCCCTTCTGTGCCTAGCAAACAATGTGTTGGCAGCAGGGCTAATGATCTGCTGGTTGGGTTGAATACTGCAACAATGTGGGGCCACGATCAATAATTTAGGCCTTTGTGTTCGCTGCAATGTTTAACAAAAACCATGAATGCAGAAGGCCGCATTTGGCTATGTGCTTGTTTGATTAACTGAAGTAAACAGGTTCCTCTCCTTGGACAAAAGGAGAAAAAAACAGAATTTTCATTTTTCTCTTCTGGATCTTCACGTACTCTAGTTCTGTTATGATGTAGGAGTGATTGCAAAGGTGTTTCTAATATACTGGAATCCTTCCAAACAGATTTACTTACTTCTATCAAACAATACATTTATCTTCTTCTATCTATTTTTGTGACCACAAAAGCTCTGGAAAGCCATTTTGTGACCACATTGCTCCCCTTTTCAAGAATTCCCGTTACATGGAAATATTCTAAAATATCTTTTTTTAAAAAAGAAAAAAATACATTTTTTTTAATTCTTTTTTTCCTGCTGCTTTTCACTGGTGAATCTCTCGATGCAAGTTCGTGATGTAGCAGTGGCTCCACTGTTCCCTTCTGCTCTTTGGTTTGCACTAGACAACTGCAATATTCCAACCACATGAACTGTCCTCAGCCTCCAGACCTTCATTTTTTGCTGCAATTCCTGATTTTTTTTCAAGGCCTCTTTTCTTTGCTTTTGCATCCTTCATTTCTGTTGATAGGCAATAGCAAACCATTTTGTCATTGTATTAATTATGTCTTCTGTGGCCAAACCTATTATAAGCTTGATCCATAATTCCAGGGACAAGCCTCATGTTTACCTATGTTTGTAGCCAAGTGGGTTTTATTCATATAGCCAAAAGTACAAGTTACACTAAATAAAATAAGCTGCAGGCTGATATCCAGTTTCTACCTTGGTAAGGATTTGCATAAAAGCTGGGGAAACCCTGCAGAGGAAATGCACTTATTTGGGTCAGAAAAGACATTTTTCTAACAAGAAAAGGTCAAGAATAACCCATTTCTCTATTTCTTTTTCACCTAAAACTTGAGCTTTACTAACTCATTCTAAAAAGGGGAGGGCTAGGACCTCTTTGTACATGAAACCAGTGCATAACTTGGTTATAAAAGCCTTGTTAAAATTATGGGATTATTTTCTATTCAAAAACTTGGAGTAAATGCTCCTTCCTAATGACTGCAGGGACGTTATTACTGGTTTCTGCAGATGTTCTGATGCTGAGATTTTATGCCTTCCAAATAATTTTTTTAGATGGTTTCTTTCCCCCTCACTCTCCTCCATCTCTTTGGGCATAATTTTGTAGCTTATTTAACGATTTTCTTTTTTTGTAGGTAATTGCTGAAAAAAAATGGTTGAGACTTGAAGAAACAACTTATGTGGATGCCTTTGGTAAAACCAGGTAATTGTTTCTCTGACATTTCAGTCCTGAAATGTTTTATGGAACAGCCACAAGCTGGAGCCTGTGAGTGCTACAAACCCATTGCTCGGCGCAAGATGCAGCTGTTGTGCAATTCCATTGTAGTTCATGCTGTTCAGAGGAAAAAAAAAGTCTTATTCTAGCAGATGGGAGTAGATTTGGCCTCTGAATCCTCTTGGGCACATTGGCCCTTGGTTTACCTCACACTTTCAGTTCTTTGCAAGGGTGCTGCTGAAATATGATCCAGCTGTGCAATAGACAGTGATGATCACAGACCCTTCCCTTGGAATTCTCTCCTTCTTCATTAAGGGCTCTTTTTCCCGGCTAACAGTGCACGGCCTTGCATACTACTGCTAAGTTACTGTCCTCTTGTATATTATTGGGCCTGTCCAGTTCTTCTGTATGCTTCAAAATAAAAGAGAATGCATGTGGTTTTGTTACCTCTCAAAACAAAACTTTCTGACAAAATATGGGCCATATATAACGTGGTTTATTTTGCACTTTTCCATGATTGCTTTTATAAGATTGGCTGCCTCTGTGATGATCATTTTGGTCCGTCCCTTTTTCTTAGTCATCTTAAGCAGTAAGTTAGATGTTCTCAAGCTCCCTGAGTAGGTAATAGAAAATTATATTGCAGACATTTTGAAGTGCTGAAATGGGGCAGGAGTTGCCTGAGGGCAGCTGATCTCTCATGTATGATAGTATATTTTGCTTTTAAATGAACATAACAAAGCTAGAAGCAGACTTTTACAAACAAGATGTCTAGAGTTGCTTTAATGTGTCGGTTTTACCTTTTCTCCTTGCTGAACAGAACTTGGGAAACTGTAAAGCGTGCTAACAAGAAACAGGGTGTTTCAGCGGATGGTAAGGCACTGGTGCTTTCTTTTTTGCTTGTTTATTTGCATTTTTTTTTTACCTCTTGTGAAAATTCTTACAATGTTCTAGCGTTTTGTCAAACAGCCATAATGTGCTGCAGACTCAGCAGTGACATGTTTAAAAATGGAGAATGCCGAACATAGAGCCCAGCAGGGCCTGGTGCTTTGAAACTGAAAAGGGGTTTAATGCGTTTTAACAAAAAGCTGCCTTAAAAGCTCAAGAATCAGAACCTCACTGGCGTGAGCATTTTCTCAGGATGTCTGTATTAATTTGGGAGCAATGGAGCTGTTTCCAAGACGTGCCTGCAGCAGGGCAGGTCACAGGCTGGCGGGCTGGACCTGCTGTTAGGTCTTGCTTAGTACTTCCCCCTCTGGAGTGCTGGGATTTGTTTGTTTTTGGAGAACCCATTTTAGGGTTTTGTAGTTTGCCGTGCATCACATAAGGAGCTTAAGTTCATGGTTCAGCATTCTGGGGCAGACATACACGTTTGTCACATTAACGTTCAGTTTTACAGTCCTGAGGTTCATTTCCAGAGCTAGCAATAAACCCTCACTTCCTCTTACACCTAAATCCTGTAAATCGGATGCAGTTTTGTCTTTTCCCCTTGCTGGCAGGTGTCGCAGTCATCGCTGTGCTGCAGAGGACTCTCCACTATGACTGTGTTGTCCTAGTGAAACAGTTCAGGCCTCCAATTAGTGGCTATTGCTTGGAGTTTCCTGCAGGTGAGTAACGGAGACACTGAGATGAGACACAAAGCTGGTAGTTGAGGTTAAGTGTGCTTGGAAGGACAATCTTGAGGTGGTCACTCCTATCAGGAGTTATTAGTGGTCTGTGTAACTCAGAGTGTTGTTCAGAAACAGGACTATTTGCTAATGAAGACTGCAAAATAAACATAGTTTATTTTAGCAGATTGGAGAGGTTTTACACAGCAGTCTGGGAGAATAGTCGCATTTCCCTTTGCTCCTCTCTGCAAGAGCCAAGGAGTTTGGCTTCTTTGGAATCCTTCCTAATGCCCAAGTTTTTCCCTTGGTAGAAATATTGAGGATGCACTGGGGATGTTTTACCTCATTTGTAAAGCTGGGTTAGATTTCAGAGTGGGTATTTAAGTGCTGACCTTTGACATGTTTTCACATACTACTTGTCTCCCAGGCCTCATGGAGGAAAATGAGACTGCGGAAAGTGCTGCGTTGCGAGAGTTGGAGGAAGAAACTGGGTACATAGGGGAAGTTGTTGAATGTACTCCAGGTCTTTGCCTTTCTTTTTTCTTTTGATTTCCCCTTCAAAGCTCAGTCTGTGTCTGATGGAGATTAAATGTAAGGAAATAATGTGACCCCACAGCTTAGCAGAGTGAAAGGCCATGGCTGAACCTCTCTTACACACAGTGCCAAGTCTGTAGAGGGAAAGTTAGTTCTTAGTTAAGATCCTTTACACAAATCTCAGCACAGATGAAGCTGAGATTTAGCTTTTTTAGTGTAAAGGTCTAAGGGAGAAAGCACCAGTTGCCTGCTGCAGTCCTGGGGTAGGAGAGCATCCTCAATTCAGTTATAAGAAGATAACAGGACTCAGGGTGTCCAAGAGGAAAAAGAAAATTGGAGAAAATTGGACCATGATTGCTATTAATGTAGTGCTTCCTGTGTAACACAAAACAAAGGCAGAAACTAGAATCTTAAAACTAGTGAGAAGGGGAAAAGATAAGTCAACTTCAACACATTTTCAAGTAAAGGTCACTTATCAGTTAAACTTGGCTCTTGGTTACAGGATACAACTAACTGTGCTGGGAGCTGAGAGAGATGGAGACGGGGCAGGGCAGGACTAGGCTTTAGTATTGCTGCCCAAGGAATTCTATAGGGGAACTTTAGTTTACAGCTTGATTTACAAGCTAGCATTTATTGTTTGAGGTAGGGGAAGAAAGGAGGGACACTGTGGGAAATGGAGGGAAAAGTATACTTAAGTGCTGGAAACACACATCTTAAAAGGAACTGATAGATGAAAGCTACAGAAGCCTCAGTTTTCAGAACATAGACAAACTCCTCCAGCACAAACGTATGTCACATGTATGTTCTATCAGATGTAACTGGATGGAAGTTTTTGTTAAAATGGCAAAAATTTGAAAAATGAACCTGTACTTTTGCTTGCTTGTAGCTCTCTGCTTGGACCCGGGTTTGTCTAACAGCACAACACACATCGTGACTGTCACCATTAACGGAGATGATGCCAGGAATATAAGACCTAAGCAAAAACTTGGTGAGCCTTGTCCCATTTATGTGGAAATTCTGAGATAACTAACTGACCAATTGATTAAATGGAACTAACCCTGCCACCCCATCCTTCTCTTCCATCCTTACTGATGTAGAAGGTACAATTAATGCCCTAGCAAATGTTCTCCAGTCTTAGATAAGCACAACCATGTTTCTGGACTAAAAGGGGTGTGCTGTCAGGTGGGGGCATGTTCACCATCAAAGGTGCCAAACGTCAATGAGGGCCACAAGTTCCTGTGAACTTAGATCTTACTCTTAGCTATGGCTGGACCCTCGAAGTAACTGGTTTCACTCAGTTGGTATCAAAGTGCCTTTATGCTTTTAGCTGTAAACTCCAGTGTATTTGAAAAGCCTTGACTGATTTATTCTTTCTGTTTACAGATGATGGAGGTATGTTACTCCCCAGTGACAGTAAGGTCAAGCACGCTCTTCCTGGAGCAGGTTTTACTCAGAAAATGTGTCTGTTGAAAGACTATTTTTTAGTTAGGGTTGGTTAAAGCTCTGTGCAGTGCTCACATGATCCAAACCAAACGCACAGTACAGCGGCTTTGGCCTAGACATGAAAATCCCTGTTGGGCTTCATCACCTCATGAAGCACCCCGCATAGCATCTATAGCACCAGAACCTCAGTACATTAAATCCACAGCAGCTGCACACCAAGCCCCAGAGACAACTTGTGCAGGTAGTGGAATCACTAGGCAAATTTTGGAAAACAAATTCAAGAGCATCAGGAACAGACCTTTGGGTTTCAGATATGGGGCTCTTTTGGCCTTCAGTCAAATATATTCCAAATCCATTACTGTACCAGTCGAGCAAAACAAAACTCAATTTTAACAGGATGAGCTCATCCAGTTTTAGAAGGGAGACAAGACTGCTTTTACAAAGTCTCTCATCCTCCCTGCCTTGTAGCTGCACTGGGTTTTTCCCGACTCCCCTTTTCTTTCTGCCAAAGTTGCTTTTTAAGTGACTGCTGGTCATCTTCCTTTCCCTCCCACCACTTAATCATCCTAATTATGATGTCTGAAGGCTTAGAGATTTTGGATGAGGATAAGCACAATTCCAGTGTTCCCTCCTCTAAGTTGAGGAGGATAAGGCAGAGAGAGACTTTCATAATATTAAAGATACATAAAGAAAAAAAAATCATTTTTTCCTCTCCTCTCCTAGAATTTGTGGAAGTTATCTCACTTCCAAAGAACGACCTGCTGCAAAGAATTGATGGTAAGAGCTCTCCAACACATTAAATGCACCAATGTCAGCTTTAAGAAACCCTTCACTCCTTTCCCACAGCTCTTCAATGACCTCCACTCCCCCAAAAGTAAATAAATAAAAAAAAAAAAAAAAAAAAGCTGAGAGAGACTTGGCCAGGTAGCAGAATTATTTACAGCATTAATTGTTAGCATAAACACTTGCTTTCTATAATGCTGTGTATCTTCATTTTAGTAACGGATCTAATTACATTTATGAAGTTAACGGCACTTTTTTTTTTTTTTTTTTTTGGCAGAACTAGTAGCAGAGGAACACATTGCAGTTGATGCCAGAGTTTATACTTACGCCCTGGCCTTGAAACGTGCAACAGAAAAACCGCTCCAGGTTCCTTTTATGAAGTTCTAGGGCTGCACCATGAGAAACGTAGCTGAAGCTGCTCCGCTGCCTTTAGAGGCGCAGTCCTGGTGGAAGAGGTCCTTCTGCAGAGTCAAAATTAGTGTTTGTAGGAATGATTCTGATATTTCTGGAATTATGTAACTGACAAAATATTTCTTACTGCTCAGTCTATCAAGCCTTGACAAAATCATAATAAAAATGCTGTTTAATTTTCAAAATATTTTCTTTCTCACTGCACTTACAGCTCAGGATATACAAGACACCTAAGTCACTGCAATTGGTGTTTTAAGCTCTCTTCCTCGCATTGAACAGCTGTTATGTAACTTGTGCACGTGGACTATATTGATACCTGAATTCAAGCAGCTTTAAAACAACCACATGTGATTTTCTGCAATGGGAGCAGCAACAGCTGCACAAGGCCCCCCTCTGTCTATTCCAAATCCACTATATGGTATTGCACTTTTTTTTTTAATGATTTAGACTTGAAGATGTCACTTCATTACCCCAGCCCTAACTACATGACCCCCGTCAGAAAACTTTTTTGTCTGATACAAGTATTGTATTGTTTGTCTGATACAAATATTGTTTAACCCAAGAAAATAAACCTGTATTTTAGCCTCATCACCTCTAGGTAATTTGCCAGCCAAGCCTGCAGATGCAGCTGTGCCAACACACAAATTTTGTGAATAACCACCACAGCTTCAAGGTTTATATCCAACAGTCATAGACAGCCCCTGCAGGTATCAAAGTCCTGCTGCTGAAATAAATTGGATGAACAAGCAGAATTAGCAAGATTTTCCTATATAATAAATTAAGTAGATTCTACCTTCATAAATAACACAAGGTTCCTTTCAACTTAAATGTGAAAAAGATCAAAATATGAAATCAAAGAGAAAAAGCCTTTGCCCACAGCTAAGCAGAGAGTGCAACGATTTTAATGGGGGAAAAGTCGGGATTTTCTTACTAGGGCTGCTAAAGCCTCTCAGAACTACATTCTAGAAGGAAAAAAGAGAAACAGGAAAAGGGAACCTCCCCCACCTTATTCATTAACCCAGCATGTTAATTGGAAGCTACACAGCGATTCCATCTCGCACCGATGAGACACAGCAAAGAGCTTAATTAAATAAGTTTATTGTCTAATGTTTACACTTGTTACATTGCCACTGTAAACCGCGGCAACATAAATAAGTTGGCAGCAGGAACTGCGCGTTCCCGCCGCGTTCCCTTCTCCGGGCGGCGCTGCAGGCGGCCGCCCTCGTCCCTCACAATCACAGAGGCAACGTGGACACGACGTTTGGGTGGCACGGTTAGCACGAGTGTGCGGGGGAAACAGAACTTGCGAGCGGGACGGCAGCGGCCGCGCGGCCCTCGGGAAGCCCAGGGCCCTGCAGGGCAGCAGCCATGGCAGAACCAGCTTGCAGGTGAGAGGGGGTATCAGCCTGGGGCAAAAACCTCTGCTTGTCCTCCCTCAGAGCCAAGAGAAAGGTGCCTGGGTGGAGATGCCGCAAAGAAGTGCCAAAGAGTTCAATGATGGGGAAATGCTAGTTTAAAAAGTATATTAAAAAAATCATGTAAAATACAGGCTACAAATTGTGTCAGGAATACTGGTATGGGGCAATTGAACTCAGATTTTTTTTTTCCTACTAAGAACTAGGAAATAAATTTAACACCTCAATGCTGCGTGCAAAAATGTTTACCAAGAGCAAACTGATACATTTTCCCATCTCATGGTAGTGTCTGAACAGCAAGATAGATGAATTGGTTTCCAGCATTACAGGCAACACTAGATTTACTTAAACAAGATAATGTAAACTTGATTCTTAAGGCAGCTGGTACTGATGCTGCTCACAGGCATTGCTCAATGCCCATTACAATAATGGGACACGTAGCACTTGAAAACAAGTAAAAAGAAAATAGCATTATTGGACTAAATGATGCAGGTTGTCAAAATACTTTCCCTTTCACACAAGCCATGAAATATTCGGACATCTAGAAAAATAGTGCCCCTACTCCTCCAACTTCAGCCTGTTCTTTTACAAATATTTCAAAATACTGGTAGATAATGGTGACCGCGAGCAGGATGCCGGTGCCCGAGCCGATGGCGCCGAGGAAGTCAGCTAATACTGAGAGGGCGCCGATGCACAAGCCACCAAACGCAGCTGCTGTGGGGATATATCTGCAAAAAAACGTATTCATCATCATTCCTTTATATCCAGGGGCAAAAATGCACAAAAACACAGCCTGAATATTTAGAGAATAGCTGCAACTCGGCTATAAACTCCTATGATCTTCTAAACTCTGTGCACACGAAGTAGAAACTAAAATAAATATTCACTGCTAGAAAAGCTATGGGAATCATTAAACACTGGCAATATTTTTTTTATTAACAGCATAACAATTTTGTATATACACACGGTACATAACCTCCACAGGACCAAGAACAACTCCTCTGACACTGAAATGCTATATAAATATAGGGATAAAATCTGACTTTCCATTCAGCTCTGCAGACTTTACATGTTGCAGATAATACCACTATTTTAGTTTACTATTACTGAACCAAAAAGATGCCAAGTACATTAACTCCAGCTATCTTCCTTTTTCAAACATGGAAGAGATCCATCCCAAATTTCTATATTACCTTCTGCTTAAACAAAAGACACTGTACGATAATCTCTTAATTACTGCTATAAACATCACAAACCTGTCTCATCTCACCAGGAAAGAGAACAGTTGGATGGGAAAAAAATCTTGAGATTTGCACTGGAAACAAGACTCCAATTCTGCAGAGAATCTGCTCTAGCTGACACTGCCCCAGTCCAACTCTTATCCACCCAGTACGGCAGCACTGCTGGAAGCCACGTGAGTTTTTATTTTACCTGTTAAGCTCGTGAACCATGGAGGTGTCCCTGTGGCCTCTCATCACCATTTGTTGCTCTTTGAGTTGCTTGGCAACCTGCAGAAAGAGAATTTTGTAAGCCTACCGCAGTGCTTCATAATCAGCTGATATTTAGTCAGAGTAATAACTGTGATCAGTTAGAAACTAATCAGTGCTAAGCAAGAGGCAACATCTGAAAAACGTAACAATTAGACACATTCACCGGAACACCCACATCTTTTGCTGATGATCCGGACACCTCAATCCAAGTTTTTGAGAAGAATGCACAGGATCCCAACATAAAAATTATGTAAACTATTACATGGACAGGATCCTCAAATATTGCACCCATGGATTCGGGGGGGGACAAATAGTAGCAGAGGCCACCAACAGGATAAGACCGAGCAGGGCCACCACCACTGACATCCTGCAAAAGAAGAAGAAAAAGGCAATTAGTTATTTGTCACAGACCTCTCACATTCCTGTTCTACATTTATGGAGGAAAGGATTCCTCCACAGTGTTTAAAAGAGCATCTACATACAAGTCTTAAAAAGTATTTCAGTTTTCTATTGGTTAAATATAAATGTTTTACAATCAAGTTGCATATTGATTATATATTTATTAAAAAATAGTAAAATACTTACTGCCCACTGTCCTAATAAGTTTACCAAGAAGTTGCCACTAAAACGCACAGACAACATCTGGGAAATAACGTAGAGGTTTGAAACTAAGGCAGACTGCAGAATGATGGGAATGTTGGAGGTGTAGAAGAGCTTGATAGGGTAACTACTGTATTGTCCTCGATATCGCGCAGACTTGATAGGTAAATCGACACGAAATCCCTAAGGGGGAGAACACAAAGGTACAGAGTTTATTTCTAAAATAAAAGGTTCTCCTAGCAGGCTTAAAAGCTATTCCTGGCGGGTTTTTTTTTTTGCTAGGTTAAAAAAAAAAGTGTGCAAGGTGTGGAACAGTAAAGCTCAAAGGCCTTCTGCTAGAGTCAGAACCACAGATTTTCAAACTTCTTAGCATTACTTCTTGGTTGTGAGCTATTTTTCTCTAAAATAATCTACTTCGTGGCATAGGGCTTGATAAAAACCTTTAATGTTTTCTAACTAGTTGGTATCAAAAGATTGCAGTATTTGTAAGCCTGGCCTTTTATGGCCCAGCTTTTATGTAAGCCTCTCAAGGGTTAGATTTCTATCTGAGCAGGCACAAGAAAAGCCTAATTTAAACAACAGAATTCTGATTTTTTTTGCCAGCACTTGGCCCCAACAGCTTAAATAATAAGAATCACTATATAGATCTCCTTTAGCATTCATTTTTAATATATATTCAAATTTAAAAACCAGAGGGTTGAATATTTAGAGAAAAAAATAGGAAAAAGGTCTAGACATTACCTGCACTGTTGTTCTCTAGAACAAATCTGTATCATGCAAACCCCAAAGCAGCAAGGTTCTCTAGGTCTGTTTGAAAAGCATCTTTTAACTATATTAAGTATATTATTTGTACAATAAAACTAGATTTGGGGACTCCAATGTGTTTAATAAAAACAGCCTCATAGTGGGCGCATCCCTTTACAGTCTCACAAAAGCCTTCTGTTTCGCTACCTGAGTAGAAGTCCTGGCTATAAGATTTAGCAGCCCTACTGTTGTGGAGTTATGTTACCAAAATAACAGTACTGAAAAAGAAAAAAATGAAGAAAGTTCCTTGCTCAAAGCTAGGATACTTCAGTTATTCAAGTTCAACTTTTGCAATAATTTCTTGCTGAGTGAATGCAGTGCCTAGAGTCCTTGTACTTCTTCACAAGCCATTTCAGACCTACGAAGAATTTTTCACTTTACCTGGAAATATATAACTACTGCAAACACAAACACTGTGGCAATCAGATTCATGAGGTTGGGCAGGTTCTGTCGGTAAAAGGCTTCCCGCAAAGCGCGGACTTTGTCAGTCCGGGTGGCCAGAAGATGGAACAAGGCAATCACGGCGCCTTCAAACTCCGTCCCTGCACATGCCAACAAAAGGAAAAGAAATCTAAGACATCCAAAAGGAAGACATAATTCTATTACTACTATTATTTAATGATCTGACTTTAATCTACTGCTTTAAACACTACATACACATGTAATCAAATAAAACATGACAAATCCTGTTACAACAAAATTATCACAACCTAGGTGGGTTTTTGGTAGAATTAAGCATTTAGTTTGTAGAACTCAGAATCATCTATCAAACATTATTACTGATAAGAGACCTACAATCCTCACACAGAAAAAATATACTCCTTTTCTGTTATTTTCTGGGGGTATGGGAAGAAAATAATAAGAGTCCTACAGAAGAGTAATAAGGCACAATAAACATATGCTAGAAATCATCTATGAATATTAAAGCAAAGGAAAAACAGGGCTCAAGATTTCAAATATACACATTAAACTAGTAGTTTAAACCACAAGTTTTTGATGCAGGTCCAGGATGCATCTCAATTTGGTATGTCCACGGGCTCAAAACAACCAGATATTGTCAAAGGATGCCTGAGAAAAGCACAGATGGTATTGTCCAACATATCAAACAGGCTGAGAGTAATTTGGGGCACTAAGTCTAAAAGTATCCTGTAGCCACAGACAATAGTTGGATCATAACTCTTCTAAATAAACAGAATCTAATATCTTTTCTATTTCTAAATTATACAAAATAGGGTGAAATTGCAGAGGTCTTCAATCGATATTGTTCCCACTTTAACTGCAATTCAAATCAGAAGGAAATGTGGATTATTAACCTTCAGGCAGTTATTTTATTGTTTGACATCATTTTCACCTTCTGTGTTAAACAACTGATTTTAAGGCAGGCCACACATTAAAAAACCTTTTTGATAAGCGACAAATAACTGATAACTTTTTATGTAGCATATATCCAGTGAAACACATAATTTACTGTAATAGCACACGTACCTCTGCCAGTGTTAATGGTAGTGGGACTAAAAGCCTTCCAGACAATGGTTTCACAGATATTGGTAGCAATAAAGAGGGAAATACCAGATCCCAAACCATAACCTTTCTGTAGCAACTCATCTAACAGCAGCACAATCAAACCAGCAACAAACAGCTGTGGGAAAACAAACAAAACTGAGCAGAAACAAGAATAAATCAAGAATTAATTCCCTGCATCAGCGTTTTCATCATATTAGAGAGACTGATCATTAAGCTGTTAATCTAACTATTATTAAAGAGTATTTTTGACTTCATGTACACATGGCCGCATCTCACCTTGCAATAATTTCTGTGACTTCAATGTTGATGCTAACAAACAAACATCTTTTTTTCCCCCTCCAAAAATGCTCAAGTCTGTGCATTTACTGTTTTGCCCTACAGGATAATGTCTCAAAACTGCATCTGCAGTCTATTCCTGAATTTGGATTCAAACAACCACTCCTATCTGAAATACTTGTGGTATTCACTATCCCAGCTTTCTCCTCCCTTATGGAAGATTTAAAATTTCTCATATATATTTGGATAGAAAGGATACTTTATAGTATGAAAAATAAGCAGATAAATAAAAGCCAACAAGACAGGAAAGAAAATATTTGTCCCCCACCAGTTACAATGTAGCTAAGCCGTCCCAGTTACCCACAAAATAACTCATTACAAACCTGAATTATAATAAGAAGACAAATACCAGCACCCATTTCAGCAGGATCTCCATACATTCCAGTCATAACATACACAATGGCTTGCCCAATGGTAATAATCATCCCAAACACTAAAGCAAAAGAGAGAAAGCAAACCCTTTAAAAATATCTTTCGAGTTCATCTGCTAGTAAAGAAACCTCACATCTAGTACTTTTATTCTTGGCAAAGAAGCCTGCTTAAGTAATAAATGCTTCTTAATTTTAACCAGACAGTGCTTACGTTTCTGGGCTCCATTGAACAAGGCTCTGTCTTTTGGAGTATCACCAACTTCAATGATTTTTGCTCCAGCCAGCAGCTGCATTATCAACCCAGATGTCACAATCGGTGAAATACCCAACTCCATCAATGTACCTGAACAGGGAGAAAAATTAATACAATTGCAATTCAAGAATCTCTCCTAAGGGATTACACATGGAGGATATTAAGCCTGTTGAAAGGTGTCTGAACCTACAGAGAACATTTCTCATAATGCTTCAAACATGCATATTCAAATACAGGGACAATTAAAAATAAATCTCCTCACACAAAGGGTACTGTGTTAACATCTCCAATTTTGAAGGCAGCATGAGAAACACAATCTTTCACTTAAAATATTTTTGTGAAACTGCTATCACCAAAGTTTGATGCCTATTGCTGGTTGTTTGATATATATTGAGGAACCTTTCACTGCAAAAAGCCTTCTCTTTGGGTCCCTGTTGTCCCCACTTCAGCTGTGACTACCACATTTTCAAAAAGTTCAGTTGTGGCAACCACAGGGAAGATGTTGCAGATCCAGAGTAGCTGATGTGCCACTCTGGATCACTGCCTCTAGTTGAAAGCATAAAAGTTGAGGATTAAACTGATCCTTCGTAACCAAAAAAGAAAGCCACGTCATTATTAAGATGCTCTAGATATTAATTTTTCAGTGGTTTATAATCTAATCAGAGAATTACAACTTCATAAAACACCAATTCTGCACCATGTGCTCTTATACCAGGAAATCTACCCTTTTTTTTTAATCCCCCCAAGAAATACTTCTCCTGTGGAGCAGAATTCATCTTGTTTGCATCCTCAGACTGCCACAGTTACAAAACCAGCACTCTTATCAAATACTATAATTCAGGTATATTCCCAGCAACATCTTCTTCAAGGGCTGATATCTCCTGCAGTTCTGCAGGAAGCAGAACTGAATCTAATCAAAGCAATTAAAGCCAGGAAGGAAAAGCCCATCTTTTAACCCTGAATAAAACACTCCCCCACCTTAATACAGAAACATTCCTCCATCTGATCTTTTTAGTGCAATAGTGCTACAAAAAAAGACAACTTCTGAAATTTAATTTATCCTTCAGAAAATTAGAGAAAAATCTCTTCTATAAGAAGATGTTACAATCTTAGAAAAACAAAATATTGAAAATTTGGATGAAAATTAAGAAGCTAAACTAGCAAGTGATCATTTTTTTCCTAAGCTGTAACTTTAAATTTGAGACAAAAAAAAAGAAGCGCTTGTGTGAGAACATTTTTTAAAGGTTTAATATTAAATCAAGCAAAACCAAATTACTTTTTAAACCATCTTTTACATGATTAGAGGAACGAAATAACTTCATAAAAATACATATTTAAGATGTAATACCCACCAGGAAGATTAAGATGAGAATCAGCTTACAATTATTTAGAACTCTCAACACTTACGCATAACTCTGCTTTTACTTGCAACATATTTGTGACCTATCATAAAATTATCAGCAAAATTAACAAAAAAGTATTTAGTCACTGCAGACTGGAGAAAAAGTAGAAAAAGGATATTCATAGTTGATCAGACTAGATCAAATCTGATCTAGACTAGTTGATCCAACTAGAAACTTATGCATCCTCACAGTCCATCTGTGAACAGGGCTTCTTCTTCGGGGATAGTATCACTCTCTTTTCCCAATATCTTAATAATTTACTCAGAAGCTGCATCTTGTGGCTTCTGCAAATACGCTGGTAGATCTGCTGCTTAATAATCACACTGGCTGCCCCTTCATTGTTACACTATTGATTATCCATTTCCTATTCACTTTATTTTCCCCACAGAGATCAAGATTTCAAAGACATCTGGGACATAACACATTATATGATGAAGAAACCTTACTTATTTAGGATCTCCTTCTACACATTAACTCCTACCTTATATTTGCCCTGTTGTCTTTTTCTGAGTGTTTCCTAGATCCACTATGTCCTTCGTGGGATGGTAGGTTAGAACTGCATGCAATATTCAATTTGTGGCACCCTATGGATTTATACAGACATTTCTTTGTATCCTTTCAACAGTTGTTAATCCATTAGCAGATCTTCCCTCTTATCCCACAATAGTTTCATTTCCTGAAGAGCCTTTGACAAATAACCTGAACTTTAAGTTCAGTGGTGTTAAGCACCTCCCCTCCTGTCTGAAGTCTTTTCATTGTCTTTTATCTACAAAATTCCTCATTTAAGGTTTTGAGCTGAAGTAAGATTGCATTGGTTTATATTTATTTACTTTTCTTACCACAACGTAGAATGAAAACATTAAAGTCATGGTCATATTCTGCTTATTTCAGACTTGCATCTTAGCTTCTACATACAGCTCAGTACCAAAACAAACATGCTCTCTACCTAGGAAATCTCTATTTTTCCAACAAGCAAGAAAATATGAAACACATTATTTAACATCCTGTAATGACATCTACTAAGCTGATTTAGGTGTAAATTAACTTTCCCACTCCCCCTTCTTGTTGTCTTTACAGACTTTCTAGTCTTTTCTTGGCCACTATCCCTATTCTGCATAATGGGTAGTATATTTGGTCTGTGACACAAAACTTAGTTTGAGACACAACATTTTATATACGAATTCTGCAATAAAGTTTGAAAGAGATGAATTATTTACCTGAATATTATCTTCCCCAGCATGAGCCACTCTGCCATTCCTAAATAACTTGTAGCTTCACATTATAGGCTGCCACCAATTCTCAAGCTTCCAACTAATTTTCTAAGACACAGATGAGCTCAACGTTCTCACTAAGCATGGTAGGACACCCACCTTAGTTTTAGACTTCTAGCATTAGTACAAAAGTTCTTATGCATTTGCTTTGGGGCCAGCTGTCTATTTTAAAACAAGTTATTTGACCTCAGCCATAACATCGTCAAAGTACTATAAGGCAGAATGAAGCTGCAGAGCATGACGTGTGAGGTGCTGGTCAAGGCTCTCACAGCGCAGTGTGTTACTTGTAGTGAGAGGAAGACAACATTCCCCATATTAATCAGAAAAGGATGGATCAACAGCTTGAAACACAATCAGTCCTAAAGGTGAGGATTGAAATTAACCTCATTTACAGATCAAAGGAGACCCCATTCCTAAGGGGAAGTATTCCTCAGGTATCAGTCATTTATGAATACAAAGCACTACATCTGTGTTGAGCACTTTACAAAGTGTTCCCATGAGACATCTGGGTATATGACATTTAATATTTCAACATCAATTTAACAGCCAACAGTTTTTATTCCAGCCTGTTTAGGCTCATACAACACAGAAGAAAGAACTGATCTACTCACCTCTGTTTGACGCAAGGATGACTCGCATCCAGTAGAAAGGATCTGCCGAGTCTGATGACATGATTCCAAACAAAGGTATCTGTTCAAGCACACAATGTATATTAAGCATATATACAAAGAGAGCTTGCCTTAAACCAAGAACCATAACCTGCAATGACTCAACTGTTAAACTGTTTAGGATAATTTATTCCAACTTTTTTTTCTTTTTAATTAAACAGAATATACATTAGCAGACACGCTGACAGCACCTTTTCTACTCCTCTAACTGTGGTATGACTCAGGGGTCTAAACTATAGAACTTAAGATTTTTTTCTGCAGAAAAAAAAAGAAAAGCAGAAATCTCTACAAAGAGGATTCAAAGCACATGAACAATATAATCCCCTAAAAAAAAAAGCATAAATAGGTTAGCTACCACAATTCTTTAAGAGTCTACCATCTTTATGCAATATACTGTTGTTTATTTCACCAACATCTTTGTAGCAATTTTGAGTTTTACAGAAATAAAACAAAGAGTAACAGAATATTTTTAAGACAACAGAAAGTATTATTTTAATGGTCCTAAGCATTTATTTTCAATGCAAATTAAAGATACAGCAAAAAACTTCAATGCATGCTTCTTTCTAAGCTTCTAAGGCTATCTTAATCAGGAACACAGCATACTAGGAGTACAGGCAACCCAAAATGTTTTTCTAGATTACTGCTTTCTAGTCTGGACTACCTACTGTAAGCTTTTGTATGGATAAGTATTCTTTAAAAAAGAACATATCCATTTGTAACCCAAGTACAGGTTCTAGGAACTCTTGCAACTATGAGTAATAAAGACTTCAGAAACATTTACAAAAATCTGTATTTTGATGGCTTTTAAGCTAACATATTTGTCAGTACTTTCACAAAGCCAAGTTCTAAATGCCAACTTAAATTCTTCAGAAGGTTACAGAAGGATGTTTTTCAACACATGAGCTTGTTTAAGAGGAACCAAGGAAAAACACTCACTTTCACTTCATTTTTAAACTTGTCACTGCTAATACTATGTAACTTAAAATGTTAAGTCAACATAAAACAAGGGTTCCTTACACTCCGGACAAATATTTCTATACACAGAGCATAGTTTATATGCTCAGAACATATCCTTTCTGCACCACACAAAAAACACCAGAACCTACCTGGCAGCATACTAAGAAAATGAAGAGTGTGATAGCTGTCCATAGTACCTTCTCTCGGAACTGGATCTAAGAACCACAAGGCAGAGATTAATTAATGTTTCCATTGTATCTATATAGCTTTCCCTCTAGTACCATATTAGTATTGAACATTTTATCATTCAAAATTAAAGGTGAATGTATTAAACCAGAAAGCATAATTTCTCATTAGAAATTATTTTAATAGGATTTTCAGATGTTATGTAGACACCCTCATAGAGCTTCTGTGTAGCCAACAAAAACATAAAGGTGATACAGTAGTGCACCTGACATTTAAAACATATTTTAGCAATAATAATCTAACAAATTGGGTATTTACTGAAAAATAGCAGAATTGAACAAATTTGAAAAGTTAATTAAGAAAATTATCTTCAGTGATTCCAACTCTGGGTTTCAAGAGATTGTAGGCAATATTTTGCCATGTTAGAAGTTATTAGACTAAAGCATCCTAAAGTTTTGAAAGAGATTTAACTGCAGTGAAGGCAAGTAGAGGCAGAAGAACCATGAGTTTTGAATAGTAATCTGGAACATTTAGAATGAAGTTAAGAGAAATCTTAAATTCACTGTAATGTGAACGGACACAAGCCATAAAGTAATCTTAAGATTTGTGTCTTTCAAAATATTTCTAACTATGTAAATTGCATTTTACTTCTGCAAGATCATGAGATCAATGATCACCAGTTACTATATATGGGAGAGAATCTCAGGACCAGAAGTGCTGAGGCAGGTTCAAGAATAGAAGTGTAATTTCTAATCAGGAGATTATTCAGAGCTCAAGACAGAGAAAAAACACACTTGAAGAGACCAAGAGAGCTAAGATGCAGAATTATGCTCAAGTTTGTACCTCTCTTCCCCAAGGTTATCCCATACACTGGGAAAGGTGTATTCACTATAGCCAAGAGCACAGCAGTTACTAAAATGCAACATAAACTAACATGTTGTAGAAAGAGCTTTCTGACTCCAGCCACTGAATCTGCCTGCAGAGAAGTAACCAGAAAAAAAAAAAAAAAAAGATTAGTGCCTCGTTTCATAGGTCCTGAACACCTTCGCATGACAAGATATGAACAGATGCAACAGGGCAACTGCTTAAGATGGCCCAGGAAAATAAATAATTTATCTCTTTAGAATTAAAAGCATCTACTTAGAAGCAAAATATCCCTGTAGGTTAACATATTTACGGATGTAACCTCATTCTTTCAAAAGAGGTCAGATGATAAAAATACTCACAGCACCAAGTAAAATAATGACAGCAGCAAAGAAACCCAAACACTATCTTTATGTTCGATTTTACAGAGTACTAACGCACTTTACTAAGTGCTGACTGAATACTGCAGATTTTAAGTACAGACTTTTAAATACAAAAAAAGCTTAACAAAATGCTTTGTTAAACACTTAACTGCAGCACATCAGATAGAGACTGAAACCTCAAAAGCTCAGTCTGAAGCACTACAGTCCCTCTGTCTCTCTCTGTAACTACAGCAAATAGAAGCACTAGAGAAATTCAGTATCACGTCAATCACTTTTCATTCACAAGTAACACTCCCTGAAGCCATATGCCAGGAACAGCAAATACAAAATGGGAATTAAGATCAGTAAAGGAGCACAGAGACAATACATTCCATTGACTGCTCAGATCTGGTTGGACATTTCGTTCCTTCAGCATTTTTTTCTCATAACTTGTGAAAATCAATCAACTTCAGTACCATCTTCTTGCTGTTCTGAACATTCTGTTCCATTGCTTAGGGAAGTCTGTGCATAGAAAACAAATATGAACCCAAACTAGTAACTGCTAAAAGTAGCAATTGCTTTCATCAATGAACTTGACCAAAACACAACACTCCTTAATGCCAGAAAAATAAAAAGGAAAAAGTTTAGGTGAGAGTCCACCTGAAATAAAACTCTATCTTCGTTCAACTTAAATTTATAGACTTTCTTTTTCTTCATTTTTTTTCTTGTCTTAACCTTAACTAGCCTAATAAAACCATGACCAATGACAGCTACCAACGACAGCTTGCAAGAAAACAACAGCTAATAGAGAGGGCAGGTTATATGGAATGGTGTAGGTCACTCAGTAGGCTACATCCAAGCAAGCAACATCACTGAAAATGGTCAAAGGGCTAGAAAAGCTGTTCCCAAGCATGGCTTCATCTCAGACTCCTACAAGGCTGACAGCCAGCAGTCACTGACATGGTAGTGAAAAAGAAAACAACTCAAGGCACAAACACAGAAATCTCATCACCTCTTTGGCATCCTTCCTATGCTGATGGAGGACAAAGCCCAAATCTCTCTTCATCTCTGACGAATTGGAGAGAAGGGGGAAGGAACAAAGCGAAAACCCACAGCTGGCCCCAAGAATTACAGGAACAAAAATGCCACAGCTGAAGAGAGAAAGGTACCTGCCACCCAAGTCACACACATACTAATCGTAGCAAAAAAGCTGTTGGCTCTGGAGGTTGCTGCTATGGAGATGACTTTGATTGACTGAAATAGTTTATTTGGAGACCTGTCCTAAGAGGAAAAGCTGCTGGAAGGCAACAAGGAAAGCCAGATGGGGCAAACAGCCAAGGAATAAATCCCTATTGTCTTAAATATTAGGACCAAAGAAGAATAATCAGCAGATTTGATGCATCTTTTCCTTTTCCAGTATACTCAACTATGGTTATAGGCATGAACAACTCTGCAGCCATTCCTGACCTTCCAGAAGGCCTCATCAACATAAGATGACTCTCTTCAAGAGAAGCCATGGTGTCATGCTCTCAGCTATGCACTTTGTTTTAGGAATAAAGATCAGTATTTAGAATTTATGGAATTTCATACTAATCATCACTGCAATTATTAGGTACATCTGTTATTCTAATTATCACCTTTGTAACCTAGGTGATATGCTTAGTGATACATGCTTGCTTGAGTCTTTTCAAGCTTCAGATATGGAAATAAAAATGTTTTTGATGTGGTAGCTATCACCTCATGCGACAAAAAATATTTTTGATATAGTAAATGCAGAGAGGACTGTGAGGAAGTTTTCAGGCTAAAGGAGTAAACAGAACAGCTTTAAGTGAAATCAGCTCACTGAGTTTAGAACAAAGCGACCACACAGAAGGCAAACTGCAAGTAATTACCTGAGCTACCTCACAGATTACTTTCCAACTTCACTACAGAGACATACAGCTACTGGAGTAAAAAAAAATTATGCAGGAAAGAAAGAACTTCTGTGATTCTTAACACAGAAAAGGCTCTTCAAAGGAATGGGTGTCTGCTCAAAGCACAGAACTGCTCCCAGTCATTGAAAGTCATTGAAGATAGCTGTACTCACAGGAAAAAGATAAAAGCTTGAAAACTTCATTTCATAAAATCATAGAATGCTTAAGGTTGGAAGGGACCTCTAGACGTCATCTAGTCCAACTCCCCTGCACACGCAGGGTCACCCAGAGCACGTGGCACAGGACTGCGTCCAAGCGGGTTTGGAAGATCTCCAGAGAAGGAGACTCCACAACCTCTCTGGGCAGCCTGTTCCAGTGCTCTGGCACCCTCACTGTTAAGAAATTGTTCCTTAAGTTCCTGTGGAACTTTAGATGCTTCAGTTTGTGGCCATTACCTCTAGTTCTGCCAGTGGCCACCACTGAAAAGAGGCCGGCACCATCCTCCTCACTGCCTCCCTTGAGGTACTTATAGACACTGCTCAGGTCCCCTCTCAGCCTTCTCTTCTCCAGGCTGAACAGGCCCAGCTCCCTCAGCCTCTCCTCATAGGGCAGATGTTCCAGACCCCTGATCATCCTTGTAGCCCTGCGCTGGACTCTCTCCAGCAGTTCCACATTCCTCTTGTACTGGGGAGCCCAGAACTGGACACATTACTCCAGATGCGGCCTCACCACGGATGAGTAGAGGGGCAGGATCACCTCCCTCGACCTGCTGGAGACGCTCTTCTTAATGCACCCCAGGATCCCATTGGCCTTCTTGGCCACGAGGGCACACTGCTGCCTCATGGTCAACTTGTCGTCCACCATGATGCCCAGGTCCCTCTCTGCAGAGCTGCTCTCCAGAAGGTCGGTCCCCAGCCTGTACTGGTGTCTGGGGTTATTCCTCCCCAGGTGCAGGACCTTGCACTTGGCCTTGTTGAATTGCATGAGGTTTTTCACAGCCCAGTTGTCCAGTCTATCCAGGTCCCTCTGGATGGCAGTGCAGCCCTCTGGGGTATCGGCTACTCCTCCCAGTTTCGTGTCATCAGCAAACTTGCTGAGGGAGCACTCTGTGCCTTCATCCAGGTCATTGATGAATAAATTGAACAGGACTGGACCAAGGACTGACCCCTGAGGGACCCCTCTAGCTCCAGGCCTCCAACTAGACTCTGCACCGCTGATCACCACCCTCTGAGCTCTGCCGTCCAGCCAGTTCCTAATCCACCTCACTGTCCACTCATCTATCCCACACTTCCGGAGCTTGCCCAGGAGGATGTTGTGAGGGACGGTGTCAAAAGCCTTGGTGAAGTCCAGATAGACGACATCCACCGCTCTCCCCTCGTCTATCCAGCTGGTCATTTCATCATAGAAGGCTATCAGGTTAGTCAAGCATGATTTTCCCCTTGCTGAATCCATGCTGACCACTCTTGAGCACCTTCTTGTCCTCCACAAAGAGGAGGACATATATTGTTTTAGGATATAAAAACAGAGGCAAACACAGGAAGCTGAAACAAGATAAATTTAGCCTAGAAAGCTGATACTTAAAAAAAAAAAAAAGTCAGTGTAACTAACCACAAGAACAACTTATCAGAGCTGTCTCTGCTAAGATTCAACATATTTATTTTTTTATGATAGGGTAGGTCCCTCCAGCCCTCCCTCCAAAAAAAACATATTATTATTTATATTACATTTATAGCACAGCATGGACTCAAATACCCCAACATTTTCTTACCAGTGAATTAACAGAAGTAAGAACAAGATGTGATGCTTACCTTCCTTTCTGGTTTCTGGATTTCTGGTAAAACCGCACAGAATGGTTTAATAACTTCTAAAAATTTAACTGTTAAAAAAAGAGAACACATTAATAAACTTATACACATTTACACACACTCATGAAATACCTTAAAATTTTACTTAATTTCATAAAAGAAAAAAAATTAAAGTCAATACAAGGAGCTGCTAAATGAATTCTATTTCATTAATACCCAATTCAATACCTGAAAATTGACACCCTCCTTTTAAACCAGGCCAGAACAGGCCAAAAATGTTTTTAATGTCATACAGTGATTCGTCCCCCTTTTTCTCCCCCCAAGGCTGGTTTAGAACCATTTCAGACACGGAATAGCACTGCCCGTATCACCAGAAGGGAAATAAATTCTATTCCATCTAAAAATAAGTGACCTAGTATCATTCTGTGCTAGTTACATGCAAAAGCAAAGCTTGCTCACATCAGAGAGTACCCGCATGGAGACTGACACCTTGCATTTTACCAGAGAAACTAAATCTCTCAGATACAGAAAAAATAGAAATTGCAGCAGAAATCACTGCAGCAATTAGGCTTAGCAGAGCTGGGTGGTATTTTTTCAGCTTCTGATACATCCCTCCCCACAAGCACTCCTTTAGAAGCTCTTATACTAAATAAATAAAGAATTTGCCCAATCTAGCGGTTTTTGGTGGCAGCACTTGCACGTTATACCCGGCACCCACAGAAATCACTGCGTGGTCTCTTAGAAACGCCTTATTTGCTCTGCAAACAGATATAACGAAAAATTGTGTGGAAAAGGCCGATTTTACTGTTACCGCCGGTACCCGTCCGGCCGCATTTGCGCTTCATGCACACGCAAACCCCGCGGAGCACGGGCCGCCTCGGGCCCGCACGGAGAGGTCCGACAGCGACGGGGACCGAGGCCGGGAGGCCGCGACGGGAGGAGCGAGGCGCAGAGCGCCCCCACGGCTCGATACTCACTGCCCATGGCGGCGGCGGGCGGGCGCCTGCCCCGGCCGCGCCAACGGCCGCTCTAACGGCCGCCCCAACCGCCGCTGCCGCCACCCCACGTGACAGCGCCCGCGCGCAGGGCCCCTCCTTCAGGCGCTCAGGCAGCAACGAGGACGACTATGCCTCCCTGCTGGGGAGGATGCGGTGCCCCCGGAGGGGGAAAGATAACAGCGGCCGTGGAGGGCACCGGAGCACCGGAGCGCGGCCTCCGGGAGCGGGGCGCGAGGAGGGGAGCGACCCGCTGCTGACCGGCAGCTCAGGCGGTGCTCGGGGCAGCTGAAGCGGAGCCGAGGGCCCCGCCGCTGCCGGCGCGGGGGCGGGGCGAAAGTGGGGGCGGGACAGACGGGGCGTGGCCGAGGTCCTTCAGAAGCTCCGCCCCTCGGCTCAGCCCAGCGTGTCCCGGCCCCGGGGCCAGTCCCGATCCCGGTCGCCCTGGTCCCGCTCCTAAGGCAGACCCCAGGAGGACAGAGCCCTGGGCTGCTGCACGGGACACAGAGCTCCGTCCTCACCGACATCTCAGGCTCTCCGGTTACCTCTGCAGCCTCGGTGGTCTCCAGCCACCACAAGGGCCCTCTGGAGAGCATGAGGGTTTAATGAGGAAAGGAATTTTCACCAGGAGGGTGGTCAAATAGAACAGGGGCCGAGAGAGGCAGGGCAATCTCCACACCCAGAGCTGCTCCAAACCGGACAGTTAAAGTCTCCGTAGAACCTGCTCCAACAGGGCCTGCTTGCAGCACGAGCTTGTCCCACAGATCTCCAGAGGGCCCTCCAGAGGCCCTGTAAACTTGAGAATCTAAACTAGATTCTCAAGCCTGACCCATTCTAGGGCCTGGAAAGCTCAGGTTTAGGTTGAAGGAGAAGGAACTGAACTACCTTTTAGCGTGGCAATTTGAAAGAGGTGACAGCAGGTCATGTAGGAAGATGGATTTCATAGCAGAGACAGCTTCACCCACTGGACAGGACTGCTGGAAGCTGGGACTAAGTCCATCCTACTTTAGATCAAGTCTGGAATGTTTCAAAGGGAATCGTTCAAATCACTGTAGGATACCAGGGTTTAAATACCTGATCATAGTTTAATTCTATATATGCTTTTTTAAAGAACACTAATAAAGCTTACTGTTATCAAAATACATATTGGTTTGCAAACCAACACATTTTCTCACAAAATTTAGAAACACGCTACAGTGGTAGAAAAAAAGGATCATGTTTGTACATGGTCGGCACTTTGAGAACTTCTGCAAGTGTTTCAAACAGCTGTATCATGCTTCAGGCCCTTCAAAAAACCTTCATGTTCTGTCATTTCCTGCTGTTTATTTCACAGATTTGGTCTATAATCTCTTGTTATTAACAGTCCTTTTCAAGGCAGCCTCTGATACCTACAGTGCAACAAAGAGTTCTGGCTCAGGAACCTACCAAGAAACCACAAACTCCTCCTCATTATTACACTTTTGGGAAAGTTGTCGCTCAAACTCTTTGCAGGCTCGTTGCGCCTTCGAGACCCTGTTTCTATTACTTGGTCATGACTTAAGCCTTCCTGCAGCAGGAGCAAGAATTTGTGTGGGCACTAGGGACCACTGAAGGAAGGAAGTGAGCAAAAGAAACCTTTGGAAACAGGTCACATCCACACGAAATGGTGAAACAGCACAGCTGCCTGCGACTGGAAAAGAAATGGTCTCTTAAATGCATTTTTCACTGATAAAGCCAAAGAGTTACAAAATCCTTGTCAACACAAAAGACTAGACCAACAGACTAGATCAGCACTGCAGTTTGAGAGTTAAATAACAAACTACGGGAGGGAAACTTAGAATTAGTTTTCTTAGGCAGGAGATGGAACCACTTTTCAGGCAGGCCTCCAAAAACCAGTTTGTTCCATACTGCAGCAAGTCTCCCAGCTTGCAAGCTTACTGTGAAGGTGCTGCTTCTCCAGGCCGGAGAAATAGTGGTACTCAAAGCCTTCAAGGTCTCTCCTGGCAGGCTTTCCCTGGAAAACTGCTTTAGCAACTCTTGCTCCCTTTAGAACATGCCTTGAGAAGAGCACCAACAGCCGCATCAGATTTAATCCTTGGTCCCCAGGAAAAGAAACGAGAACCCCACGACAATGCCACAGAAATGGCTCATTCCCAGGCAGGGAGCAGCATTTATTCAAACAGCACTAGCTCTGTGGAAACTCCACACCATTCTACTCTTGTGGAGACGAGACACCATTTCCACACATGCACCATCCCAGCGAGCTGCCAAGTGCAGGGAAGCACCCTAACCCAGGGTATTCTAGAGCTACCTCAGTGATCTGCGCTGGACTGGATTTTTTCTTTTAAAAAGATCTTCTATAGAAAATACAGGAGGACAACAAGAAATATCTAGAGTAACAGGCATCAGCTGTCATCCTCGTGTATCCCCACATGTAAAGATTGGTTCATCATTGTAAAATTTGTTCCTGTCTCGGAGATTAAGAGTCTGGCTTTTGTTCTTCTTTGCAGGAGAAGGTAACAAACTTGACCCACAGTGGAAGCAGTTTGTCTGTCCGTTGAAAGCCCTTAGACAAATGTGTTGGTAAGAATGTCCTCCTGCTGCTGCTGGTGCAGGGTTCCAATGCCAACTGCTGGGGCTGGTAAAGGAGGTCTGCTCACAAGATGGAGCTGAAATCAGAGTCAGGAGGAAATGATTAATTAAGCACAAACACAGGATTATCTCCATGTGAGGAAGAACTTCTTTCTTGTGAGGGTGCCAGAGCCCTGGCACAGGCTGCCCAGAGAGGCTGTGGAGTCTCCTTCTCTGGAGATCTTCCAAACCCGCTTGGATGCCACCCTGTGCCACGTGCTCTGGGTGTCCCTGCTGGAGCAGGGGGTTGGACTAGATTATCTCTAGAGGTCCCTTCCAACCTCAGCCATCCTGGGATTCTGTGTGTTGTGTGTGTCATGCTGATACTGACTGTCAGACATTGGTCAAGCTGGAATAAGTCCGGAGTTATCCTCCTTCTCCCAAAGAGATGTTTGTATACTGCAGTCTGCCACAGAGAACAGCAGCTTTGGGTTCTCCTCCTACATGTGTCACCTCATGTGTGTTATCTCCTACCTGGGATCTTAGTTCATCCCGTCTACTGAGACTAATTTTTACTTTCAGACTAAACACCTAGTGAAAGGAAGCTCCTGGGCTGTTCATCACCAGTAAATGGCGCTATAAGAAGCTCAAGTAATTTAAATTACAACACAATTTTGGTGTAGGCATTAGCATTAGTTTTATATGTCTGTACCACAGAATTTCAGTTAAAGAAGAGAACATCAAACTGCAGTTCAAATAGTAAAGCACCAAGTGGACATCTTACCTTAACTGCCAGCTGCTTTTCAAACCGTGGCGACACAAAGGACCATGGACCCATGTTCTGTGGTTCTTCCTGACTCCAAATAAAGTCTAAAGAAAGGATAAGGGCACATTACAAACACATTTGTATTTTCAGCAGCTCAAGAAAACCAACTTGTGTGGCACCTCTGAGTTCTTTTATCTATTTTGATTTACTGGCACCAACTTTGAAACAAAGGCTCATGGAGTTACATTCCTTTGCAAGTCATAGTTTGCTGCAGCCAAACCAAAAAGTATGACCATCATGAGGGCATAGGGTGGGCATACTCTTTTTTCCTTCTGTTTTCAGAAGCTACTTTCTCTGGCTCTCCATTTTAAAGGACTAGACAGCGGAGATCAATGCAAAAATGCCCCAATAGGTTTGCTCTGATTTTTAGTAGCAGTTCACAGATGTTAACAACAGTGCCCATACAAGTTCTTTTAGCACAAGGGGTAAACATAGGAACACTAAATGTATGGGGGAAAGGAGGTAAAGTTGAAGGCAAAAGTCTGTCTGACCTTTGGCACGGCTGTATTTGCTCAGCTCCAGCTGTAGGGCTTCCAGGGGGAAAGGACAGAGTTCTTCAAGTCTCACAATAGCTGTGCTGTGTTGTTTCTCTCCTAATGTCTCCCTCTGTTTTACCAAAGCATAGTAATGTTTTCCAGAACACAGAACCACTTGGGTGACCCTGAGAAAAAAACAGGAATGCCTGCATGTTTACTGTTTTACAGAAATTCTGTGCAAAACAGTCCTATTCTTCAAACAAAAAACAACCATCCTTTAAAGACAGTTTTATGGAGCTAATCTGACACCCTCGAGCATCCCTTTCTTCTTTGCCCTATCTTTCCTTCTTGCACAGAGTTGACAAATGAACTTCTGAGCACAGTGCTCCAGGGCCCAGAGGTTCTGTTTCCTCAGCAAACCTGGGGAAATTATATTCAGTGGGATTCAAACTCTTCTAGCTTTTACTCTCTAAAAGCTAAACATGTAGTCTAAAAGCTGGTTATCTTTTCTGCAGAGAGTGAACCAGAGGGAGAGAAGAGCACGACCAGAGGACACTTCTCTCACACCCCAGGGAGGGACTCCCGGAGAGAATCTATTCTCTCCAGCTGCAAAGGAGGACTTGGTGGCCTAACCTTAATGGACAAAGGCAAGAAGAGAAACCTCACTCTGTCTCTCGCCACCTCATTTAGAAATACAAGATGCAAAGACATTTACAGCCTTCTAATTAGGGTGAGGATGTGACCATTAAACATGCTGTCAGACCTTGCTGCTACTGGGACGACAAAGGTCACGTTCTTACCCTTGGGAGCCAGGTTTAATGGCCCAAATACTCAACTGTCATGCACCCAGATATTATATAACTAATAAGAAGCAAACAGAGGAAAAAAGAGAGAGGATTTGCTGTTTAGAAACAAATAAAACACCATATCAGTCACTCTACAGATGCCTCTTCCCCCCAGATGTCCTATTTTTCACATCACCTCAAAACTGAGCTGTTAGCTAGCAAAAGGGAGGATTTAATTTTCGGGCTTTCCTGCAGGAAAGGGAAGTTACCTTTTAGGATCTACTGAGGAGTCCCCGATGACAGGCTTAAATGTTGTCCTTGGAGCCATTTCTTCAAAACTGGACACAGCAGCCTGGATGGGAGATGGTTTTAAGTTACTAAATCTTGTTGCCTTTTTCCTCTGGCCAGTGTTAGAGCAAATATACTGAGACAGGGCTTGACAAATATAATAATAATAATATTTAATTAATAATAATATAATAATAAAATACTATTTTTTCCTCTCCTCCCCATTCCCATTCCCATGGGTGAAAGGTTCTCAGGAATGCAACCAGTCCTAACCCCATTTCTGGCTATTTTCTACCCAATTGTTTATCAGTCTACCCTGCCCCAAACAGACAAAACCCCATTGCTATAATACCAAAGCAGAGAGGACAATAAAAAAAAATATTAATAATAAAAAAACACAGAAAAGGGAAGAGAACAGAAATGAAGAGGAAGGGAGCAGGAAAAAAAAAGAGAGAAAAGAAGAATAAAGTTTTCCAGCTTACAGGGAGCCTGAGTAACACTTTGGGAGATATAACAATCAGAGGTTTCCTGAAGTTTCGGACCATTTGCCGCCGGAGTAAGTGGAAATACTGTGCTGGGGTGGTGGGATGCACAATGGACATGTTCACCTGGTCTCCATCAACTCCCTCTTCTGTGCTGTCACACATCTACAGAAGCAGAACATAGTCATAGCTTTTTGAGAACAAACAGTGACCCAAACATCCAAGACACAAGGCATGCTTGCTAGTGCCTATAGGAGTGGGAGAGCAAATATTTTTATTCTGGCACTGACTGAAAAGGAAGCAACTTCAAAAGAGAAACAGGCTCTAGCATTTAACTGATATATCTTAACCACCAACTTCAAACAGTTTTTAACCAGGACATGACCATTTTTACAACCAAGATAAGGTTGTGACTTTTTCATTAGAATGGCAGCATCCCTCTAAATGTGTAGCAAGCATCTCCTTTATAGCAAGCCATTATTTAGGTGAAACATCTTTCATTTAGTTACTGACACAGCCACCAGGGCACAACAGTGGCTATTTCCCGTCAAAACGTGGCACAGATTTACGTACCAATATTTAGTTGTGCCCAACTTTCTGTAGGAGCATCTGAGAGTGGCTTTCAGATTATAGCTGCCTGTTTCTCAACCCCCAAATAGTTTACGTTGAGAAGTTTCCCCTTAGAGATCTGCTATTGGCAACACAAACATTTTATCTTGCTACAAATTCTATCGTAAAGCAACCCCGCTGAAAAACAGCAGTGGGAAAAGGGACAGCAAGCAGTACTGAAGCACATCCTACAAGGGGTATCTGCAAAGGCCATGTAGCCTGTGCAAACAGCATGCAAATTTAATGTTACCACACACCAGTTTGGGAAGATAAGTGAGATTTCAGTTATCTACAATGGGAACAAGAAGCTTTTATTTTATTATTCGGTCATGGTGTTGCATTAGAGCTGCTATGGCAGCATTTAAACAGGAACGGCTTGCTCCCCATTTCCAGACCTGCACCTTCCTCCCGTTCCAGGCCAGCCCATCCATATCTCATCTCAACAGAAAAAAAAAGTGGATAAGGCTCCAGCTTCTGCTATCACCAGGAAGTACATTGGAATGTGACATTTAGTGGCAGGACTCCCAGAGCACTGGATGCAAGTGCTGCGAGAGGGATATATGAATCTGAGCAGCATGGCAGGCACCTGCAAGAAACGCTCCATCCGGCAGGAAGAGTGTTCAGGGCCTGCTCCGTCGTAGCCATGGGGAAGAAGAATTACTATTCCACTCTGCAGAAGCCACTTTGCTTCACCTAAAGAGACACAATGATGAAGAAAAATTATTGCCACAGAACACACATACTACCTTGCAAAAACTAGTGGGGGCGGTCAGGAAGTTATTAAATGCAACCTTGGAACATGCTGGCATTTAGTCATGAAATTCACAGTCGTGACTCAGCCCACAAGATGATCTGAAGCTTCCCATATTGACAAGTAACTTGGGACTTTTGGAAGTTTTTTTAAGCCTTTAAGTGATCAAATACATATAGAGTAAAATATGCAAGGGGGAAAAATAAAGACCTAATCAACTGTTCTTTTGGAATTATCATCATCTGCCAAGAGGATATCTTTCATTTTGTATGGATTGTCATCACAGAACAGTCACATACAAGCTGGGACAATATAGGCAAGCTAAGGGACTTTTGAGAAGACAGATTTCTTTTCTTGACACATTGTACATTTTCTTTAAGGTCAAAGGATTTTCTACAGATACACTTACTCAAAATGCCATATTTTAAGGGCATTAGCTCCTTGCACACTCACCTCCAGAGATGAAAGTGTCAAATATTATCTGGGCTCCGTTAAAGAAGTCTCCAAACTGAGCTTCCCAAATTGGTAGCAACTTGGGGCTCTCAATACTCATTCCATATTCAAAGCCAAGCACAGCTTCTTCAGACAAGGGACTGTTGCTCACCTAACAAAAGGAAATTGTTGGGAGAAGCCAGTGAGAGAGAAGACAACACAGGATTTACAACCTTGGGAACCAGGCATTCCAGTGTTTTTTTTAAAAAAAAAAAAAAAAAAAAAAAGAATTTTTGAACTAAGACATTAAGAAGAGGGAAGAAGAACTATTGACCTCCACAGGAAAGCAGAACCCATTATTAAATCTTTTTAAGAAGAGTAATTAACCATATACTACACCTATGGATGTACTACAGTAAAACATAAACCAGCAACATCCTCTAGTGAGGCTCTCTGTAACCAGAATGAGGTGCAACATGATACACCTAGATGCTGTGCACATAGATTTCTTCTTCTGATTTACTCAGGGTGTGAGTGCCTTGTCAGTTTGTGCTTCTGGGATTTCTTGGAATATTCAGGCTACATACACAGCCTGGACACACGTCTCAGACGCTTTCAAATATATGCATTCTGTTTCAGTGCAACTTAAAGAGGGTTGCCCAGTGGACCACAGAACCTACCTCTAGGAAACCCTTCTGGTCTGGGGACATATGATTCAAAGGTATGTAGGTATCATCTGTCTCTTGACAAACCAACATTGCGTGTCGTTGGCTAAAGGTTCCTCTGCCAACATCTTGTCCGCTTAGTCTGACATTAAACCCTTGCCAAGCAACAAGCAAAACACTAGATTAGTAAATCACTTAAGGAAACAAATATGCAGGACAGTAACTTCCCACTTCTAAATATCTGTTTCACGTTAAAACTCTTCTTTTGGCTTCACAGCTACATCAACACTGAGTGGGAATTTTTAACAAACAGCAGCTCCAACTCACAAGCACAGGCATTCTTAGACATTTCTCTTTCCTCTCCTCTTCTCTGCACTTGTCTTAGTGATAAGTGCATAAATTTGCTGAAGGAAATTTTGAGGTATGTACACCCAATGTCATACATAAATGGGCATTGGAATTCAGGTGAAAGAGGAGGGAAAAGAAATTCTAGTAAGATGCAGGCTCTTAAAGATGAGCATACCTATATGGCCCCGTTGATGCCAGCTGCAGTGCTAAGCACTATTTTTGGGGAGAGAACGTGCATGTGTGTCAGGGCAATAATTTTTGAAGATCCTGAGTACCCACTCTATAAGGATTAGTGACATATGGGACTGGTATTTACCTTCTTTTAGGACCATGCAGATGCAAGCTGTCTAAAACATACATCACATCCACTACTGGACTTAGAAACGCCTTGCAAGGCTAGTATTCTATTTTATTACCATCAAGAAAAAAAAAATCTCTTGTCAATTTGCTGCTTACCTTGACTCAGAAGTGAACCGAAGGCTAAAGCTTCTGCTGTTGCCCAGTCCAGTTTTTTTCCCTCCTCCACTTTTTGTACTCTTGACTAAACAAGTTAAAAAAAAACCCCACAAAGTTAGGGCTTTGCCTTTTGCCATTTCTATCTCTGCTTGTGACAAAGTGACATTAGAAGCTAGAAAAAGGGTAAGGAGAAACATGCTGTTTTCCTGCAATCAACTTGGTTTGGTCTGGAATACATATACTCTATTGCAGCACATGCTGAAGAAGGTTGTCTGCAGATCACAGACCTGAAGATGATTCGTGTGTTCACTTATACAGTCAATGAACTTTAGATTGACAGATTAGATATTAAAAAATCTAAAAAAAAAAAAAATTCAAAATTCTGTAAAAAAATCAATAAAATCTAAGCACAACAGGTTTAGGCCTTTCAATTCCCAGAATTCTCCCATTCTCTGCAGAACAGAGATTCCACCCAGACAAGGTTTTCTTGCTTTGGGCTGAGGAGACAAGAGCAGTCAGTCTTTCAAAATATTCATTCCATGGCCTCTCTATTGCTGCCAGTCAGACACCAGCCCCTGATCTCATTCATCACAGGGAAACATTTAGTATCAGACCTAAACCAATCTCAACTTTCCAAACAAATTTATCGATATTGGACATAGGGCCTTTCAAACCTGGCCACATGCATTTGTTCATGTATGTATAAACATCTACTATTGGCTTCAGAAACCAATTATTATCATTTTCCTGACTGACTCTCTCACAAGATACTCACTATAATCATGGAGTACAACATTGTAGCAATCTACTGCAACGGTTTCCATTTCTTCCAAGAATAAGAAACTGTATTTTCTACACAATTCTTTTCTTGACTATGACAAAATACTGTTAAGATAACAGTATCAAGTATTTGGTCTGTTTTGAAGAGAAGATAGGGTTTTCTTCAAACACAGGATAAAATGGCATCATCCTAGCCTCGAGGTGGGACAGGCAGAAGAGTATTCCCCTTCATAAGACTCTTTTTTTTTTTAATGACAACCTGTTCCAGAAAAAAAAAGTCTACTCTAACAAAGAGATATCTTTGAGCAATGGGACTAGAGACAGAACATCATTTTGTTCTCCCGACCTGTGCATAGGTCTTCAGAAGATGGCTGTGCATCTGGAGCTCTTCAGGCACCTCTACAGACTTGATGCCAATGAACTGGAGGAGCGGCACCGGCATTCCTGTGTCCCACGTGGTGATTTTAGCAGAAGGCTCAACCAGGCCTTTCCAGTGAGCCTGCAGGTTGGTGGGAGGTGGACTATACAAAGTCATGTTGGCAAGATGATCATTCAGTTTAGAATAGCAGGTTGTCTTTATCTCAGATACTTCAGCCTCAGTCATGAGCCCAGCAGCTACCAGGTGTTCTGCGTACGTGTCTGGGATACTCTTGCGTGATCTGTCAAGAAGGGAATCAAACTCCATAGACATTGAGCCCAAGGACAGTGTCATCAACAAGAAAATTCCACCTTATTATGGCAGATACTATGGAAATTTGAAATAAAGGGTGACTGGGTACATTCTACTCATTCAGGTGAAGTTTGCTTTCCTGGCAGTTTAAGACTGATAATGTCTTAGATGTCCTTCATTTAAAAAGCGCTTGCAACTGGTAGCTACAAAATGTATAAAAAAGGCTTCCCAATCAGAGTGACTCTGCCATCATGCAAATATTTAATCAAGAACTAACATTTTGTTTAAAAGTCAATGAACGTTCATGTAAGAGCTACGCTGACATTAACACTAGTCAGTACAGCAAAGGGTCTTCATTATACAGAGACTTTCTAGCACAGTTCCATGCCACACTTAAGTAGTATAGATACAAGGACATTTTGGGTTCCTCCATGAGGTGATGTAACCTTTACCTGATGATTTTGTACATGCTGGGGTTGGTGAAGAACGGCTCATCGAGCTCGTTGTGGCCCCACTGCCTGTAGCACAGCAGGTCGACTATCACATCCCCACGGAACTGCCGCTGGTACTCAACAGCCAGCCGCGTGGCACGGACAACTTCTTCAGGATCATCCCCGTTCACGTGGATTACTGCACACCCAACAATTTTACCTGCCCAGGGATTCAAAACAGCAATCAAAGAAATGCAAAGAAAATGGACCCAGACAGAACTCAGCAGGGAGACAGACAGCTTGTATGCAGCATGTTTAAGAAAAATGAAAGATGTTCTTAATACAGCTGGGAAAGGAGCTAAGGGTCTTCCCTGAGAGAAAGGGCAATGACGCAACCTGTTGTATTTGGTACGGTTTGAACTTGAAAGTGCTGAATTCCTAGAGTACTTTCTACACATGGCCCTGGAAGTCTCTTCACCTGTAATGAAGGGAATGCCAGCTCAAGGAAAGTGCAATAATACCACACGCTGTCCATTTTAGCAAATCTAAAGGATTTGCCAGCTGTTTGCTCTGATGAAAAAGACAATCATGTGAGGCTAATCTCAACGATATTTGCTAGTGTGTATTTCACTCTAGGAGATCTTGCTGGTTATAAATTATCTGTTAGTCAGGAAGGAAGAACAGTCCAGAACACCAAGCTTCTGGTTTAAGCTTAGAAATGGCATCAGCCTCAACTTCCAACTAAAAGCTGAGTAAGATTGTCTAGTAATACCCAAAATAGAAAAATAAAGGAGAATCTGACTTATAAACTCGCTCAAAAACACATCAGGAAGGTTTTCATTACATTTAATATGCTATATTTAGTATACATCTATTATATATGTTTTAAAGCTTGTCAATGACATGGCAAATGTTAAATGAATATAAAGACTTTGCTATAACCTGACAAGTATTTTATAACATCCTGTAAAGATGTGGCAAGATTTTCCATTGAAATTTAATCTTTGTCATGAAGCAGAGGAGGAGTGCATATTTTTAGTATTTAAATTTTTGCTAGTAGAAGGTAACCATAGAATCACAGAATGCTTAAGGTTGGAAGGGACCTCTAGAGATCATCTAGTCCAACCCCCTGCACACGCAGGGTCACCTAGAGCACGTGGCACAGGACTGCGTCCAAGCGGGTTTGGAAGATCTCCAGAGAAGGAGACTCCACAACCTCTCTGGGCAGCCTGTTCCAGGGCTCTGTCACACTCACTGATAAGAAATTTTTCCTTAAATTCATGCGGAACTTTTGGTGCTTCAGTTTGTGGCCATTACCTCTAGTTCTGTCAGTGGCCACCACTGAAAAGAGGCCAACACCATTCTCCTCACTGCCTCCCTTGAGGTACTTGTAGACACTGATCAGATCCCCTCTCAGCCTTCTCTTCTCCAGGCTGAACAGGCCCAGCTCCCTCAGCCTCTCCTCATAGGGCAGATGTTCCAGGCCCCTGACCATCCTTGTGGCCCTGCGCTGGACTCTCTCCAGCAGCTCCACATCCCTCTTGTCCTGTGGGGCTCAGAACTGGACACAATACTCCAGATGTGGCCTCACCACGGATGAGTAGAGGGGCAGGATCACCTCCCTCGACCTGCTGGAGATGCTCTTCTTAATGCACCCCAGGATCCCATTGGCCTTCTTGGCCACAAGAGCACACTGCTGCCTCATGGTCACCTTGTCGTCCACCATGACACCCAGGTCCCTCTCTGCAGAGCTGCTCTCCAGAAGGTCAGTCCCCAGCCTGTACTGGTGTCTGGGGTTATTCTTCCCCAGGTGCAGGACCTTGCACTTGGCCTTGTTGAATTGCATGAGGTTTCTCACCGCCCAGTTGTCCAGTCTGTCCAGGTCCCTCTGGATGGCAGCGCAGCCCTCTGGGGTATCGGCTACTCCTCCCAGTTTGGTATCATCAGCAAACTTGCTGAGGGAGCACTCTGTGCCTTCATCCAGGTCATTGATGAATACAATCAATAATAACTAGAATTCCTACTCTATTATAAAAATGAATATAGACTAAGTCCCTAGGACCCGCGAGCATTTGCTAAAAAAGCTCAGATCATGAGAACACAAAGCAGATGTTCACACTCAAGTTTTAAATCCTAATGTTAAAATCCAACATTAGACCATTTCCTTTCCAACATACCAATGTCACTACAGTACAGAGATGATCGTCCTCGCTCTGCAGGAGTGGTGTAGCCCAGCTGATTATTTACAATCAAATGGATGCTCCCACCAACTCTGAAATGTGGTAGATTAGAGAGGGTCAGTGTTTCAGGAACAATCCCTTGCCCAGAGAAAGCAGCGTCACCATGAACCTACATTAGAGAAGAAGATGGAGAAGTTATTAAAAAAGGAGGAATAGCAAAAATCAAAACAACTTAATATGTAGGACCTTTTAAATGGAGTAGGTAGAATGCAACCTACCCGGTTCTTACCTCTCATTCTGTCTATTGTTTTAATGATTTGAAACCTACAGTACTGTAACAAATGCAAGGTCATAGAAACAAACACCTTTCCATGAAGTGCGTGACCTCACATCTACTTGGAACAGACCTATAAATTCTTAAAATCAATCCATGAGTGTATCACTAGTACCAAGGCTATAGCAAAGCTGCAATGGGTGTTAGCCAGCACTGACAATGAATAAAACCAAGACAACTGCCACAGTAGGTACTACATCCTGCTGGAAGTTAAACGGTGGAGATGAACTGTAAGTGACCTGTGCCTGCTCACACCTTACTAAATAGAGACAAGAACAGATACATTAGGAAATGGAGTGGAAAAGAAACTGAAGAAAGCACTTAAATCAAATGAAAGGCCTCAGAAGGGCATAAAAGCTAAGCTGTTAGGTTTATAAACAGCAAATAAACATCACAAATTAAAAAGAAATGGATTGGAAGGGAAAGGGAGGCAACTGTGACATCCAGACCAGGTTTCCAAGGCTAAAAATACTGGAATAAATTGACGACTTGCTTTGAAACTAGGGCTAGTTTGCCATTGATGTTCATTACATGTGGCAGGAATACAGTTTTGTCCCAAATTCTATTTGCTTTAGACTTTGCAAATGTTTAAGAGAATGACCACTTGTATTTCTGAATGCAAGACAAGAAAAGTTATCAAGAAACAGCTTCCATGATTATAAAAGACAATTAAAGGAGCAAGAACTTATTCCAGTAGGCAAAAAGAGACTTATTTTAACAGTATCATGATAAGATGGCTAATTGCTAAACTTTTCTATAGATTTTGCTACCTGTAGAAGTTGCTACCTATTCTTTACCTGGTACCTTTAATTTAAAAGAAGGCTAGCAGTGGTAGCTTAAATGCAAAAGCAGTCTAGGAGGAAAAATATACACACAGCTTTCAGTGCAGAGCATCCTTAACCATGATGCAGGCATCAAAATCAGCTCTCTAGAAGTGGAATTGTTTGAATACCAATATTGCCATTTGTATCAACTAGGTATCTTCCTTTCCCTCCCCATTTCTTAAAATAAAAACAGTTCTTCACACTCTACATCAATACACATTTGATATTATATAAACCGTTTCTGTTCATATGTGAGCAAAATACCTGCAGACAAATGACGCTGTCCCCAGGCTGTGCAGAGCTCTCCGGGGAGTAATCGCCATCGAGCAGCGTCTGCTGCCGGCCCCGCGTCTTGCCAACTGCCACTGGATTGATGGCTTCCAAGTGCGACGGGTTGGGCAGCAAGGTAACATGCACTGGCCTGTGCGATCCAAAGTCGAGGTCTACAGAAGACGTGAGGTGGGAGAGAACATCCCCGATGGCCGGTGAATTCTCCGGAAACTCGCTCAAACCCCGCATCTTACGAAACATGAGCTGCATGGGAATAAAGCTAGTTAAAAACGTCCTCTTTCCATGTTAAAAGAAACACATTTTCAGGATTGTATGCCCTCCCACTCCTTCCATTGTGAGCATGCCTCAGGAAAGAGCACAAGCATCTTTCTTAGGCTTCTTAGCTGTCTCCTGGGGAGAATAGGCTAAAATACTGACAGGAAGGAATACGTTCTCACGTAAGTAACTTACTTATTGCTCCAGCTTTGGCAACAAGATACGCCTATGGTGTTAATTCATTGACAAATAAATGAGACACAGACCAACCGTCAACAAGTCTGTAAACCTCTACCTCAGGTGGAAGCTGAAGCAAGCCTGTGAGGAGGTTAAGTCTCCCACGATGAGGCATTCCAAGGATGATATCCGTCACGCCGCTGTACGCGCACATCTTGAACAACTCATGGAAGAAGCCCATCATACTCTCTGCTCCTTCACCACCATATCTCTTCACTGTGGCAAACTTCGTGGCTAAGAAGCGATCAAACTCCTATTAAAAATGGGAGAACTTGTGCATTAGCCTATTTTAAACAGCAACATTCTGTTTCTAAAACACAAACATGATTTCTGCTTGCACCTTTATGGCACACAAAGGTGAATGCACCCTTGAAGAGTCTCAGCTCTTTTTCCACTCACACTTTCTAAAGACCAGAAGCTATAATGAATGCCAGAAATCAGCTAACACCTCTTCTAAGATGCTAATCCAATAAAGACTGCATTAAGGATCAAACTTTCTCTACCTAACATGAAGGGACAAGCAACACTAAGAAAAATAGTAAACTCCTTAATAATTTAACTGTTTTAGATGCTAGAGAAGCACAATGTTTCATTTTGATTACTATCACAGTCCTTGGTACATATGTAGAAGAATGCTTGAGAGAAGGAAAATATATTAATCTGGATTTACTTCAGTTTCCTCTCACTCCTCCCACTACACTCATCTACTCCTAGAGAGCTTTCACAAGTGACAAAGTTTTGGAGCACTAAATGTGTCTACAGTGTTTTGGAGCTCAGGACTGAAAATAGACTAAGACTGTAACTGAGAAGGGAAGACTGAGCAACAGCCAGAAACCTGTGCCAAATCCTGAACACTTTCTAGCTAAGTAACCCTCAATTCCAAGAAATAATGTACACAAAACTAAGCACACACAAAAGCATTTCTTTTCTTTTGGAGGTAACTTGGACACTCTGTGTGCTGTGCTGAAGTCAATATGGGATTTATCAGAGTCCTGATTTCACCTTTCTGCCTCACTAACAAAACCCCCTTAACTGCAAGAGGCAAGAAAGCAATGAAATGTGCCATATACTTCTATTTAGTCACTGGTAAGTATTACATTTAATACTCCTTCCATTTGGAATACTGGAAACAGGGACACCTTCACAGATCCTGCTCTTCTACCTTTGCATCCTTCTGGATAAGGCGGGGAGAGAGAGGAGAAAAAAAGAAAATTTTTCACAGTACAGAAATATTTATATTAATTCCCTAAACCACTTAGATCTATGCATGTTGCAAGTAAAAGTCTCTCACTGTCTTTATAGACTGCATGAGAAAATGGTTCCTTTGCTGAAAACTTGAGCTTTAAAGCTCATAAAACAAAACAAAATGAGGCTGGCAGTAAAAGCAAAATACACAACGTCTAAACTGGAGCACAAAATTTCATAGGGTTCTGGCCAATCTTGTCTTCTGGTCAGTAATATTTAAAACAAGCTGTCTGACCATTGGGTCTGGGAGAATTTCACTTTCACTTAATATTGATCACTCTTGGGTTTGTACAATCTTTTTCATGTCTCCATATGCTGCAGAACATGTTGCAAAAATATGCATTACTAACAGTATCTGTTCTCTTTAGTCATAAAAGCTTGAGTTTGGCACTGGCTAGAAATACTTGTATAGAATTAACTTCTGAAGCAATTAATACTAGCCAAAAGATACTGTTATTTCTTTCAGCAACAGCTGCTAAGTAAACTCAGCAACAAATGCAGTGACCCAAAACCCTGCGTTTGGCAGACAAAACCTTGTACTTTTCTCTCTGACATACTCATATTTCTCAAAGTCTTTCAGGATAGGGATTGTTCTTTTTGTTCTCTGCTTGGATAATGTTCATGACAGTGGAGAGTCCATGATAGACTCCATAGCTCTTCAATTAATTACAGTAATGACTGTAATTGTAAAATAAGAGTGAATATGATACCTGGGACTCCAGCATCAGCTTGCATAAATGCTTTTTCTCTTCAGTTGTAAATGCTTCCTGTTTTAGCTCCTCAAACCTTTTAGCAAACCATTTTCTCTCCTCCAAGGTTGGAAGCTGGCTTGTTTCTATGGAAATATGCCCGCAGTATATATGGTCAAGGTAAGTCAACACATCCTCCAGGGAAGCCTCTTCTTTCCCCATGTTTAGAAGCCCTAGTCAGAAGGAAATGCATTAGCCACATCAAGAAGAGAAAATGGCACTAAGGACTAAAGCGTTCTCTTGCAATTTCACTAAAATTTTGAGAGTAAAATTTCATATTTTATCTATCCTTTATTAAAAGCAAACAAACAAAATCTTTACAAGCACACTCCAGTATCTTAAAGCATAGGCCTGTGATTTACAAGGTGTTCTAAATGCTCTTCTGGAGCATCTTCATGAAGAGCTTGCCATGAATGACATCAAGTCAATGTTTTTTGCAACTCGGGGTATCACTCGATATCTTGAGAGATATCAGCGACAAGATAATGCAATCATGGTTGCATCACAAGTAAATAAACATCCAGTTTGCAGATGGAGAAAATAAAGCATGGAGAGAAACTCCTAATTGCTCAAGGCCACAGTGAAAGCCAGAGAGAGCCAAGAAAAGACAAGAAATCTTGACTTCTGTTCCAGTGCTCTGGCATCTGCCCTGGTGTCAAGTATCATGCTAAAATACAGAGTGCTACAGTAACAAAAGCAATTAATGTATAACCTCAGTAGCTGTAAGAACAAGTGAAAATGTTCATGGTTTCTACAGATGCTAGAAGGTAGCCACTCATTACACCATGACTTGTGCAATAAGCACATAAGCAGGCTGAAGTTAGCAGTTTTCTGTTCAGCAGTTACTGATTGAACGGCTGTTCGATACTTGGCTCCTCTGCAGAGGACACAGCTTCATTTTGTTGTGATAAGATCGCAGACTTACCTGTGGTAACGAAAGGCCCCTGAAGAACTTCTGTCAGCTCTCGAATTTCGGGTACCATGTTCATAACAGCTTGGCCAGCAAATAAAGGATTTATTTTTGCTGCTTTGTGGCCATGTTCGGAGTATGCGGTTATTAAACGAGCAAGACCATGGTCAACTGAACATAAAAAGAAAACAGCAGTACAGCACAGGTGCTCACACTCACAGCACTAACAGAAGAGGATGCTGCCTACTGATATTCATCAAGGTTGTGACTGGAAAGATAATTCTTCCAGTCAGTTGTTTTCACTGCAGTGTCCCACTCACTATCCTCCCTTTTCTTTACAGCATCAAACCTAAACTGCTGGTCTCCATCTTGGTCCATTCCCACCCAAACCATGATCATCAGCAGTCCTGAGAGGTCAATTTATACCCTGTCTCACGACAACAGCTCCCATCATTTCTCCTGTGGCTCCCCTCATAAATAACCCTCTTGTAACCATGCACAAACCATTTTCCATGAAATCTGTCTACAACAACCTGAGAGTGGCCAAGGTATCAACGTGTAAAGTCTTATTTCCTTAGCTGACTCAATCAAGGGACAGGACAGTAGAGTCTCAACAATAATTCAGTTCCTAAAACCTAATAAAAGTGTGGCCAGAAGCCACAAAACAACAGTACGGACAACCAGCTACCATTACAGTAACCACAAAATAGTCTTGGACAGTGGCACAAATATAGAGGAGTTGGAGTTCCTGAGGTGGTAGAAAGGTTCGGGAATGGAGGTTCAGCCCACATCAGCTCTCCTGCACACAGAAATATTGCTCAGGTCTCACATTGGACTTGCTGCAGGACAAACAAGAGGAGAATCTGGATGATCACACAGGATGACAGTTTGATGTCACCTTAAGACTTTGCTCAACACAAAGAAGCTCCTCTCAAATACTATTTCTTCAAGCTATCCATGAAGCAAGTTCAAGGTTTAAAATGGCTTTAAGAAAACAGTGATCTCTTCAAGGACGAGTTTCTAGTAGGAAATCTTGCAGATAACGACCAAGATACTATCCTGATACCACGCTGGGTCAGACATATCACAAATCCAGTTATGTGAACACATTTTTCAACAGACATCGTAAACACAGCGCTGAAACTTTGCTTTGACGCTGAAACATTATCAATGTGAGCAAAACACGACCGACGGAAAGGTCATGGGCACCACGATGCTACCAGCAGGCAGAGAGCACAGACCAGCAAGGGAACCGATAACCAGTAACACCGCGGGCAGAAACTTGCTGATTGACCCACGTGAATCAGTTCATGCTGCGTTTCGGATGGTTTTAATGCTTTTTTATTCATTCCCCAATAAAGCCGCAGCCTTGGCAGCATTCAGGTCTGAATCTGGAACAATAAATACTGCTCCAAAACAATCTTTACTTCTTCGATACTTATTTTTGAGTGACTTCACATGACAATTCAACCGCTCTCCTCCTATCACCGCTCTCCTTCCCTGCCCAGCAGGACGGGTTGAGCTACCCTGGGCGCTAAGGGGTTTCGGTTGCTGCCCCTATGCCGATCATGTCCACAAGGTGCTCGAGTCACATCAGCCACCCCAGTCACTGCGTGGGGACAACGCTCCTACCCTACAAAAGGGAGCTTTCCTTTGGGAAAGATTTTCCCTACTATACAACTGCTAAAAGTGTCCCAGCGAGTGCTGGGTCTTGGCACACTTTCCTGAGAACGGGAAAAAAAACAACCCTGCAGTTACAACCTGAGGAAAAAAACTCCCGATTTGGGGCAGGCAAACCCAGGCCGCGGCGCCCCCTCAGCGCGGGGAGGGGAGGGAATAAAGGGGAGGAAAGAAGGGAGCGAAGAAGGGAAGGAAGGGAAGGAGGAGGACGGGGAGGCCCCGACCTGCTGTGCCGCGCGGCTCGGCCGCGGCGCCGCCGCCCGCCGCCGCCTTGCGCGGCTTGTAGCCGTAGACGCCGCGCTCCGTGCGGTACCAGCGCCGCAGGCCGCCTCGCCAGGGCGCGCAACGAGCCGCCAGAGCCGCCGCCATGGCCGTGGCCGTGGCGCTGCCGAGCGCCGCCCACGGCTTCCCCGGGCAGCGCCGCCCCCGCCGCGGGGAGAGCCCCGAGCCCGCCCGGCCTCCGCGGCGGGGAGCCCCGAGCCCGCCCGGCCACCCCGGCCTCCGCCGCGGGGAGCGCGATCCGGAGGGAAAGGAGCCGCTGGCTCCGCCATTTCCCTCGGCCCCCACACGGGCTCCTCTGGCTGTCCCTGGCGCTCCTCAGGGCACCGGACCATATTCCTGAGGTCGGGAGAGGGTTGGAAGTGTAGCCTTGTCTCCTGATTTCCCATAGGAAGGTCGTGGCGGGCTCCGTGGTCTCTCCTGGGGATCCTCACGGTTCGACGTGAGCCCACCTGGAGTGCGCATGAACCGAGCCGGGAAGAGCCCCGTAACCTCGTCACCTCACAAAACTCATGAGTTGGGTTTTCCATGAAAAAGCTAAGATAAAATCTGTTGCTAAAAGCTTAAATCTCTCTCTCTCTCTCTTTTTTTTTTTTTTTTTCCCACCCATTTTGAGTCCTTGGAGCTGCCTTGTTGCCTCAGTGCGCCAGGAGACGCACTGCTAGAAGACAGAGGCTTTAGGAGCTTCTGTGGGGATCACCATCGTTCCTACAACCTGAAAAAACTATTTTTCTTCTTCAAATCAAACAGTGATTATACGGTTTTGAGATTGCCAGAACTGATTTTAGCCCCTGAAATGGGCATGGCACTGCAGATAGGCAGGGATTTGGTGGCATTTATAGGTCTTGGAGACATTCGTATTCCTCAGGGCTGGCATGGGGCTGTTTTTATGCAGATCTGTAAAAGCCAATTTGTGAGGAAAAAGGAGCAAATGACCTTTAATGCTGCAAAGAAAGAGAATGGATAGTGCTATTGGACAGCTAATGTACGGCCAATAGGGCAAAGCCCAGTAGAAATGTGCCTTCTGGTCTTATTTTTTAATGTATATTGAGGACAAGGGAACTTGAAAATAATGTTGCTGCATCACATGCACGGTACAGCTAAGTTGACAATAAAAAGGAAGAAAAGCTTGATATAATCCAATATTTCTGTCCTGCACTTGAAATACTGCAGACAGATCACATGTTGAAATACTTTTCCACAGTTCTTAAGCAAATATTTGTCAAATAGCAGATATAATGCTTTTGCCTTAAAGCAGACAGAACACGAATTGAATATTTCTCTTCTAAGTTAGCACTGACAGGAAGAGGTCTTAAATATTAAACATCTAAATGATAAAGCTAATGCTACCAAATGTTTAGAAGAAACTAAAGGAGGTGGTTCAATAACAGACTCTTGATCCAGGGAAGTAATTGAATGTTTGTATATATAGGTTCACTTACTGCTTTAATCAGCCCTAAGCACAGGCTCATGGGATAAATACCAAATCAATCTTTTTAGTTTAGAGATTCAAAGTTCAGTCGACTGAGATTTAAAGCACTGAATGTTACTTTGCAGACTTGCCAGCATCAGCATCTTCCCTGGGATACGGCTACAGATGGCAAAACTGCTGTAACTACATCTGGGGCAATAGCAGAGCTCTTTCCTTGCCTTTGGTTCCTGAGATATTAAAAAGGCCCAAAAGGCCCTGGCCGAGAAATTAGGAATGGTTCAAAATCAAGTATAAAACTGTCCACCCATTGGAACTAAACTTACAATATTTTTAACAGAAAATTTGTCATCAACTGGGAGTATTTCTAAAGGGATTCAAAAGGGATTGCAGTCCCTGACGCTGCTGTAATTATTACCAACCTGGACACACTTCCCAAAAAGTAGGTAAATCCCAACAAAGTTGTCAGCTGGAGGTGAGGGATGTCTTGGATCTGAATCTCATGCTTGTCTCATACGTAAGCAAATGAGATTATTTTAACAGAATCAGGTGTGAACTTAGACACCTGGGGAAAAACAAAAGAAAACAAAATGTCCACTAAAATGTAGTCCCTTCTTGGGAAACAGTGATCGTAACTAATCTGTGAAAACTATGGGAATAAAGCAGATGGGAACGCAAAAACTGTTTTGGCTACAAGGCAATATTGAGTACACACACAGATTCTAACTTGATGTTAATGTGACTGCTTGCTAAACATTGTGTCCGTGTTTTGCACTGGTAATTCAGGAAACATTGAAAAAGTTGGAAAGAAGAGCTTGAAGAATTAAAAAATGAGAAGAGGCACTTTATATCTGAGACTCAAGCAAGGACATCTTTTGATTAGTGGGAAAGCTCTATCAGTTTGTAAGTAGGCACCTAGCTATGAAACAGGTAATCCATAAGAAATAGGGTTTTGACCTGCCAGAGCAAGGTAAAACAAGATTTACTTGCATGGCCTTTGCAAAAGACAGTTCCAGTATAGCTGTGGTTGGTGGGGAATGTGGGATGGTCTCTGGAAATAGTAAAGAAGGAGCTATTGTTTTCTTTCAAAACTGAAAACTGAAATCTAAACCAAAGATAATGTTGAGCCTGCCTTTTCAAACTGGAACAAAACAGCTTTGGCAGCACCAACATTTAATCTCCCATTCTCTTTTTTTTTTTTCTGTTTTTTTTTTTCCTCTCTCTCTGCCCTTTTTTTTTTTTTAAAGCACATGGATCTTCTCCATTGTGTTAAATCAAGTTAATCATCACAGTAAATCAACCTGATTTGGAAAGTACAGAAAATCTTGGGATAGCAAGGACACTTGGATGATCTATGTAAACAACAAGCATGACTTCAGCCTTTCAAACATGCATTAATAAACTTTTCCAAAAAGAGATTTTTAAAAGTGTCTGTAAAAATAAGCAACGAAGGAAGAAGGAGGAACAACAGGAAAGGCGAGGAGCTCTGTTATGGAAAAAAAACCTGTCTGGTCCTGTAACAGTTGGCAGAGGAGACCTAAAACTCTGCCTCGTTACACAGTAAACAGGGTATTAAATTTGGGCACCCTCTTGCCTGTGAATAAAAGGTGGCTTTAACTGCTGAATAACCTCGTTATGCACATGCAGGCCCGGGACTGATGCCATGTTGAGTATTTTTGTGCACTTGTTGGGGGGTGTAACCACTGCTGTGACTATGGAAAGACTCCTATTGGAAACCTCAGTGCTTGGAAAAGGGATCGGGATTGTCAATGTCAACTCTGCACCAGATTCATATCCTTAAATTCTGGATTGTGCGGAGTGGGCTTTCTTTCTTGGGTTTGGGCTAATTTAGAGCGGGATGATAGTCAAGCTTGGCCAGACTCGCCGATTATGAGCCTTTCATGTCAATTTGGAGGTTTTGTACAACTAAATTAACAACTATAAATGCTTCCACATATCCAGACAGCAGTACTGCCACCGCAGGAGCACAGGGTGGAGATACCGGAATTTTGCAGTTCATTCTGCCAACTCACACTGGGAATCCGAAAATGAGATGGTTATTTTTGGTGACTCGTTTTGGTATCAGGTCAGATCATCCATGTAATTCAACAACTTGAATTTTGCTTAATTATGGCTTACGGCTCCCCTCCCTTCAAGGCATCATCCAGGGGCAATCAGACTCAAGCAAACACTGCTCAGAATCATAGAATCACAGAATGCTTAAGTTTGGAAGGGACCTCCAGAGATCATCTAGTCCAACCCCCCTGCTCCAGCAGGGACACCCAGAGCACGTGGCACAGGGTGGCATCCAGGCGGGTTTGGAAGATCTCCAGAGAAGGAGACTCCACAGCCTCTCTGGGCAGCCTGTTCCAGGGCTCTGTCACACTCACTGTTAAGAATTTTTTCCTTAAGTTTCTGTGGAACTTTTGATGCTTTAGTGTCTGGCTGTTTCTTCTAGAAATATTAAATCAGAATGATTATTATATTTACATTAACATTTTAACATACATGCCAGTTTGATACACAGACTTGAAAGAGACTTGGAGCTTTAACTACTTAAAAACTACTATCCTACTACTACTGCTAATTGTCCATTAGAAATAATATGCTATACTATAAAATACAATAGAGAACATCCATAACATTACCTAACCACGTGATTTAACTCAGCATTAGGTCATGGTCATTATTTTTTTCATCACGGTGAGGACTAAAGACGTAAAAACCCAGGTTTCCCTCTTGGTACTCTAGGCAGGCAGGATCGTTTCCAGTCTAATTAAGAGAGGAACTCTCCAAAATCGGGGGGAGAGATCACCAAAGGGAGTGCAGAATTGCTTTAAAACATCATTTTGAAGCTATTTTGGGGAAAGTGCCACAGATACCCTGTTTTTTTTTTTTTCACTCAAAACCGTGCTTTTAAGCGTGTTTGTGTTAACAACGACCGGGGTGAGAAACGTTTCCCCCTCGCCTCCGGGCAAACGGCACCCCCGGCTCCCGCTCCTCTCGCCGCCGCCGGGTGACGTCACGGCGGTGACGTCAGGCGGCGAAGAACCGCCGCAGCGGGTCGGGCGCAAATCCCTTCCCCGCCCTCGGCCACTTCCGCCTCCGCAGCCCCCGGTAGCGCGAGTGGGGGCCGTCCGCTCGTAGGACCCCGCCAGGGGCTGCCCGCCGTGCTGCCTGACGCCGGCCTCCGGAATCCACCGCTGGACGAGCGGCCCGCAGCAGCGGCCGCGGCGCGGGTAGGTGACTCCTCGTTGGCTTTCGGTGCCGCGCGCTGGAGAGGAGGGCGAGTGGCGCAGTCTGGTGGGGAAGCGGCGGCGCGGCGGCTCAGGCAGGGTGGCGGGGCGGCCGAAAAGGGCGGTGCGAGGCGCGAGGAGCGCGGGGTCCTCGCGCGCCAGGGCGGGCGGTGGCGGCGCTCCCAGAGGCCGCGCTCATGTCGGCCCCGCGCGCAGGTACCGGAGTGGGGGGGATGCGGCGCGAGGCGGCCCTGGCGCTGCGGGGCGGCCCGGGGGACGCGGCGTGAGGCGGCCCCGGCGCTGCGGGGCGGCCCGCTGTGGGCAGGGCCGCGCGGCGGGGGCAGCTCCGTGGCCGCGGGGCCGGAGAGGCGCCCGAGCGGCCCGCGGGCCGCGCGCGGGTTCGCTGTGCGTTGCTTTTCGTATTGTGCTCGGCGTTAAAGGAAGCGTCTGTCGCGTTTCGGTTCTGAGGAGTGTTAACGTGCCGAGGAAGGTCGGAGGCGTAACGGACAGGTTTCGCCGCCGTTAAAAAGCGTGTCGCCGGGAGCTCCCGCGTACGCTCGTTATCTCCCTAACCCATTTTGTAAAACAGCTGCATAAAGGATTGTTTAGGCGGCTAAGCCGACTTCTAATAGCAGTACAAAAACAGTGGGGGAAAGTTTAGTAAAACAGTCGTTTTTTTCTCTGTATGTGATGCTTATACCGTGATGTTTTGCCTCCCATACTTGTGTTTGTGAGATTCCAAATCACGGATGTTCTCTGTGATAATCTGTTTTTGTTGATGTGAGAGAACTAAGCAGCTCAGGACAAGGTAGTGGTGGTTTTTGTGCTTGTGTTCTGAATGGCAGTTACGGTAACGATACTGGTCTTTAATACCGTGTACTAACTCCTTGGGTGCCTGGAGAATAAGCCTTTATGTCAGTATTTTTCTGCTAAATGTTGTATAATTGTATCGTGTTTTCACAAAATGATATTGATGTGAAAAACTGAATATGAATTGAAAAGCAATAAGTAGTGTTTAATTAAGCTTCAGTTTCGGCAGGAAATAATATTAGAAAAAATAATATATTTTTTCACTAGGGAAATAATCTCTCTGGGTGATGAAACTAATGTGCTGCATATACAGAACTTCTCAATAACTGTATAGATTCTGATAACAGACTCCAAGAGCATGTTGAACTTGTGTCTTCTCTCTGTCACCTCTGGTCTATTTTTGATCTGTGAAGCACTAATTCCTCTGCTCTGTTGGTTTCTGAAGTTCATTTTGCCTTCTCTCGTTTTCACCAGTAACTCAGAAAAGTATTAGGTACTAAATGAAAGTTTTTTTTTTTTTTTGATAACTCCTTGCCATTCCCTTATTTGAACCTAACTGTGTATCTTCAGCCTGTCTCTTTTTTCCATAGGTTTCCTGTGAAACTGAGACTTAATGGTGTGCTGTCTCTCCGTTTGCTTCTTTCCTTCTGTGTCTTTTAACTTCTGAACCTTTTGGCCGGGTTCAGTCAGATCAGACAGCTGGAAGTTTCAGTGGGATAACCTTTCTAGAGATCTTGTGATAATCAGCAGTTGAGGAGAAGGAAAACAAATTAACATTTGCACTGAGCGAAGGCAGCAGCGGCACTCGGTGAACAACTCGCTTCTGTCTGTGCTCCCTTGGCACGGGTGTCCGGAGCAGTGAATCAGTGTGTGCAGCTTGGTGACAGCCACCACGCTGGCTGCTCCATGTAGTCAGTAGCTGCTAGATGCAGAGATACCCAGTGGGCGGCACGGAGTATTGCAATGCATTTTTATTCTGTGATAGATGATAGAAATCCGCTGGAAAGTAGGTTTCTGTAGCACCAATGTTCATGGCAGGGAGGGAGCAGTGCTGTTGCTTTGGGATCAAAATTGAAATGTGCCTGATTTTGCTCAATTCTCTTTCTCTATCCAATCCACTCTCTCTTGCTTTTATAAAAGTAAATATGGAATGTTCCTTTAAAACAGAATTCTGAGTTTCTGTAAGTGATATTCACCTTCTTATTTACCTCTCTTATTCAGTATTCACCCTCTAATGGTGAAAACTGTTTTTTAGTAAGTGACCATGATGGTAAAAATTGCATGTGTAGCTGATTTCTCCCTTCTTCCCCCGTCATTTTATTCCCCATTAAGTTGCTCAATGAACAGCATGTAGGGAACAAAGATAAAACCTCGAGTATTGAAATCATAATGTGCTGGGGTTGTTTGTTTGTTTTTCAGTATTTCTTTAATTAAACAACCATCTTCTCCAGTGTTTTCCTTTTAAACTTAAGCAGAACTTTATCTTTCAGAATATAACACTTTTTTTTTTTTTTTCCAAATGAACATATTGCTTTGTTTTTGTGTTTAATAGGCTTCTTGGTGACCATAAACCTTTAAATTTAATAAAACTATCTTACGGAGTCCCATGCAAAGACTTTCACAGATATAGTCTTGTTTATGTGATCTTAAAGCAATGTTTGAATGTTAAAGCTTTGAAAGCCTTTATATACAGAGCTACTGTAGCTGACTTGAACCTGTACAACTTCCAGTATGTACTCGGAGTGAGAAAAGATCAGTGACAAACTATTAATGAACTTTACTGCTGAGTTTCAAACAAAATATTTAGATGGTTTGAATCTTCTGGATGGATCTTTGAGCACCAGGCCCTATTTAACTTCTGGTTGTAGACTAAAAAGAGTACTAACAAATTTGTTAGTACTTGTGTAACTGAAACCACTTAAATCTACATAACAAATGAGTGCACGAAACATCTTTTCATTGGTACTGTTGCCAGTTGCTATTACAGAGACCAAATCATTAATACATTCTCCATTGATAAGGCTTCACTGCTTTCTTTTTATTTGAAGAAAACTTTCAACTTTTACTCTATCTGAATATTCTGTCTTATTAATTTTTGTGTGAATGAAATGTAGAAGTTATACAGTGATAGGAGTGGTAATTGGGAATTGAGCAAGTATTAGGAATAAAGTCGAGCAATGCTTCTCTAGGAGATTTTTTTGCATGCAACATATGTGCTTAACTCAATATAAATTTGTGCTGCTCATGTATTGGGTGGCTCTATGGGCTGTTTCAGTCTTGTCTGGCCCTCTCTGATCCTGCATATGAGTGTCCAGCAGAGCATCCTTGCTTTAAGGAGACTAATTGTGTTCTGGACTCTATATGCAAGAGTTATCCAGCAGGTTGTGGGAAGAGATTCTTCCCCTCTTTTACAGACTTGCAGGATCACATCTGGGTGCTAAGTACCAGAGAGGCCGCAACTGCATGAGACATGCATTGATCCAGTGCAGTAGACTCAGGAGGACCACCGAGACACTTGGGGTGGAAGTACAAGATGCCTGAAGAGAGGCTGAGAGGACTTGAATTCTCCAACCATAAGAAGAGAAAGGGAGGTCTACCGCTATAAGAAGGGGAATGGAGAAGATGAAACCAGGTTCTTCTCAAGGTTGCACAGACAAGGAGCAAAAATCACAAGCTGGAACTTGGCATATTCCATTATGATATTACAAAAACCTTTTTCATCATGTGGGTGCTGGGGTGTTGGAATGGGGGCATGGAAAGGCTGTGAAATATCTGTTCTGGGAGATATTAAAAACTTAACTCTACCAAACTCTGAGCAACTTCATCTAATTGCACTTCCTTTGAGAAGTGTGTTGAACTAGATGATTTTCAGAGGTCCTTTCATACCTAAATTATTCCATGATTCTGTCCTTTTTTTATTCAATATACTATTAACTCTTGGATTCTGAGCCAAATGCAAACACAGAATAGAAGGCTAGAAATCCCAAAGATGATAAAACTTCTACAAGCCTTATGGGAGAAAAATAAATGACTAGAAAGATGCAAATCAGTATTTTTGATAACTCTTGATTGTAACGTTTCAATTATTTTCATTTGTCCTGGGGGCAGGAAGGCTTATACTGTGCTGGTACTCGTGCTCTAGGGAAGAATGCTTGCAATATTTGAGAAATTTGGGCAAGGGTGAGGAGAGTGAACTAAAGACGAACTTTTCACGCTGAGGGTAGTCAAGCATTGGACCATTTGTCCAAAGAGATTGTGCAGCCTCCTTCCTTGGAGGCTTTCAAGACTGGACTGGTGCAAGTCCAGAGCAACCCCAGAGCTGATCCTGCCCTGAACAGGACATAGAATCTCTCTGAATTATTGTATGATCCTAAACACAACTGTACAAGGTTGGAATATTCTTAGGAGGTGTCTAGAAAGGTTTGTGAGATGAATGTGTTTACAGTAACATAGAATATAAGTCATGGGGAATTAAGTTTTCAATTTTTGACAATGAAACTATTTTATAAATGATTTTTTTTCCTTTTTTGTTTGTTTTTGATATGTTCTCCTGATTTATGTTCCAGTATCTTCTATTCCTAGTGCTGTAGAAGCTTCAAATACTTTGCAATTCATGTTGAAGATAACTTTACATTATATTTAGACAATATTTTTGGGTAATCATTGTAATTTAAATTGGAAACTGTGAGTCTTTCACCTTCGCTTTTATATTGAGCTAAGCATTATAATTTGGAGCATTGTAACAAGGTAATTGGTTTTCGAAACCTCTTATTAGGCTTATTCCTTAGTTCCAGGTTGCCTACTACCTGGACTATTTTTTTTTTCTGATGAATCAAGTATTTGTTAATTATTGTATTCAGTTAAGAACTAAGCGATTATGGGTGGGCTGTGAAAGTGAATTTATTGTATTAAGAGCAAGCTAAACATAGTTTCCTTTCTGTGATTCTGCAGACCTGCCTGGGTAACGCAATGCCAGCTGAGCGAAAAAAAACAGCCAATATGGAAGAAAAAGAATCTTCATTAAATAATAAAGACAAAGATTTTAGTGAAAGGCGACCAGTGAGCACCAGGGAGAAGCCAAAAGATGATGTCAAGGTTGGAATGAAGAGAGAGACTTTAAAGGTTCCTGAAGATAAAAAGAAAAAACTGGAAGAGGAAAAAAGGAAAAAAGAAGACAAGGAGAGGAAGAAAAAAGAAGAGGATAAAGTAAAGGCTGAAGAAGAGCAAAAGAAGAAAGAAGAAGAAGAAAAGAAGAAACTTGAAGAGGAAGAGAAAAAGAAGCAAGAGGAGGAAGTTAAACGGCAACAAGAAGAAGCAGCTGCTCAACTCAAGTAAGTCACTTTCTCATGGTTTAGCTGTCCTGTGAGGATTGTGGGCTATGTTTATAGGTGAACTGCTGGAATTATTTATGAGTCGTGCCTAGTATTATAAATATTACATGATTAACTAAGTACGCTTTTTGACTGCTGCATGGTTAACCTGTGTTACTGCTGGGTTTTTCACTGGTGTTCTCCTTGTAATCTCCTTGTAACCATCTAACGCACAGAAATGGTTGAATAAAGTATGCTTTATTTTGAGATGGAGAAGTGTTAGTGTCCTTAACATGGGAATGCAGGGTCAAAAAGGCCCAGAGAGCATAACGGGAGCAAACCTACTGGGTGTGATTGCTGTAGTTTATTTTTAATCAGTCACAGACAGTTGATGTCTGGATGTCAGGCAAAGAATGTAGTTCAAAAGTTCAGTTTATGATCTTACCAAGGCAATATGTCTTAGTATGTTATCAAAAGGAGCTGCAGTGTTGAAAATAATATATTTAGAACAATAAAACCAAGATTCTGGTCATTTTTGTGTGTGAAATACCTTCAGTCTTACAAGTGACATTAATATTATATATGAAATCTAGCTATATCTTGCAGTTTTAGTGATCTGGAGGAAGAATTTTTTGTTACTTTTTTAACTATAAAACAGTAACATCAAAAGATATCTCAGTTTGGAGTAATGGAGGGAGTCTTATGTTTATATTTTGTAGGTGTATTGAGATTAAAATGTTCTGCATAGAAATCTTTGAAATTCTGTTTTGTAGAAAGTGGGACTTGCTTTTTGCAGAAAAAAATTAGTTTACTGAAACAGATGCATTAGATTATTAGAATTAACTTGTTAAATATAGGAGTATTTTAGAATAACAGATAAAACTTGTGTTTATAACTCCTGGATTTAGAGCTACTGGGTTTCAAACATTCTAGAAATTCTGAAAAATTTTTGTTACTCTGAAAAAAAAACATAAGTAACAAAATAATAAAATAATTTTTGTTATTCTGAAAAAAAGTTAACCTGAAAATCAAGTTCTGCAATAAAATTAGTAATTTTTTTTTTTTTTTTTTTTTAGAGAAAAAGAAGAAGCACATCAGCTCCATCAGGAGGCTTGGGAACGCCATCAAGCAAGAAAAGAACTTCGTAGCAAAAACCAGAATGCACCAGACAATCGACCGGAGGAAAACTTCTTTAGCAGACTAGACTCCAGTCTGAAGAAGAACACAGCTTTTGTTAAGAAGCTAAAAACGATCACGGAGCAACAGAGGGACTCCTTGTCCCATGATTTCAATAGCTTAAATTTAAGCAAATACATTGCAGAAGCAGTAGCTTCAATTGTGGAAGCTAAACTGAAAATATCAGACGTGAACTGTGCTGTGCACTTGTGTTCCCTCTTTCACCAGCGCTATGCTGATTTTGCTCCTTCATTACTTCAGGCTTGGAAAAAACATTTTGAAGCAAGGAAAGAGGAAAAGACTCCCAACATCACCAAGTTAAGAACTGATTTGCGTTTCATTGCAGAATTGACAATAGTTGGGATCTTCACTGACAAGGAAGGTCTGTCTTTAATCTATGAACAGCTTAAAAATATTATTAACGCTGATCGAGAATCCCACACTCATGTTTCTGTGGTTATCAGCTTTTGTCGGCACTGTGGAGATGATATTGCTGGTTTGGTACCAAGGAAAGTAAAAACTGCTGCAGAGAAGTTTAACTTGAGCTTTCCTCCTAGTGAGATAATTAGCCCCGAGAAACAACAGCCCTTCCAGAATTTGTTGAAGGAATACTTTACGTCTTTGACCAAACACCTGAAAAGGGACCACAGGGAGCTACAAAATATTGAAAGACAAAACAGGTGACACTTAAATGTTGCTTTTAATTTATGGAGAAAAAATATTTAATTATGAAATGCCTAAACTTGTTTCAGAATTTGTCACCAGACAAAGGTCCATGTTAGTGGTGTGTGAAGTATGTCCTGCAGTATATCTTCAAAACAACACTCTTGAGTAATGCTTTGAATGGTCAAAAACAACAACAAAGTGAGACTCTCCAAATACATTTTAAAGGGGGTTGGGCGGGGGGGAGAGAAACAGTCTTGAGGCTTGAAAGTAATTCTTCTTTCTCAGCTGTTTTTGTCTTTTTCCCATTGGCGGAATCTGATTTCTCCTTCTCCACCCACATGCATTTCATGGAGAAAATGCCACTATGGCTTTGGCTTGGTTATTTTTTTTTTATTGTACCTGTGTTGTCACTGGTATTGAATAGTGAGGAAAAATCTAGTTAAAGAGTAAAGATCTCTTTTAATGTGGGCATATTTGCATTAAAAATTCATACATATTCCCTTTAATGTCTATATGAAGTATTAGTATTAAAGGATCTGAGCACACACATCTGAATGAAGATCTGAATGATTTAATTTCCACCATGACCATATTGTTTAATAATTATTTGCCTTTCTTTAAAGTTTCCTGAATTGTTATTGGAGCTATTTTAAAAGCCAGCTGCTGGTCTTAATTTTGTAATTATTACATTCTTTTGGAAGAATTCTAAGTAGACAGATGTGGATGCATTGCTGTGTAGACAGGCTTCATCCAAATGCTCAGCTGAAATATCAGTCTAGGACCAGATGTTTATATCACACTGAAATCCAGTGTTTCCAAACCCAGAGTTTAAACACTTAGGTCCACTGTGAAGATAGGTGTTTTGCTGCTGTACCGATCTCCTTTTCACTTTGTTGCATGTTGCATTTCACAGCAGTGTAAACTGACATTTGACCAGGCATTACTTCAAGTACCTTATTTCTTTAACAGGGATTGTTTTATTGGTGTTTTTTAATTTAACAAATATAAACTTTTATACTTTTACTGAAACAACTATAATTGTTAATAAATGTGATACAACTCCGAATCAGGACTGTGATATAGTGGGAAACACTGGGGTAACTGAATTTGTTTCCATATCATTGGCCACCAGTGTATCACTTAACATTTGCTTATAGATATCCATTTAAAAAATGGGATTTTTAAGCAGGATTTTTAAGGAAAAAATACCGATGATTTAGTTCACTGGTGTATTTTTTTTCTGCCAGCTTCTTATAAAGCAAATACTTTCAGAACCATTCGGAAAATTCTGTAAAATTAATGTGTGTGTGTGTGGGTGTATATATACACACACATATATATATAGTTAAAATCTGGTTAAGTTTTTGATGAGTGAATTATGTAAAGTCTGTACGATAGGAAATTAAGTGAAAATAATCCCAGAGAATGTGGAGACCAAGAGAAGAAAGAACTTGAGTGTTTTTGGTAGGGAAACATTCTCATCATTGACCTACTTTGAGCAGGAGACTGGACTCCTTAGGTACCTTTCCAATTTGAAATATTGTATGAATTTAGGTGCAAAGCTTTGTCTTAGGGAAGAAATGTGAAGAATTATTATTTATCACTGGGTGATAATTCTATTTTTTTAATATTAACTTTTAAAATTTAGTTCTTAAAAGTTGGTGAATAGGCTTCCCTTAAGAAACAAGATGACAAAAGGCTTTTCTGTCTGATTTATTTGGCTTCAGTCTGTCCATAGCTAACATATGATAGGTAGTTATGTGCTATGGATGTGCAAGGCATGAAGTCAGAGAGAGAAATTGGCTAGTTAGAGGGCTGTGAATTCCACCGAAACTTTCCTAAATTGCTGATTTTTGAAAAGTGATTGTAAAAAGAGTAATAATCCTGTTGAGAAGACCTGTCCTCCGTATTCAAAACCTGATACTTCACTGATAGAAACAGCCTTAATTCCCATCACTATTTCAGAACTGATGAGCTACAAAGGGAGTGAGCTGCTCCCCGTTGTGCATCAGCAGAATCATTTGTTCAGGTTATGATTTTTTTTTTTTCTCTCTGATAAATACCTCTTGAATTCATCCGTGCCAGGAGAGCTACTACCATTGTGAAATGACTCGGGCTGTATGCACTGGTTGAATTAATTGTAGATTACTATGGTAGTGAGAGCTCAAGTCTTGTGTAACCTGCTGAATTACTTGGTTAAAATTTAAAGGCATTGTTACATACAGAGGTTTCTATGAGTTAATTAGGAAAAACTCTTGCCCTTTGCCAACAGGACCTTAGAGTTAACTAGTTACATAGCTATGGGCACAACGGGGATCTTTGCAGGCCATATTGTTGGAAAGGAACAATTCGGTTCTAAATTTCCAGGTTGGATTTTCAAAAGTGATCGTTAGATATGGAAGAAATCCATCTAAATTCACTATGTTTTTAATAGCGAACTTGCATTGTAATGCTTCATAAAACTTTAAAGAGATATAAAGTAAGATCAAGTAGCTTGAATAGTGCTGTTAGTTGTAGGCAGAAATGGCTTGTGCTTTTTAAAGCTTGTTTGGTATGTTTTGTCTTGCTTAAATTTGTTAACACTTGTCTTGGATCAGGAACCAGAACCTCAGTTTTAATGTTACTACAGAGTGGATTTTTTTAATAGTTGTGTGTTTTTTTTTTTTTTTTTTAATATAGTAGTGCAGAGCCATGTTTGAGACTGCAGGTAGATATTTAAACTTAAATATATGCTTAATGGATAGCTGTCTCTATGGAAAGGCATGTGTTAACACTTACGTGTTTATGTGTGTCTCCTTAATCCCAAGTAAATTGACACATTTGGGAAGTTGTCAGGTGTCTGTAAGCCAAGCTACTGGATATTATGTACATAGGTTTTTAGAAGAGGGACAAGAAGTGGAGCTAAATGGGAAAAAGCAGCTACACTAACAAGGCATCTCTGCTGGGCTTTGCTTTCCTACAGGCCGAAGGGGTTTTGTTGTGTGCCATATGAATGTGTTGCATACAAAGATGACTTTATGTTGAGATTGATCATAATAGTAAAACAATTTAAGACTTAATATCCCTGAAATTATATTGCTTAAACTGTTACAGACTTTTTTATATATACCATTTTTAAAGCATCCTGTTCCGTAATTACTGGTTAATGAAACGTTGCTGATAATGTGATGATACAACCAATTCATAAATTAGGGCGTTCAAACCTCACCTCAAATTATTTTTAGTTCTGATGCCTTCATGTCCGCACAGGATTTAAGGTGCATTCGTCAATAGTTAGAGCTATTAAGTCCAATGTTACTGCCGCTATCCAAGCTACCATAAAACAAATCTGAGACTTGTTAGCCAAGCATATTCTGTCAGCTTTCTTTTGAAAAGTCCCTATTTCATCTGAGCCCATTAATACTTAATTTGGCCCTGTTGTAGTCAGCTCCCAAATGGATCCAGAACACCCCCTTAGTGGGAAAGAACTGACTGTGCTGCCTTGTCTGCACAAGAACCACTGATGCAGAGTGGAAAACACTACAGATGGGAAAGATGCCTTTTTTGGAAACCTTAGTTGGGAACCAACTACAACATCTCTAGTAAGCAACCACTTTGTATGTAGCTGACGAGAGAAAAAAAAAAGACAAATCTTTCCACAGTCTTCTATGGAAAGCTTTGTACTATCAGGGATTAAACGTTGTGTACATCTATTGCAAAGTACTGGAAGTTTTGGGGTTTTCTTGTTTAAAATCCAGCATGCTTTGTATTTCTGCCTTCTCTAGGAATCCTGTATTGTAAGAGGTTTGTTTTGTACTGTTTTGGTATTTAATTCTAGAAGTTGTATAGCATCCTACCTATACCAGAAGGAGGACATAGTTTGTTTACTATAAAAAAAAATACTGACCATAGACTTTTTTTTTTTAAATCAGAATTGCTTTCATCCAGGAGTTTTCAGAGACCCAAAGAATTTTTTACAACACTTGAGTTAGAAGTACCTTAGAAAATGCAAGAGCATATGTATAGCCAAAGCTGTGTTCAGATCAGATTTGTGTTCCCTAAAATAATGGGAAATTCTAGATTATTTCCATCTTCTAAGAGTTAATCATCAGTGCAAGCCAATAAAGTAGGGAGTAAAAGGGAAGCATTTGCAAATTGAGATTAAGATTTGCCTTTCAGAAATGAAAGATAGGTCTGTAACCTGCAGACATAGTAACTACTGTGACTAAATAGTAACTAAATTATATCAAAGCAATTACTTGCATTTAATGTTTACCTTTTTTGAAAGTATATGAGAAACATTTTTGAACTATCTAATATTTAAAATAAGTGAGACTTTACACTTTATTGCCAGATTAAAAATATCGAGAAATCGTAAGTTGTTTGGCCTTAATTGCTGTAAAAGTGCTAAGAAAATGATTGTACTGTTCTGTATGTAATTGTGAAATGACTTCAGTCTGCGTAGAGTACTTCTAAGCAGTGTTTTTGAAAAAAAAAACTCATATTTGAAAGAGTATAAATGGATTTCAATTAAAAAAAATAAACATGACAATGTAAAACTACTGTTAGATAGTATCATGAAATCAGTGCATGTGAAGGAAAAAAACAAATATAACTTCTCTTAATTCCAACTGAAAGCTAGTCTTGGAATAATTTCTTGGGAAAATTAATGGATTCATCTTAATGTGCCACTATTCTTAACCCTGTGGTGGTTGTCCAGTTACTCATATGAGCAATATGAAAACATTATTATGGATGCAAAACAGCTTTTATTCACCCTGCATGCTAGTCGAAAGTGTTCTTGCTGCAGGAGTTGTCTTTTTTTTAAGTGCAGATGACACCTTCTAAGAAAAAAAAGATTTTTTTTTTTTCCTTTTCAGATAACCTTTGTCTTTGGATATCCAAAGAGCATCTCTTACTGTATTGCACTTGGTTATGTTGGAAATGATAATTTGGTACTGTTGGGGAGAAAAGCATTACCCCAAATTTTGCTGTTACCACTGTTTTGCTGTTGCAAAATTCTCTTGGCGGGGGGAAAGTTGGCTTTGCTCAGTGGAGGGGTTGGTTATGGTTAATTATAGCTTAAATATTTTAATGAAAAAGGTTGTCTAACTGCACTCTTAAAATTTGATCCATGTAGGCGCATTCTTCACTCCAAAGGAGAGCTGAGCGAAGATCGGCACAAGCAATATGAGGAGTTTGCAATGTCCTATCAGAAGCTGCTGGCAAATTCTCAATCTCTGGCTGATCTTTTGGACGAAAATATGCCTGACCTTCCCCAAGACAAGCCAACACCCGAGGGTAGGCCATCTTCCAAAGCAAGTCAGCAGGGCACTGGAGGGAGGGGTGGCCAAAAAACTGTTGCTGAGGTGTTCTTCCCATTGATTTCTTCTGGTTAGGGCGTTCCCTTTAAAGGAAACTTTAACACTTTGCAGGTAATAGAGGAATGAACGGAAAATAAAAGCTATTTTTTTTCAATTTACATTCTATTAAATAATGCAAAGATTTTCTTTAATACTTAAAAAGCTAATATATCCTAGAGTTTTATGATCAGATATTGTCAAAAAACTTAATTTGAAGACTGTTTTGAATCACGATGATGTTGTGAGCAGGAAGATACTGTTGTGACAAGCCACTAGGTGGCTCTCTGTAACAACCTCCCTAGTTGTTTAATTTGCAAAGTGAATGACTTTCAAATTTTAGATTTACAGAGACATTATTGATATCTTATCAAAGTGATATTGAGCCTAATAAAATCTTTTTCTTGAATGCCCTGATTTCAAATATTGCACTTTAAGAACAGAGGAACTTAATGGGATACCATTTGTCATGCTCACAGTGGTTGACTTTTTTTATACTAATGTGGTTAGGTCTGTTGCAGCTTTTTGTTCTAATACCACAGAATGTATTCATTAATTTTCCTTGTTTCAGCTTTCGTACTGATACTGTCTTTTTCTGACAGTGTCAAATTTACAATTTTTGGAAACCTTGATGCATATAACATTAAAATCACATTATTAAAAACATATCAAGATCCATGCTATAATAAATGGTGGGTCTAAGGGTAGTAAAAATGGATTAGGATGACTTTAAAGGTGTGTTTTTTTTGTTGTTGTGTTTTTTTCTCCCTTTATTGGTATCTTTCTTTTTAAGGTGTAAAACTTTGTGGAAATCACTTTCTAACGGTTTCACTGCGTTTTTTTTTTTTTTTGCAGAGCATGGGCCTGGTATTGACATTTTCACACCTGGCAAGCCTGGAGAGTATGACCTGGAGGGCGGTATCTGGGAAGACGAAGATGCTAGAAATTTTTATGAGAATCTCATTGATTTAAAGGCTTTTGTACCAGCAATTTTGTTTAAAGATAATGAAAGGTGTTCCCAGAACAAGGATTCCAGCAAGGATGAGTCAAGAGGTAAAATGCACGCGTATTTTTTTGAGTCTTCTTTTAACATATCTTGTCCAACAGATGTGCAAATTGCATGGAAATAATGCATCTCTAATGAAATAATTTTTAGTGGTCAGAAGAGTACACCAAGCCAGGTGAATTTTTAGGGAAGGAAATGTGTGGGATAGGGATTATCTGAGTATGGTATGTAGTTTTAGCTGCATGAGTCATCCTGTGTTCCAGTAAAGACTGAGCGTACTTAGTAATTTGTTTTTGCTTAACTTTTAACTAGATTCAAAAGATGCCAAAGATAATAAGGATGCACCTGGGAATGAAGATTTGGAGTTGGAGCTAGAGAATTTGGATATTAATGATGATCCCCTGGAGTTAGACTGTGGAGATGAGGCAGAAGATCTTACAAAGAAGCTTCTTGATGAACAAGGTAAAAAGATGGTTTTAGGAATTCTTTGTTACTTTCTGCTTTGCAGCTGTTCATTGGACCTGGTGTTGGTCACTAAATAAATAGATACTTCAAGAAGATTTTTATTTTATTTTAACTCTAGCTGCTAGGAATTGCTTAGGCATCTGCTTCTTGCTTCCTATTCATCTTAAGCTGAATGTTTTTTTGACCTAGCAAGACAGTCGCATACTAGTGAAAATTATTGTACTGAGCTTTATTTAGTGAAAGTTACTAGATTCCTTTGTATCACTTTCTAAAACAGACAAATGTAGAGGCCCCTCTGAAAAGTGACTACAAAGCAGTATGTAGGTATTTGTGCATGACTTCTCAACATGTATGGTACATTTAAAAATGTATCAAGTATAGGTTCAAAGTACAAGTAAAATATGTTTTTTATTTGTAACTCATCTTAAAATCTGATTCAGCTTGCTTTTCCTCCTTGTTCATCGTGGTCAGTAACAGATTTTTCATGGTTTGGCTTTATAGAGGAATCTGGTTAGACCTTGTGTGTTCTTCTAAATATACATGAAATGCTACAGATTTTACACCTGTACTATCTACGTCAATGTTAAACTTACTAGGGGGAACAGCAGCAAAATGTGTATTGAATTTCTTTTGAGAGTTATGAGACTTTGCTGTGCTGCTGAATTTTGGAAACCTACTGAAAGCAGCATCAACTGAGGAGCCAAATTGATGGAGGGGCAACAGATGCATTTTCTGCAATATTCATTTGTATTACCAAGGATCAGTGCAGTTTGTCCTTTGATTTCTGAAGCAGGAAGCTCATCTCTGCCCAGAACGCAAAAACATCACGTATCAAGTCTGCAGGATGGAGGTTCTCTGGTATAAAATGATGAGATCAGATAAAAATTCTCTTTTTTATATCTAATCATCTTGCTTGAAACTGCATTGAGCTTTAAAAGCCAAGAAGTTGAAGTCAAAAGTTTGAAGTCATAGAGTTCACAGCAAAGGAGTTTAGGGCTTGAAGACTACATCAGTGATTAAAGCATAGATTCATCTAAACAAGCTGATCCATGGGTCTGCTGGTTTGAACATCTTGAGCAACCTCTGAAATGCCAGTCTCTCTCTGCTGATGATAGATGCATTTTAGGGCATCTGGTCTTTCAAGTTACATGACTGTTGTGTGCTAGAAGCTAGATCATAGAATAATTGAACCATTATGGTTGAAAAAGACCTTCAAGATCATCAACTGTAAAGCCATCACCACCATCCCTGCTAGATAAATGGGACTTAAGGCCAGGGCTATGGTGGTCTGTGCGGCTTTGCAAATGCAAAATGAAGACAAAGCTAAATATATGAGGGTAAGACCCTGAGAAATGCTTAAGTGAGGGAAGCCAGTCTGCATGCGTACAAATGTATAGGAAGGATTGCTCATGCTTTTCATTGCAACAGGTAGAGTAACTTTTGTGACACTGCAAAATGCTGACCATCAATACTGGATTTTTTTTTTTTCTTTAGAAGCAGCTATTGACTTATTAAACAAAATCTCATCAGAAAGGTTGATTTAAAATGTATCAGAATGAGAATTCTTTTGTCATTAAACAGCCAGCCCTTAAAAATAGCCTATCACCTTATAGCTTATGAAGGTAATGCCATCTGGTTCATGGTGTAAGGTTTTTTAAGAGGGAGAACTATTGCTTCATGTCTGCCTTGATTCATCAGCTTATTTTGTGAAACAAGTAGTAACTGGGTTTTTCAGACTTATTTCTCTGTCAGATTTGCTTCAGAAGTAATTGATGGAAATACAGCTTTTATGATGGCATTTGCTGTCATTTCCTCAGAAAACTAGGCTAAAAGTCAGCATTGTGAAAGCCTTACTTGAAATGCAGTGAAACAGTGAATTCTATTGTCGCATTCTGAATGCTTTCAACTGGCAGTACCAGGTACACATAATTAGTAAAGATCTGAAGCGAGACATTGTTACAGGTTCTGTGATGTATGTCCATTTGAGGCATAGCTGATTAACTCTCCTCCCTCCCATCCTTACTCTTCATAATGAAAACTTGTTTTGATTTGAAATTAGGGTAGTTAAGTGTCTTTCAGCTGCAATATGCAGTGTTAACTTGTTCATATAAGCTGAAAATTTTTGAGTATGTATATTTGAGGTAAATTAGTAGTAGCATTATGGGGAAAGCCAGTGAAGAATGAACATCTTTTGTTAAGATATTCTGAAAAATATAAACCATAATATTCTGAGATCAATATGAGTTTTCAGGATAAAAAGAGAGGATGCATGAGGTATTGTAGGGTTTTGAATGCAAGACTTAAGAACAGTGTTTTCAGTTGTGATAACCTGGGAGTGTGGGTTTCACTGGCAGAGGGATTAAGCTAAATTATGGAGGAGAAGTAAAAAGAGAAGGGGAGAACAGGTACAGACTCCAGGCAGGCAGTAGCTGTTGGACGACTTCCATTACTTCTGCAGAGCTCCAGGTTCTCTTCCTATTTTTCCTGCTCTGCTCAAGATGGAGGGAGATAAGATACCACCTGGATCTCAGTTTTCTCAAGTGCATACTTCCTAGCAAGGCTGTTCTGCTACAGCGTCCTTCTCCGCAATGCCTGCTTCTCCACTACTTTTTTCTAAAATTGAGAGGCTATAGTCAGCCTAAGTTTAAAAATATGACATATAACAGGAAAGTTGGTGTTCCTAAAGAATATTATTTACCAGGAATTCAGCTAATTTAATTTTGTTTCTATATTATGTTTATCTTGAGTGAATCTTAATTTTCTTATTTTCAATATGCTCAGGCAAGAGAGAGGGAGCAGATAGCACCGGAGCTGAAAATAGTGACGGAAAACAAGCTGAAAGAAGTGAGTTTTGAGGTTGTTTAAAAAAAATAAAGAAGAGTAAATGGAATAAATAAAGCTGTGTAAATGGAGACAAAGTCAAATGAGGAATGCCCAGAGTAGAGGCTGTCCCAGGGTACTGGGATCAGGGGGAGTTTTCTTTGATCATATTGATGTATGATGTTAATATATAGAGACCACTAGGTAGCTGGCAACAGAGAGAATGCTCAGAAGGTGAGTGTGTGTGTGCATATATATTTCAAATAAGATATTTGTTTATTAGGAAGTATTTTGCAGATTTAGATGACCTGGGAAACTGGGTTCTGGGCACATTACTTGGTGAGGCCTTGATTCAACCAGGTATTTAATATTATGCTTTTGCTTAATGGTTCTGCAGGAGGGGGACCCAGGCAGCATTTTTCTTACAGTATTGCTCAGTAACATCTGAATGTTGCTATATGGTGGCTTCTGCTTGATGAAATTAATTACAAAGGCTCCTTACACAGCAGGGTAGATACTAGCACTACAAAATCATTTCTGTGGTTGCCCCTGTTGGATGAAACCCTACCAAGGAGGCTGAAGCCTTCTGGCAGGATGGAATTTCTGGGGAGGGGGAGAGGTCAAATGGCAGGACTTTCTGTGCAGGTACACCTCTGTAAAAGTAGAGGTGATGTTGATGGAAAAGAAGCCAGTGTTTTCTGAAAAATTATGTGTATACTTAGAAGGGAAGGTGAGTAACTGTTGTTACTGAGGTGGAAGATTATTTGGCACCAGTCACTGCAGGAATAAGGACTTTGGAAAGTCCTTGGTGGCTTCTGCTTTCACAGTTCTACTCCTTGAAAATTGAAGGTTTGCCTGAATTTCTGTTTAAAATAAAAATTAAAAAACACAAGCAACAAATAAACAACAGTCTTATGTAATCTTATACAACAGAGTCTACAGTGATCTTTTGGCATGATTTGTTATTTAAATAAGAATATTTAAATTCTTATCTCAGTTATTAGATATTGCAATTTATGGTACATTTTTAAAAAAAGTTGGTGTGTGACTTTTAAAATGGGGGGATTCTGAAAGACTGGAACTCAAGAGCAAGAACCAAGAGAAAAGCGAGAAATTAACTTTTTTTTTTTTTTTTTTTTTCCTGATTTGCCTTGCTTAGAATAGTTGTTCCCCTTGGAGGAAGTTCTGACTTTGTCTCTTCCTGATATTACCAGAATTTATTATTTTTTTTAATTTTCAATTTTAGGTTGCAAACATGCAGTAGGTACTACAGCAAGTTATGTCTGCACAGAAAGAATCCAAGAACTGTGGTGAGAAAGAAGTACATAGGAATTTGAAATGAGAGTACCTATAGCCTTCCAGTGAAGGAGAGGACTGGTCAAGGAAGGGAGATACTTGGAACTGTGGGTTGAGAGTGAATGAGGCAGCACAGTCTTCTGAAAGATAGTCTTGAAAAGTGTCTAGATTGGTAAAGGCTGTTTGTCTTTGGTCTAATGTTTTGGTATATGTCAAGAGTGCTATGTCTGGTGGAACAGAAAACTGAAAGAAGGCCAACAGACAGCGGTAGAGGAAGAAGGGGAAGATAAAAGACCCTTGAACAGGAATGGGAAGATGTGGCTGAAAATACCTAAATCTTTTTGAAAAGATTTGGTAATGTCTGGCTCGAGAGGATTCGAGTTAAATCTAAATGAGTGGATGCTAAAATCTATGATATGAGTGTGTGTCTGTGTGTGCATATGTAGACACACAATGTCAAGATATTGGTCAGAGTCACTGTTCCATCAGTGATTTAAAACTCCAGGGTCCTCTTTTCTCTGAACATTTGGAACTCTTTTCTTCCTTTTTCTCCTTCCTTAGAGCCTTTCTATGTTGTTCTTTTAACTTCTAAAGATTGGCAAGTGAGGAGGCGCTCATCCAGCTCCATGTCCAGCAACGTGGAGGTGGGGTGGCCAGCAGTGTTCCTCAGGAACAATTCTGAGCATTTCCTGAACTGAGCTCCGATTCCTCCTCCAAAGCTGAAGTGCTTATTTCTACTGATGTGTTCAGAGAGCAGTAGGAAACTGTTCAACTTGGTCTCATTCAGGACCTGCAATATAGCATCTTTGTCTCTTGTACCTTAAACTTGTAACTTAAAGGACTGAAATCCCTAAGTTCCTTTTTATATTACTTTACCCTACTGCATGTAAAGGCCAAGTGGCCTTCCCCAAGGGTTTTTTTAGAGAGAGAAATCCCACCACACACATTCTCATTTTAAAATTGTACCTGCCTGTCTCTTCCTCTCCTTTAAACATCTCCAGGTGTTCTCATTCTTGCTCAAACCCGCACTCAAACTGAAGGGAATCCACCTTTTACCATCTTTCTTCTTCAGGAAGCAAAGTTCTCTGTATCGCTGTGGCCAAGGACAGATGTTGTCCAAGACTTCTAGCTCAATGTGTTTTGGAGCCAACTAAGTTGTCCTCTGAGATTTATGTAAATTCTGCAACTTAGAAGCATACTCTTTGTTTTACGTTTGGAGGGTAGGTGTAGTGGGATCGGTCTGGTGATGTTTTCATGGCTGATGTCAAAATCTGAAGCTAACCAGCAGTGTTGTCCTTTCCTTTTGTAGTCTTACTGACATATTCCATAAGTAGAGGTCACTGTCACTGCTTTGTACATTGCAAATCACAGCACAGTGTTTGCTTGAAAAACAAGTTGCACTTACCTTGCTGTTCCTACGTGCTCAACTCTCTGTCCTAGGTGCTCTGTGGTTCAGTACCTTTCATTTCTCCACAGCCAGAGGAATTAAGTTGGCCTCTTCCAGCTCTTAAGGTCTCAAATGAAGGGATGTCAAGAGCATAGTAGGTGAAAAAATGTCTTGGTGGATATTTTTGGTCAAAAATTATGGTTCTCATGCATGGAATACATGCATAAAAATAGAATTCACCATTGCAAAAAATGATTGCTTGCTTGTTTTTCCCCGTGTTCAGGCCTTCTTATGGTCCTCATTATGTCATCTAAATAAATTACCATACTTTTCTAGGAATAGATATTTGTTTTTGTTTCCCACAGTATAAATTAGGAGGTAGGGATCTTTCATTTATTAGTATTTCGGCAATAGGTGAAACTTAAGTTTTTGCTTTTTCGACGTTGATCTGCATAGGCAATCAATGGATCAATCAATGGAATTTTTTTAACATAAAGATGAATACACCATTTTATATTTTAATTCTATAGATGATCATGTTAACAGCTATACATTACAAATGTACTATACTTGGGGGATGTAATAGCAAACCATGATATCACAGCTTTAAGTTGTGTGTCACTTTTTTTCACTTTTTTAGAACAAGAGGATGAAGAAGCCAGTACTGGATCTCATTTAAAACTTATAGTAGATGCTTTTCTTCAGCAACTTCCAAATTGTGTCAACAGAGACCTCATAGACAAGGTACAGTCATTTTTTCCCAGTTTGCAAGCATCTGATGCTAGTTCAAATCACTTGATCAGAAATACAGATTTAAACTTTTGAAGTCTTGCAGTAGCTGAATTCATTTTTTTTAATACGGAGGAAATATTTTTTTCTCCCCCACTTATTAAGCCCTTAGTAAGAGTTTGGTTTCCATCTGCCCATTTTCACAACTTACAGTTTATTTGAACAAAAATAGACTTATTTTTCCTCTATTATTACCTGACAGATTTACCATTTACCTGGAGGTTCTTTTTTACCTCATGCTGATCAAAGGAATCAATCCAATTCCAGTATTTTTGCATGTTTTCTAATTGTGTCAGTTCTATGCAGAATTAAGATTTTTTTTTTTTTCCTTCATGGTTGTTCTAAAAGCAGCTGTGTGTAACATGAGCCTGGCTGTGTAAAAGATACTCTTCTAAAAGCATGCTTTGTTGCTGTAAATAGACACTTGCATTTAAAGGTGAAATTTTGGCTTCTCCCTTTATAGGCAGCAATGGATTTTTGCATGAACATGAATACAAAAGCCAATAGAAGAAAATTGGTCCGAGCGCTTTTCATAGTTCCTAGACAAAGGTAAGAACTGGAGGGGAGAAATGTGGATCCAGCTTTGGTTATTCAACATAGCCCGTGTTGTGTGTTCTCCCCCTTCTTCCCTGCCAGCAGTAAATCCCCCATTCTAGGGAAAAAAAACCAACAAGGAACATGTATTTAAATCAGAACTCTCTCTTTTTATAATCCTCTGAATAGTCAGAGCACAGTATAGTTTAGGAAAGGGGGCATCTTGTGATATAATGACGTGGTACGATGGGTACAGTCAATAGCCATTAGACTTTATTGCGTTGTAGCTTCTGGAAGAGAGCTGGTTCTTAGCTGGCCAGCTTGGAGAATGCCAATGGAAGAGTTGGAGTGTGGCCTCTCCTATGTAGTTTTGTCCATGTAAAGCTTTGCCGTGTTTTTCTCAGCTCCCTCTTTGCATACAAAAGGTTCCTGCACTTACATGAAGAGCCTTGATTAAAGAAATAATGACAAATACATAAGAAGCATCATGTACTTGTGTCTACTCTGTGCTGAACTTAAACCTTAAACAGATGCAGTTTACATAGGTGTAATTAAAAGGAGTTACTTTTCTTGCTTTGCTTTGTCCTGTTCTTAATTTCTCCTGAGAGGTTGCTCTGATGCAGCTTTTGGTTTCAGGGGTTTCATCATTATCTTGGATTTCCTGTTATAGTTCACACTACTTTGATTCCATCCCTTTTTAATATTGTGGGAAAGAGAGTCATGTTTTGAGTGCCTATTTCATAGTCTCCAGGAGACTCCTGTGGGCTATTAATTGTTTTGACTAAACAAGCTTGGTGTTTTGTTTCCCTTGAATATAAGGCCTTTGTTCCTGCATTGTGTTTTCAACCTTATTTCCAGCCTGTTTCTGCAACCTATTTGTAATGAGCATCTTCTCTGCACTTCTGACTGTCTTAAAGCAGTGGTTTGTTGCTGAATCACATTAACCCAAATCTACCTTGACATCAGTTGTAGAGTTGGAAGTGCTTATAATCATTCACTCTCTTACTCAGAAAGTATGGATTTGAATAATCAGTTTTCCTCTATCACTATTTAATACTCAACTCTCAGAGCTTGAAATATGTTCTGTGTTAGTCTGAAGAGCACTTCGTTAGATCTAAATTTATGATGTAAAGGAAGGTACTTTTATTATTTATCGACAGGCTCATAATCACATCGAGAGAAGAGCATTTGCTCAGGACTTTAGAACCATGCTATGTGCAGCAATGTAAATCAGCAGGATAATTTAGACTATTATCTTGAGCTCTTCCTTAATGGAGAATTTTCCATGTGTGTCTGCAAAATGGAAGTGATTTAATAGTTGGCCTTCGAACATGCAGTAATATTTGTACTACTGCCCTGTATTTCTTCCTTATGCTGTAGAGGCCGGGTTGTTCATATTGATCATTAACTCTTGGAACCTGTTAGAAGATGCATTAGGCTTGGTTTGCATAAACTGGAGCGTACTAGATGATAATGACCTGAAGGAACTTGTTAACATTATGCACAACAGAAGTAGTAGCTTTAGAACAGAACAAGACAGTAGCTTGTAAACTTGCAGTGTGGTTTCACAAATCCAAGGCAAGGTAGAATTCCCAGCATATTGTGCCATTATAGCAAAAGGAGATGTTCCTTGACCAGGGCTGTATGCTCTCCACTTTGCCACTGATTCTGTCTTACTGGTGATAGCTATCCCACTATATTTTTTATTTTATTTAAAAAAAGGGAGAATGGGATCAGCTGAACAATGTTTCTGTGGAAACTCAACCCGTGGTATAGTTTCAACTCATAGTATAGACTTAACCTGCGGCTACTTCTGCTGGCTGGCATCTGCTTAATAGTCCTGTCTTCTCATAGTTGGAAATAATCCTGAGGTTCTCAACCGACTTACTCGTTATTTTTCTTCTGAATATTTTGTTTCTTTGTAAAATATTTTCTTTTCCTTTCTTTCATACATTTTTCTCCTGTCTACTGAGACCCACTCATCTAATGAACTCTCCAGTTCCAGCTGTAAGATGTCTGCTCTCTGACAGGGCAACTAGGCTGGAGAAACAGGTTTTGCTAATTGAGCTTCTCCTTCTGTACGGCAGGCACGATGAAAACACCAGCTGAACTGCCTATATATGCAGATGGTTTTAAAGGGCAGTTTGTCTGCCTATTTGTATTTCTTTATTGCAGTTGGTAAAGGAGCAATTCTGCTTTTTGTCTTTGCATCAGTATTTGTATTACTTGTGGAAAAACTCGGTTTGTACATAGAATACAGTGCTGGCAGTTGCTATAAAATACTACAAATTGTTTTAGAGAAAAATACATAACACTACTTGCCTTCAAAGTTTGCATGCTGTGCATTAGAAGTATTTTATTTACATCAATCTCTTCACAGAGCCATACTGATATATTTATCCTCTTACTACTTCACGCACACACAAAAAGAACAATTTGGGGGTTTTGTTTTCTTTGTTGTTTTCCTCCACCCTAAATTCCAGGAATTTATACAACATCCTCCAGCTACTCGAGGAACAGAATGGAAGAAAGCGTGTTTGGGATTTTTTGTCTGTTTGCTTTCTTTTAAAGGTATTGAGGAGCAGTGTCCTCATAGGATGCAGATAAGTTACATGTTTTTCTAACGTATTTAGTGTCCAAGCATACCAGATAATACAGCTCAGATCTAGTTATTGCTGGATGAGATGAGATCTCATCCAAGATGAGATCTTGGCAGCCAGGATGAGATGCATAAACAGTAACTTGCGCTCTTGTGAGAGGTGACACTTATAGGAAGCATACAGGCACGACAGCTGCACTAAGAATTTACAAAACTGTGTTTCTCAGTTTGAGAACGACTGTGAACACTTCATTTTAGGTCTGTTATCATGCATTGGTGTCAGCGAACTTTCTTGCTCCCATTAGGGTTGGATAGACTGGGATAAATAAGTGATTCTTCAAGAAAACCAACTTCATTTGGCAAAAAAAAAAAAACTTTTTTTCCCTTAAGTAACTGAAGGTTAGTGTTAGAACAGTACAACATTACACTGCTCTGTTGACTACTTATGCATGGATAGTGCTTAAATCTTCAACTGCAATCCAGACCTCTAGCCAAGGAGAACAGAAAGCCCTTCTTAAAGATTTTGGATGCTGGTATGCAAATGGCTTTTGGACTTGCGTTGAAGAATTGATTTAAATTGATTTAAATACTAGCATTGTAATTCAGAGCAATATGATTTGTACTGAAGTGACAGTGCAGTGATTTAATCTGTACTGCTTGCAGTCTCCGGGCAGCTTTGTGTAATTCTTATTAACCTAATGAATTATTTTTCTGAACAGACAGACATAATTAAGACTACTTATTTGCCTTCTGTAACCTTCCAAGTTTTTTGTTTTTGTTTTGCAACAATAAGTTTAAAATCTCTTAAATCCTAAACAATTCTAGTCAAGTATCTTATTTACTGTTTAGCATTTGATTTTGGTTATTTTTCCATTGCCATACGTAGTGATCTGTGAAGTTAATTGTTTACTAAACAGGAGGAGGTGCTTTTCATGGTATGGCAATTTTAACACTGTCATTGCTTTTTCTTCATTCAGAACTTAACCTCTCTATATCTGTCTGTAAACCTCTGTATATCTGTTCTTCAACTTCTGAACTTGAGACAATCCTCCCTAGTAAGGTCATTTTGTTCAGCTGAATTTGTCTTGTCAGTGTTTGAGGCCTCTCCTTGTTTGAGAATAAAAATGCTTAAATTGGGAGTTTATGCCAAAACAGAGAATAAAACAAAAAACATCTAATCTGATAGCATGAAAGCTCCATAGTGCAGCTTTATTCCCACTGAATAAGGTGGGTGGCAGTTTGTGCCTGTTCAGGACCTGGGAATATGTTTAGTTTGTTGGGATTCTGGCTGTGCTCACAAGGCAGGAGCGCCGTGTCTTGCTGTTCCTTCATTCTTCAAGCTGTCTTTCCAGTATGACCACAGGTAATGAGCACCCAAAATGTCCCTTTCACTCTTTCCTAATCCCTTTGTTAAAAAAAATTCTGACTGCCGAAGTCCTAAATAACCTGCAGTTAGGGATTTAATTGAACAAAATTGTTGCATTGTTTATAAACTAGTATTTAACATTATCCAGAAAGCAGTTCACTAAAACTTGGCCCATGTGGCCCTGAGAGCCAGGGTTGACTGGATTTCAGTCCAAGATATCTGGCCAAAATGAAAATGGTCAAGAGTGGAGGCTTTTAGTTATGTTCCTGACGTTCCTGGTGGTTGGGATGGACTTCACAAAGTAAATACCTCAACTGTTGCGAAGCACAGAATGAGCATGCTTCGTAATGCCGTCGTTTGGCTTTTTTCCATGAATTTCTGCCCCCTCTTTGTCAAGAAATCCAAAATCTTCTGGAAGTAAAAAAAGAAAAATCAGATTAGAGGAGCCTGAACACAAGTGCCAGTAGATGGTGCCACTTGCACTGCAGTCTATCCAGTTTTAAATGCTGATTTTTTTCCCTCTCCTGGGCGAGTGCAAACACATTCAGTGATTGCCAGTTTCACAGTAATTGACCCCAGGCTTTTCCACCTTATATTTCACCTGTGTAGAAATATCCAGTCATAGTATTTTTCCCCATGAAGAAACCTTTTGTGTTCTGAGTTGGAGCACCAACAATGGGCTCTCAGATTGAGTTTTTCCCCAGGTGTGTTTGGTTTACAGAGATGAAATTATTAGCTCTCAGCAGGCAGGTACGTGCTCAGATCAGAATACAACTTTCTGCTGTTTGCTTTGAAAGAAATGCCATAAAAAATCCCCTTGATTAAAACATGCACCTCAACTCGACCAAAGTCTTCCTTTAATTTAATTAATGTGTGTGAAGCAATGAGATCTTCACTTCTCTGAGTTAATAGCTAGACATTTAATAACATGATAGTAATTTGCAGCAGCTGATCTTCCTTGACTGTGGTTTTTCAACAAGCTTGAAAAATGTAAATACTGGTTCTGTTACTGGTTAACAAGAAAGAATAAAACTCTGTTAAATAGGTAACTGGGATACCTATAATGTCTCACCAGGAATTTTATTAGCAGGTCACTTTATACCTGGAAAGAACAAAGCTATATTCCAGTTTTGCCGGACCATGATGTAAATACATAATGATCCTTTCTGTGTATGGATACTGAAGGTCGTGGAAACGTGCTCCAGCATCGCTCTCCCCTCTGCTGCTGCTGTTGTGCAATATGCTCTTTATTTTGAGAGGGTTGTCTTGCTGCTCTCCTTGTCCTTGGCTCTGATCTCATTCTTGTAACAGGGCAAGCTCAGTGTGTATTTATTTCTAACGTGCTTTTCAGAATTCTCTGGCAGTATCTTTATTTTTTTGGTCTGGTAGTAAAGGCAACCTTAATCCTTCATAAAGTGTAACCTGAAGAAAGGTCCATTTTTCCCATACTCAGAATTTCTCATTTTAATTAAATGTAAATTTGTTTCATTCTAGTTATGACAGTATCTTTTTTTTTTTTCCCTAGAGTTCATCCTCTATTTCCACCAATACAATGTTTGTAAATAACTTTTTTTTTGACAATTTCCTCGCTATAATACACGCTTGTGCGTGAGACTTGCACAATTGGTTTCTGCATCTAAAAGTGGCATATGTGCACATCTAGGCAAAGCAGCTCTGGGTTACGTTCTCTCTTCTATTATGTGATACTATGAATCAGCATTTAAAGAAATTTCTCCCGTTTTTGCAAACCAATCAAGTCTGTGTTTTGGTATTTTGAAATTTCTGAAAGATAATAGGGGGAGTGGAGAAAAAGCTACCAATTCCATAGTTAAGACAGCAATTGGCATTTCACTTAAAACAGTGAATTTGAAAGCAGATCAGTTATGAAGCATTCTAATAGGATGGGGTAATACACCTTTTTGAATTTTTATTTTAAAATGATATTGCAACTTACAGTATGAGCTGGTGAAATATATGTACATAATTGTCAGTATATACCCAGTCATCCTCTAGAACATAAACTAGCTTTGCATTTTGTTTATTGGTGTGTGTAACCTCTGTTTGCAGGTTGGATTTGCTACCGTTCTATGCCAGGCTGGTGGCCACGTTGCATCCTTGTATGTCTGATGTAGCAGAGGATCTTTGTTCCATGCTGAGAGGGGACTTCAGGTTTCATGTATGTTTTGTTACTTTGGTTATTTTTGTGTTCAGATTAATCAACCTGAAAACTTTTTCCTCAGGAAAAAAAAAATAGTCCTTCATATTTGGTAAATGCTAATGCTAAAATTCAGTGATGTAATATTACTTTTTTTATAGCCTATTATATGTGTACGTATATATGTATGTATATATATGTACATATATATATGCTTTGTTTGCTGTGTCATCTTCATTCTCTAATGTTAAATAAAGTGAAACCAAATTGTTACATGATAAAACAATGACAGCAAAACTGGAAAAAAAATGTGCTCAACTGCAGAGCTCTTCTATATTTAATAACTTACAAATAGAATCAGATTTGGCCTGTACTAATGGTAGCCTTTCCCACAAGGTTACTGTTGCAATATAATTAATGAAAATATCCATTAATTCTAAAACATCTATTCTTTTTAACAGGAACAACTAATGTTCAACTGTGTGATGAAAATCAAATTTTTCATTCCTTGCAGATGACTTTGAATGTTAATTCTACCACTATCTTTTAAGTGTTTTTTAATAGAATTAGTTACATTACTCAGTGAAGACCCCTTCAGTGTTTTCTGAGGTTTACTTTACAGATTTTGAAATCCATTTTTCTGATAGCCACTGAAGTAATACATGAATTACTAAAAATAGTTCGAGTCCTTTTTTTTAAGCTATCTAAAATTAACTGTTTGTCCTCAAGAAAATAACGGGTATTGTGGAAGAATATCATAATTTGTATTTTGCTGAACATGATTACACTTAGAAATAGAAGAGCAGTGGTTTTATTGATTCAGAGTCTAGAATACCTGACTGCTAGTTCACCATTAGCAAAGGGGAATGGCCAAATTAGTGTGTTTCCATAACTCCTGGTATGTTAGAGGACTGAGTTTTCTGTGAGGTGAGGGGAAAAAAGTTCCAAAGCTTCTGACGAAACAAAATAGTAGAGAAAGTTTTCAGAAATCCAAAGATTAGAGTATAAGGAACCAAAAACTTCTCACTTCCCAAGCTTGCAAAGTACTTTGAGCTGAAAGTAATCTTGAAAGGTATTTTTGATGACCTAAAATCAAATGCATTGTCCCTTTTTTTAGGTGAGAAAAAAGGACCAGATCAATATTGAAACAAAGAATAAAACTGTGAGATTTATTGGTGAGCTTACCAAATTCAAGATGTTCTCAAAAAATGATACTCTCCACTGTTTAAAGGTAGGGGTTGTAATATTAGTGTGTTACTGTACCTGCTGCGAACGCATATCCATCCCATTCGCCTTCATGTTCCCACTGCTGGTGTTATCAATTAATTCATTGTACATGGTATTTTAAATCTCTGCTGCTTCTGTCTATAAAGGTGCTTTATTATAGACATTCTTATAAATTGGGAAGCTTGAATTCAATGATAGCCTGAGTTTATTAAAATATACTTTTGTCTTTGGACAGTAGAACCAAATTACTAATGATTTTTCTATGTGAAGGATGATAGAGTTTCTATTTATACATCCATTATTTGTTGAAAATAATATTAGTGGTATTATTCATATATTTGTTGCAAAACTGGAACTGGGGTTTTCTTTTTGTTGAGTTGATTTAAATTGATGTTGTAACAAATAACCAGTAGAGGCAGGGTAGGAAGGAGAAACCATTTCACTGGTTGCAGAGAGAGGCTTATATTTTATCCTAGCAGGTACTTTTGAGGAACAGAATCAATCTTAATCTCTCTCTCAAAACATAAATCTCTAGGTATGTCATCTTGATTTGTATGCTGATAACTATTCAATTGTATTTTGGATCGTAGAATCATAGAATGCTTAAGGTTGGAAGGTGAAAATGAAGGAGTAGAATCAATTTAATATTCCATATTCCTTTTGAAGAAAAAAAGAGGAGGGGGGGAAAAGTGTAAAAGTGGAGGAGATAAACATATTTTTCCACTACAGAAAATTGTGTTACAGTAATGTTTTCTATGTGAATATGCCCCAGATGCTTCTGTCAGACTTTTCTCATCACCACATTGAAATGGCCTGTACTCTGCTGGAAACCTGTGGAAGATTTCTGTTCAGATCACCAGAATCCCACTTAAGGACCAGTGTTCTTTTGGTAAGAGAAGAAAACTCTTATTGAGAGGAGAGCATGTACTGAACAAAACTAATTATTTCTTTTATCCTCTTGCTTTGCAATGTGCTCTGACTATAACAATCACTGCAATTAATATCTTAAAAGGCAGCTAACAATATTCGATGAGGAACCAATGAAAATCTTCATTAAGTTTTATCATCCTACTAAACTTCAATACAGTTTTAGTGCCACAAGACTCCTATCTTACCTTGGAGATTCACAAAAACTGAGTCAGGTACAAGAGGAAGAAGAATCATTCTTTTCTGAAATGTTCCTTTCCATGGCAGAGAGGATGCTGAGAAGGTCTATTTTTCAGATACGTTTAAGTCCTAGTCTGCTTGGTGATACTGCCATTTGCCTGCATTCCCGTGGGCTTGTATCATCTTACTTTATACAGCCTGTCCAGTGCTGTCTCGGCTCTCAGACTGCGCCTCCAGAGAGAACAGTGCTCAAAATATTCTAGAGAAATCTAGTTGCCCTATGAATCTGTTCCCCACTTCAAATAAAACATAAATAGAGGATTAAGTCTCTAAAGTAAAAGGATACTGCATTCCAGCTACAAAAAATACGTTTGGGTGATGTGTAGCTGTACACAGATGGGGCAAAAAACGAGAATGCAGTTGAAGGAGTATAAAGGCTGAATCTGAGAGGGTGTGTGTGCGCACGCACAAAAGATGCTATTTGAGGATGAAAGGGCTAGCTGATAAACCAGAAGATAATGACACCCTCTTTATTTCCAGTTAAAGTAGCCCAGGTAGGAGGTTTCTGTTCTCTGGGAGCTATAATCTGGAGTTATAAATATGAAGGACAAATTTATGAAGGCTTGAAGCTGTTATAGAAATTGGGATTTGTATTTAAGGTGAGAATAGAAGTGTCATCTACATATCTAGGTAAGTACCAGCAAAAAATTAAACATAATGAAAGGATTAGCATTGGGTCTCTGAAATTTGTAGTATATGAATTTTAGCCTCAAATAATGTTTCTTAGATTGAGAGCAGGTCATAAAATTCAGTGTCCAAAGTAAGGGGCCGATTCAAACATGGACCAAAAAAGTGTTTTAAGATGGATATCAACATTAGAAAATTGCATTAAAATGAGAATCTTCTTAAGCAGATACAGACGAGCTAATAAACCACTTTGTATTAGAAGTCTGACTAGACTGTTCAGAGTTCCCTTCTGACCTTCAAATCTGTGCAGAAGACTATAGACGTATCTGCAGTATCAACAGTAAACAAGCTATTTTTAAAGAAATTATTCTCTAGCCTTGGAGAAGAAAGGGAATGATGTTTCCTCTTGTGGAAGTGAGTGGTTTAAGTGTTAGAAATCTATGTAGAGGCACAGCTCTTCAAAGCTGTAAAATATCACTGCATTTCTCCTATCCTCATCTCTTATCTTAGCAAAGACTAGCCTTACACTTGATAGGTCTTCCTTGTATCCATGTCCTCCCTACTCGTTCTGCAGAGTTAATAGTAGCAGCCTTTGCTGCATCCTGTGGTGTATTGGTCTTTTTTTCTTTTTCCCCACAAAATTCCATTTCTTTCTGAACCTTTTGTTCATCTAGTTATAACCTTGACTGTGATACTGTTCACTGCAGTGGCGTAGTTGCAAAAAGAAGGGAATGAACATGTTAACTCCAGGTTCTTGGCTCACAAGAATGTAAGGGGATTCCTGCCAGTTTATTTCTTTGGTCTGCTGAGGTCCCTCTGAAGAGCAGATCAACCATCTGCTCTATCAACCACTCCTGCCACTTTTGCACCACCTGGGCACTTGCTGAAGATGAACTGAGCCCTATCAGCTCTTATCTCGGTGCACGTGTCTTCTAATACTGCCCTACAGTCAAGACAGAGATCTGATTTTGACTTAAATAGTATTATACAAATTGGATCATAGGTTTATGGTACTGATCAGTGTGGACTGTTGAAAAGATGATTCCCAAGGCAAATTAATTGGGATCTTGTGGAAAAAATGAAGTAGATGTAAAGCCAGTCTTACCAATGAGTGTTACAGGTGGAGTTAAGGCCTGTTGATCTTCCAAATAATGATTAGCCTTAATCTTCACTGCAGAATAGGTTGTATGTCTAATATTGAAGATAACATTACTTCAGCAGGGTGTGCAAGAAAGTAATAGCTAAAAATGGCTTTTAATAATTTTTTTCCCCTTCAATTAATTATGTTGCACAAGACAGGTGCAGACTACCTGATTTCATTCTAGAGAAACACTTAATTCCATTGAATGATGTGGTGTTTTGCAAATTATTTAAAGATGTCTTAACAGTGGGGATGAAAAAAATCATTTTAGAGGGTAACAATATTTCTGTTAATACTTATTTTTATTTGGGACAATGTTTAATTCTATTACTTGTTCTTTTTGGGACATCTTTCAAATTTGGTGTCCTTTATGCAATTTTAAAATATTACTGTGAAGCCATCTTGGCTGTCAGATTGGTTTATTGATAAGTGCATTGCTTGGTGCTTTAGTAGGAAGATCAGTACTAAATTAATATATGATTCTCATTACTTAATCATGTTAAATTATTGTGTTAGGACATTTTGTTTAAAGTATTTTTGGTTTAACAATTTATTGATAAAGTTCAACTCACAGCTGTATCAAATTGTCTTTTCCAGCTTAAATAAAAGTGACATTGCATTAATTACATTTATAATTTAAGCTGCATAGTGGCTCAGTGGTGGGGTGCTTCTCTGTAGATCAAGTGGAACCAACTGACTTTCCTCACTGAGTGCAAACAGCGCAAAAACCAAATCTAGGTACTTGCTGAAGTGCTGTGCACCTCTTAAAAAAATAAAGCATAGGTAAAATTGCTATCCCTCAAGAGAAGTGTCCAATTTGGAAAGAGCGAGCCTTATTAGGTAATCAAAAGAGGTCATTTGTGTCATGGACAAGGTTAAAAATGAAATGCCTTGGGGTTTGTGTCTGATTCGGCGCTTCCAGGCAACAGATGCACACAGTCTAAGGAGGAAAATAGTCTCTATGTTGGGTTGCAGGGTTGTGCAAAATTCTTCTTCCTCATGGAATTAGCGGCCTAAAATTGACATTTAGAAGCTATTTGGGTAAACTCCTTGCAGAAGAAACCTGAATTTATTCAAGTTTAGTAGAAAACTCACCAGGACCAAAAAAGTACTTTTTAATCACAATTGTAGGAAGAATTGTAGAGCTTTAATTGACCTGATTTTGCTGAAATGCATCTTTAAGGTCCTGTTTTTGTTGCAGGCTCTTCTGTTTGGGTAAATGGCAACAGTGGTTCATGTAATAAGAAAAATGCTTTTGCTTAAACCATCAGTATGAACTTTCTTGAGTCTTGTACTGCTATAAGATGCCAGCTGGCTTTCTTGCATTGATTCATTATGCTTGTGCACAGCAATCAGTATTTTAGCTACTTCCTGTTAGTCAAGTGGTTTGTAACTCTAGTGACTTAAAGTCATGTTTTGTATAAATAGGAACACTTAGATTTCCGATGAAACTTCAAATAACTCTTCTGAAACCTATTTGGGGGGTTTCTTTGTAAAAATAGGGATTGTAAGTAAAAGTGATCTTAGAAATAACAGCACAGAACTATATAGCTGCTTTGTCCTTTCATCTCTGTACTCAAGGTTTTATTTATTTATTTATTTATTGGAACTCCTCACGTTTCTTTATTCTAAACTCAGCAGTAAAAGCCTTTGGTTTGAAAATTGTTGCATCTCAACATCTTAAAGTGACTGTTTGGATTTGTTTCCAGGAACAAATGATGAGAAAAAAACAAGCCATGCATCTTGATGCACGCTACGTTACGATGGTGGAAAATGCCTACTACTACTGTAACCCTCCTCCAGCTGAGAAAACTGTGAAGAAGAAGCGTCCTCCCCTGCAGGAGTATATTCGTAAGCTGCTTTACAAGGACCTCTCCAAGGTCACCACAGAGAAGGTATATCTGATATCTTTGTGTCTTGAATGAACTGATTTCCTATTAATTTTTGGAGAGGCAGGGGCAGTTCTTTTTTTTTCTTTAATTGCAAGGTAAAGGGATCATTTTTATCCCTGGTGATTAATGTAGTTTTATTTCTTCTACTGTACTACATAGGTGCTGTAAACGTGGACCTACATTCTCCATAGCATTAAAAACAAGTAGAGAATAAATTTATCATCTTTGTTAAATGTATGATCTTCAGAGTGAAGAGAAGAGACCACATATATAGAGATATAAGAGCAAAGAAATTCTGAAACAGATTTAAACAGTTTGGTTAGTAGCCAGAGGACAGCAGTTTTATTGCAAACCTGAAGTTTTCCATAGCTACTGTAGAAATGGAAGATGTTTGGAAAAACACTTGTAGATGCATGTAGGGATTTCATCCCAACCATGAGAGAGAGGAAATGAAGGTGAATAACAGTTAAGAGGTAACATTTCCAATAAACTTATCTTAAAATTCTGTGTAGGTTCTGAGACAGATGCGCAAGCTGCCTTGGCAGGATGCAGAAGTGAAAGACTATGTCATATGCTGTATGATTAACATCTGGAATGTGAAATACAATAGCATTCACTGTGTAGCCAACCTCTTAGCTGGGTTGGTCCTTTACCAGGAAGATGTTGGGATCCATGTTGTGGATGGAGTGCTGGAGGATATTCGCCTAGGAATGGAGGTAAAAAATATCCTTTTTATAAAGCCATACTGATCTCTCCATTATGGAAAGGAAGAAAACAATAAAATAGTCATGCTTACAGAAAAGAGTCCTTACATTTTGGATTTTTCTGACTCATGACTTTTCTACCTGTCTTTCAGTTGTTTGATTAGGTTTGGTTCATTTAAAAAAAAAAATCAATGCAGATTACTGGGATGATTGTTTTGCCTGCTTACCATGGTATGGGGGTACAGTTTCTTCTTTCACAGTACAGTCACATTCATGCAGCCTCAAGTCACTTTGGAAAATAGCCCATGTTTTGATAGAGGTTTTAATTAAACTTTTTCTGGGGAATGGAAATATCACAGGCTTCAGATTATTACATGTATTTGAACACCTACAATACTTTCTAGCTGGCCACATTTCATAACTGTCTTCACTACTTCTAAATATTGAATTATACAATGCATATAGGCCTACAAGTCTTTTATCTTAAATTCTGACAATTGTTTATACTGTTTTTTCTAAAAGTGTATTTATAGAGATTCTATTACTATTTAGTATCTACACTAAAATAAATGTGTGGTTTTGGGGGGCTTTTTATTTCTTTAAGGTTAACCAGCCAAAGTTTAACCAACGACGCATCAGCAGTGCCAAGTTTTTGGGAGAGCTTTACAACTACCGAATGGTAGAGTCGGCTGTAATATTTCGAACTCTGTATTCGTTCACGTCCTTCGGAGTGAACCCTGACGGCAGCCCTAGTCCCCTGGATCCTCCGGAGCATCTGTTCAGGATTAGACTAGTCTGCACCATCCTGGATACCTGTGGACAGTATTTTGACAGAGGATCCAGCAAACGAAAACTTGATTGCTTCCTAGTATACTTTCAGGTATAAATGAACTGATTTTTTTTTTCAATAGCTTTCTTTAACAACTTAATGTATTTAAAGTCACCATGTACTTATCTACCTTTCTGAATGCTTTCTAGAACTGTAATTTTTAAAATCCTCTCAATTTTGTAGCTGTTTTATTTCAAAGTGAAATACGTCTTCAGTTGTATAAGTGAAGTGTTGGTCCAACAACTGCAGAACATGGGAGTAGCAGTTGGTGCACTGGAGGTTTAGGACAGCCTTTCAGGGGCTTTTTGCCAAGTGGAGAAATAGGTTGATGGAAATGAACAGCTTTGTGCAGAAGGGGTTGGGTCCTTGGATGCTTCTCTAGTTGCTCAGTACAAGCCACAGCAGAGCAAGTTATGATCTAGACGTTAGGGTGGCAGGGGAAGGTTTCATAGAGAAAGGGTTTAAACACTAGAACAGGCTGTCCTGAGAAATGTGGAATTCCAGTCCCTAGAGTTAATGCTAAGTCTTATTGGACTGGCTTCCATTTTCCTTCTGCTTCTTTCTTTAAAAGATGCTAATACAGAGATATTAAAAATGAACCAAATTACAGTGGTGGTGACTTATCTCACACCTTTGGGGATGCATATGCCTAGTTATCTAAGAGATGGAAAAAATTTTATTGTATTTTAAACCTATAATAAACCATTTTAAACCTAAAATAAACTTGGCACCAAAGAAGTCATATTCTTACTACACCCTAACATTTGAATAAGTTGTTCATGCTCTATTTTCAGATACAGTTTTGTAACTTCTCTGTTCTCAAATTCTACTTTTTGTGCTAACTTGTTAAAAATCTTTGTATAACTGGATGCTAAATCTTCACTTTATGATAGCTGGAGTGTTAAGCCTCTTGCTCTCTCTGTGTTTTCTCCCTTTCCTTGCCTTTTATGCTAAGCATCAAGGGACTGAATTTTCTTTAAAATGTGAAGAGAGAGGATTTGAAAGCTGAAGTGGATAGTTGCTAAGGACACATCTCATCAAAAGAGTTTGTCCTTAGACGCGTTCACACCAGCACCTTTTTGTTCAGTCTTTCGTGTTTTCAGCGGTTGTTACGATATCCTCATGTCTGTGGTTCCAACTTAAAGGCAGGGTTAAAATGAAAATCCATGTTTCAAAACCAGAAAAGACTCATATAATTTATTTAGTGCCTTCAAAATATCTAATAGTTATATGAAATGAAAGATCAGTGATTTGAGATGTTCTATATTTTCTGCTGAGCAAATGTGGCTAGACATAACAAGGTTAAATAAGTCAAATGGCTTAAAATGTCTACACACAACTTATTTGAATACTTTACATTCTAGCGCTATGTTTGGTGGAAAAAGAGTTTGGATGTTTGGACAAAAGACCATCCATTTCCTATAGACATTGACTATATGATCAGTGATACCCTGGAACTGCTGAGACCAAAGATAAAGCTCTGCAATTCTCTGGAAGAAGCTATAAGACAGGTACAAGACTTGGAACGAGAATTCCTAATAAAATTAGGTAAGGATATATGGAAAAGTAGTTGTCTATTAGACAAATCCTGGATTTCTTAAAGTTATTTCCATTGTGTTGATATGTAACTTTTGTCATTCAAATCAACTGATCTAACTTGATGAAAATTTTTTTGGTTTTGTTTCTTGTGCATTTTCAGATGTCCAAATAGAGTCCACATAATTCTAAATTGATGTGAGTAAAACAAAAATGGTCAGTACTATGATCATTTGGTCCATGTATAATATGGTGAAAAGGATGAGGAGGACCTTTTCAGGAAAAATAATTAGGAACTTTTACTGGAGCCTGGAGTATCTGCCCACCCCATTCCTGGGACTGTGGGTTGATGAGCACTGATCTAAGCCACCTTAGTGCTCAGCTTTCTTGGTTGTTTGCAACGTCCCTAGTTCTGGACTTCACCAGAGCTGCTGTTAAGGAGAGCTTTAGCATGAAACTACAGTAAAATAAGGAAAAAAACAAGTTTTGCTTTTAAAATGATGTCAGGATAATTTTGTGTCTTCTATTTCCCTTCTTCTTTTTTTTTTTTTTAACTGGGCTTATGTTTCAGTAGCAGCAAGAGGGTGATATTTTTCATGTAACTGAGCTTTGCTTGGATTAAACTGTTTTTTTCTTAAAATGTATGTAGTAGGCAGTGTGTTAGCTAGTAAATCCTGCTCAGTCTTGAGTGATGCCTATTTATGAACTGTTCTAAAACACCTGTGTTAAAAGTGGGTGTTTTGAGGATCCAATGCCAAGTGTGGAGCATAGCTCGGGTGAGGGAAGCCTGGTTGCTGTTAGTGTAGAGCACTTGTTTGGCTGGTGTTTGTCATCATATTAACCTTAGTCTTTTGTACACAGCTTTGTTAATAGCTATTGGAAACAAGAAGCTCATTTCTTATTAAATGGATCTGTTTTTCTAATTTTTTTTTATTTGCTGACCTTTATTTTTTTTTCATGGCAGGCTTTTATATGTAGATTTGGGGTTTTTGCAAGTGTCAATTATAGCCTTATGAGCACTTCTAGTTAGGTCCAATTTTCAGAATAATGTTTTTTATCCACTGAGATGACTTTATGCAGTTGCCAGGTTAAATGTTGCAACTTGCATTTTAGGAGGAATTTGTGTTTAAAATGCTCTTTATTTAGTAGACATGCTTCAAAAATAGCTATATAATAAATAAGATGCAGGTGAAAAAATCATTATGGTGTGATCTCAATTACTAGCTTTGATCTCAGATGTAGCCAAGCAGTAGCTTGGAATTGGCTACGTAAATTTTAATATTGTTTTGAAAGATGTTCAGCATTTTCTTCATGCAAATCGTGGTGGCTTCTGCTCTCTGAGTCACTGCTGTTGCAGGAGTAGGGCTCAGTGTGGCTTAGTAGGGATTTCTCAATGAGTATTCACCAGTGTTGAAAAATAACCATTAAAGAAGTTTGTTTTTCTGCCGCTTCTCATTTGCAATTAAATCCTTGTGTGTGCTGGGCTGGTGCTGGGCGCCGCGGTGGCTTCGAGCCCGTTGGCTCCTGTGCCACCCCGGTGACTTTGCGCCGGGGAGAAGATACCAAGAGCGATTCCAGCAGCTCGTGGGCCTGTGCGGAGCAGCACGGGTTTTGAACAGTGTGAAATTTCCAAATTGGGAAAAAAAAGGATGCTTTGAAACCTGTGGTGTGTGAAGAAGCGAGTGTGTGTGTGTTCGCGCAGAATTGAAATCCTCACTACATACCCTATGGCCATGCATGGAGTTGTCTTATTTCTGCTTAACTTAAACTTGGCTGTAAAGCTCATCTTTGACCTTAGCTGTTGGATTTTGAGATCTTTGAAAGAGATTTGGCTGTTATCTGCATGTCACATCCCACTAAGGCACCCACTAAGGAGGTGACACAAAAAGATCTAATGTCCCCCAACAGCTTCTCTGCTGAGAGTTCGGATTTATGGTTAAGAATGGTGAACACCTGCACTTGCTCTTGAAGCTGAGGAATGATTTGGGTCATAACTGCTATATCAGGGTGCATAAACAGTACCATTTTGTACTGTTTTGAACTTAAAGGTAGAAGTAGACTTGAAACCATAGTATTTGATTACATGAATGCAATGACAATTAGATCCTCCATTGATGGATTCATGGTGTATGTCTAGATAGTAATGCTTGTTTGGTAGAATGTTTGGTCTGAAAACCTCCCAAATGTTGAAATGTTTATACTGTATGTGCTACTAGTGACATTGTTACAGTGTTGTTACAACACAGAATTGTGCAATAAACTGGGTTATATCAAAGCAGGTTTCTCTTCCAAATGATCTGCAAGTTGATAGCTGTGCAAGCCTTGCTTTCTCAAAAGGAGTTTTACAATCCTAATCCTGCTGGGTTTTTTTCCTTCTCTCTGAAAACTTTCAGGACAAGTCAACAAGAGTTAGGAAGTAAAGACAGGAAGTTCTCAAGGGCCTGATGGGGATCAGTCTTCAGTGAGCCGAGCTCCACTACAAGTCCCCTTTTATGGTCATAACTATTGTAAAACCAAGAGATTCTTCTCCAAACACATATGTACGGACACACGTGCAGAGACTGAGCGTGAGTGGCCCATGACCACGGTCTCCAAGTCTCAATTCACTGCATTAGAATATTTTTTTCATTGTAAAGAACAAACAAGGAATGCCAGGAGCACACAACTTACATATTCTTTTGCTGTTCCAAAGCCCTAAGCTAACGGTTAACCCTAAGTACAGAGTGTGCACATTTTTGAAATCTGAATGACAACATGTATAGCGAGTATGTTTATTCCTTAACTGAATTTTTGAAAAAATAGTGCCTTAGATGTGTTCTGTTGCAGAAGGCTGGCATAAGCCCTACTTCCTGCCAGCTCAGGCCATGATCCTCTGGAGGATTAAGTAGCTTTGCAGGTCAATGTACAAAATTTAAGTGTGTATGAAAAGAGTACTGTGTACTGGAAGTTTCTTCTGTCTTGCACTGATGCCAGCAATAGCTGTTTTTCAAAAACTGTTTTTTTCAGAATTTCAGAACCATGCTCAATTTTTAAATATGTTCTCTGAAAACAATTTGATAATCTATCTCAAAGACTAAATTGGACACTGAAATGCTGCTTAATTCTCTTGTAGCTGTGTAACGTAATGTGATGCTCTAAATCAGAATTAAAATTACTTTTCATCATGCTCTCCAAAGCCTTTAACATTTCAGATGTTGGAGTCCTGGTGTTAAAACTTGCTTTTCACTTGCACACAGGACCGTTCTCTCAGTAAGTGCAATGAAGACACTAGATCAGAGTCCCTTTCAGGAATATTATTTCTCACTCTTTATGCAGGGCACTTTAGTTCATCCTCATAGATTTAAATGTGTAACAAATCTTTCTGAAAGGCTTCGTTATGGGCTGAGAAATTGGCTCTTTCAAAATGGCTAATAGACCTATAGCAAGTTAAAGTACCATCATCTGTGATTTCTATATTGACAAAAACATTGGAAAGCTTGAATACCTACACTGTTTCAAAGAAGCATTTCTTTGAATGCTTTCAAGTAGTTTTTGAAGAACTCGAGGTGTAATACTGCTTTAATGGTACAGGCAAAGGTTGTTATTTGTTCTGATTTATTTATTTATTTCAAATTTCAGGACTTGTGAATGACAAAGATTCCAAAGATGCCATTACAGAAGGAGAGAATATAGAAGAGGATGAAGAGGAAGAAGAAGGTGGAGCAGAGACAGAGGAACAATCTGGAAATGAAAGTGAAGTAAACGAACCAGAGGAAGAGGTGGGCTGTTATTTTCCTTGCTTTGCGTTAGCCTTGCATTTAAAGAAAAAATCAACAGTCAATGATTTGAGACTAAATTATAGTCACGTATATATGCAAAGTCAATACGAAATGAGGTTTATTCCAGAAAAAATATAGCAGAAACTCGAACCTGACACTGTGCTCAGGGCTTGCGTAGCCCTAAGTTTTCTGGAGTAAATCACTTCCAGAGCCCTTCCTATATCTCCCGTAGCAGCAAATGTATTGACTAGATCTCAAAGCCATCGTAGGAAAAACAACAGATGTCCAAAGTATGCCTGTATAATATGAATAAATAGAAGATTTATCGTGTGTATCAACCTTCCTTGTTTACTGTGCCAGTAATCTTGTAAATTAAAGTGGGCTAGCCAATAGAAAAAGCAGGCGTGTACACAGAAATTCCCTCTTGTCACTGTGACGCAGCAAAGTTGACATGCTAATGGTAGTATTATGGGAAAATGAATTTATTAAGGAAATAGGGAGCAAACAGAATGTTTTATTGTGGCAATTGAGACAGAATTTACTTGATAAGATGATTTTAATATAGCTACTTTTTCTTGCAGGGTTTTTTTTCGATTAATCTTTAGTGATTTAGTGTGTTTCTGTTCTCTCTTGTCCCAATTTCATAATGTTTATTCCCCAAAACACCAAATAAGACTGGGTTCAGGCTCTGAATTACTAAGAAACACTAAAAATAAAACACAATATGCAACTCTGCTATAGTTGAACTCTAATGAGGGGGAGATGTAGAGAATGTTTGTGAGGAATTGGACATAAGTGGATTTTTTTCAAGCAGAAAGGTGTGTTGGAGTGTTTTTATCACTGGGAACGGACAGCACTGCATTGTCAATGAAGATGAGTAAATCAGCTGTAAAGTGCTTTGTATTCTAAGGGATGTAAATAACAAATATGTGTAACTACCTTTAAAATAAGCAGAAATTATATTATTATCACATGATTGGATTCAATGATCTTGAAGGTCTTTTCCAACCATAATGATTCTATGTTTCTACATTATAAATACTGAATATTCCAGGAGGGCTCTGACAATGAGGAAGAAGAGGGTGAAGAGGAGGAGGAAGAAAATACTGATTATCTTACGGACTCCAATAAGGAAAATGAAACAGATGAGGAGAATACAGTATGTGTAATTCTTATTTATTTTTTACTTTTTATTTTCAGATAAGATGCAAAAAATCAATTTTTTTTCCTGAGTCTTTTTTAGCCAATACTGCTCATCTGTCTTGAAAAAGAACATAAAAACTCTACATACTGTTCTTTCAGATGCATTTTTGAGCTTATTTTTGTATTTACAAGCTTTCATTATTACATTCTGTAAGCATTCATGCCGTCATGACGCTATTAAAAGATGTTGTGGTAGGACTGTGCATTTTAGCTGGACTAGACGAAGCTGTGTGATAGTTTTGCCATGCCAGGAATGGTGGCAAATTGATATGGGACAACAAAGTAAATCGGTTGTTCTGCACTACATCTGTACTACAAGTGAAAAGCAGAGAAACCCCGAAGAGCAAGATTCTTGTAACAGAGGAGGAAGAGGCAGATCCCAACATCTATAGCAAAAAAACCGAACAGCTCCTGACTTCCATAGGAAGTAATGATCATGACAGCAACAAACTGAGGTGCTAACTTGAAGAGCTGTAAATAAAAGTAGGATTTTTTTGTGGTCTGTGCTGTTAAGTGTTCTGAAGAGACTTCAGTGTTGCTTAGTGACAGGTGTTGCTGACTTAGGAGAACACTTATTTGTAAGCCTTGGGGTAAACAGTGGTGCAGGTCCCACTGTATAAGCCTTATCTGTGTACCAAGAGGCATGTTAAGTGCAATTTTTGTCAGATGGAGCTTTCCAAATGCTGAAGGATAGTCATTTTCCTGAAGAAACTGGCTCATTTACTAAGGGTTTCAAGGAAAAAAAAAATGACATGTAGGCAGGGGAAGAGAGAGACTTTTCTTTGTATTGTCGTCACATCAAAAATGACATATGCAGGTATGTCAGAATATCTTCCATGTTTCATCTTCGTAACTGTAGCAGTAAACTTCTGAAAATATTTTTGGCATAAAATAGTCCAGGTTGGAAGCCTTTTGTTCTAACAATTTATTTTTACTATTATTTTTTTTAATCGTGATTATATGTGTCATAGAACAACGAGATTATTTTTCCTTTTATTTCTAGGCTGAATGTTCGTGTTTCTGAAATGACTCTAATGCAACTTTTTTTTTCCATTGTCATAGGAAGTAATGATTAAAGGAGGAGGACTCAAGCATGTCCCCTGTGCAGAAGATGAGGACTTCATTCAGGCCTTAGATAAAATGATGCTGGAAAATCTTCAGGTACAAATCTGAATTTGGTACCTCCTCCATAAACGTGACTTACTGCCTAATGGGCCATTGCTGATTTTTTCAGAAAATAAGTGTTCAATGCATAGCTTACTATACCAAGCAATATGGATTCTTTTACTTACCTCAGGCCTCTTCTGTGCCTTTAACTGTCATTTCTGCACAACTGTTGTCTGTTGCTCCTTCTCTGAATAAGGCTTTGTACTGTCCACCTTTGTAGACAAAGTCTCTTTTGAAGTGGGGAAAAAATATGAAAATCATAACAGGTTGATGGCAGGCTGCTTTTCTTTTTTGTTCTGTTTTGTTTTGCCTTATAACCTATTCTAGGTAGAAGGGCTAAACTGAGCTAAATTGTTAAGCTAAAACAGGTGCATCTGTTTCCTGCCAGATGAGATAATGGAGAGAAAAGCAGAGATAGAGGAATTAAGTCAATCTGGAACAGTGTCAGTATTCCTGCAAATATTTTAAAAGCCCCAAACAGACAAAAGCCTCAAGGAAACAGAATACAATAAAATTGATATTTCATCTGTGAATACTATTTTTAAAAGGACATTTTTCAGACATTCCTTCATTCTTAAAAAGAAAAAAGATGACTGAAGCCTTATAAATATAGTAAAGCATTTAGAAACACCTTCATGACAGATCCTTGCTGCACTCAGTTACAGACTTTTTTCCCAGTCATGAAAACGTGAACATTGCCAGGCTTTGGGGTATTTTTAGCATGTGATCACTTGCCTTTTTTTTTCCTTTTTTCTTTTTTAAATAGCAACGGAGTGGAGAATCTGTTAAAGTACATCAGCTGGACGTTGCCATTCCTCTGCATCTCAAAAGTCAGCTAAAGAAGGGACCCCCACTTGGAGGTGGGGAAGGAGAATCGGAGTCTGGAGACACGATGCCATTTGTCATGCTAACACGGAAAGGCAACAAGCAGCAGGTAAGACTTTACATAGCTATTGCTAACATTAAAAAATCACAACACTAACTTTTCACAAGTTACTCTCTGACTTTTAAAGTGCCAGAAATTTCCTGTAGCCACTGAAAGTTAAGGTGTAGGAAGTGAAAGGAGACTGGCTAGCTCTAAATCTTGAAGACTCTGCAAATTTTGCTGACAACTCTTTCAGCTTCAAATCAAGATACATTTTTTTTTTTTTTTGCTATATGCAAATTTCTATACAACTGCCACTTGGCAAAATTTGCTCAGCTTGGAAAACTGTTGTTAATTTTAAAAGGCTTTTTTAAAGGGTTTCTTCTAGAGTGAGTCTATGCAACTTAAATGGAAATCAGGTTAATAAAACCTTTACTTCAAGCAGGAAAGCTTTACATTTGTCTTGGCTCTTCCCTTGCATGTGTTTGAATTTTCTTGGGTATGCAAATGAGCAATACACAAATACCTAACACTTGCTGAAAATGCTTTTCTCATCATCATTAATGGTCTTTAAAGAAACCTTTTTATTTCATTTGTGCTCATTGATGATGAGAATGAGGGACTCGAATTAATGGGGAAAACAGAAGCGAAACTTTATTTTATTCCATAGTATTTCAAGTACTTAGACTTATGACATCACTGCATGACTTCTGTTACCTGAAAATTGACTGCAGTGTAGAACAGTTGAGGTACATAAAGCTGCAGTGGAATTTTTCATGTGAATGAAAGACATGTTAAAAATATAATTAAACCTAATCTCTGTATGAAACTAATTTGTGTCCTCACTTATATCTGTGCAGTTTTTCAGGTAAATTGGATTATAGAATCACAAGTCAAAAGCCCAGAATACTCAAAAATACTCAGAAGTACTTTGAGGATTGCTCTATCATCAATACTAGTAGCGAGTAGTTGGAAGGAAATGAGGAAAACCTGTCCAGTGTCAATATAGACTAGCTCTTTTGAGCAGGTAGTTATAAATTGTTTGAAAATTGATCATATTTTAAGTGAAAAATGTGTGAGGAGATAAACCTCATGGTGCTGTTTTAGGCACTGTTTAGGTTGAAATTACTTTTTAAAGTAACCATATGCTACAGGATATTTTAGCTTGCGTGAGCTTCAACTTATTTGAAATCCACCTTTGTGCTTTGTTCTATTTGTTGCATTTTTGTACACGCTGTGATCCACAAAACATAGGTCAAAAGCATCCCTAAGACTTCAGTGTTTTACTGTGCAAGGGTCTAGAAAGAAGGGGCTTTTTGACTGTGAAGAACTGCTCCCATTAAAGCTGTGATGATCTAATGTTTTAAGTGGGGTGAGGAATGGTTGCAAATTGTCTTTTTCTGTTAACTGTAAAACTGCCATTCAATTTCTCTGCTCTGGGAGAGACCTTGTGCAGGTAGAAATCACCTTTGGAAGGCTTATTTATTCTGTGTAACAAGTAGGTGTCATAAAAATAGTAGCTTAAGAGGAAATAGCAGATAGCAGAGTAGCAGGTTAAGCTTCTGTAGACTTCTCAGAGTAGTTTGGGTTACCAGCTGCAAAAATGCTGTACAGGGCCTGGTTGACCAGCAAAGGATGGAAAGTTGTTCTGGCATGTGCTGCAAAAACAGGCAGGCCTGCAGACAGAACAGCTGCCGAATGCCCAAACTTCAGTGCAGTGTGAAGGTGCAATGAAACAAGGATACATCTGTAAGAGCTGGTGTGTCAGTGAGGAAAAAATCCCATAAAATGATGGAATGTTAGTCATGCAAAATGACCTTTCATCTGTTAAATGTTTGTTGAGAGGAAAATACAAGGGCCAGAGTTCTCGAACTAAAAATATTTTACCTGATCATTTTCTTGCTAATGCTTTCACTGGAGAGAGGGTGAAAGAAAATATTTTTAACTTTGCTTTATAATCTCATGTTTTGTGCAGAAGCTTATAGGAATTAATGCCGTATCTGTACAACGTCTTCCACATTTGGCTTCCTATCTGTGCAGAAAATGAGAAGGTTGGTTATCAAAAAAGCCTTGAGCCAGTCAGGGTTTGTGACTGCTCATGTATGTGCTCGAGGGGGTTGTTTTTAAAAGCTTAATTCTTCCCTTCTGCAAATACTGTGCTAAGTAGGTGCTTTTGAAGCTATTTGACTTGGGTACATCCATACTTGGACCTAATAGTGACTATTAATTGATTTTCCTATTGCATTTCTTTGGTTACTCTGTTTCCTGGGACTTCAATGGTGCATCAAAATTTTGTAGAAGTTTTGATTGGGGAGCTATAACTGTTTTCACAGAGCTGAAAAGGGATTTGAAACAACTATATTCCCCCAAAACTGCCTTTGGCATTTTCAGAGTTTTTATTGGGAATATCTGCAATCATCGAGAATTTTAGGAGCTTCTTACTCCGCGTGACGGGAAAATATTGCTGACAACCAATGACCTGACAAATAAAGCAAAACTTGTTCGGGAATCTCATCCCCCTGCCACTTTCCCCCAGTATTTGCTTTTGGGAGTAGGCTTTTCCTGCCAAACCTCTGTTTGCTTTTTCTAGAAATGTAAAAAATGGTTGTTTTACAGAATACTTCAGTTCCTGAGTCAATGAAAAGCTTCTTTGTCCGTGGTTCGTGTTCAGACAAAATACGTTAGTAGACAGCTTGAATAGAAAAAAAAAAATAAGCAGGAAAGAGGAGGTGGAGTTGAGAGGAGAGTAGTTGTTTCTTACACTGCTGAATTTTAAATCCGAGTGAGCAGACCGTGCACTGAATTTTGAAGGAATGCATGTGTTGTTACTCTTAACCAATAGCTGTCCAATTCTAGCTTTTTAAAAATGGCAAACAAAATTGGCTGACAACCCAGAGGCTAAAAGATATTTCTCATCTTAGTCATTGCTAGAAAAATAAGCAGCACCACTGCATTCGTGTCAACCTGATCGATTCTCACGTTTGCAGTTGGTTTGATCTCTCTGTTTGTCAGAATTGCCTTGGAAAGCAGGAGCCTTCACTATTTAAAAACAAATAAAAAGAAGAAAGAATGTACATGTTGATGATAACATGTGCTGTTATCATCCAAAGGTTAATGTTTGTCCGGAGAGGTCCGGTCGCTAACTGCTCGGTTCCTGCACCGGTGTTGAGGCAGGTACAAAAGCAACATTGTGTAGCCCACGTTGTGGCCCATGGCTCTTAAGAACCTCCCGACACCCCAAATTAATGATCCACTGCGGGTTGATAGGAGCAAGACACCAAATTTATCTTATTTTGTCACGCTGTGATTACAAAAACACACGATAGCCAGGATATCAGGTAGAGCAGTGTCTTGACCTGGCTACTATAAGATGTTGTGTGACAAAAATCTACAAAGCTAGTTGCAGTAAAATTGTTTTCCAAATGTTTGGTGGAATGAGGAGTAATCCCCAAACTCCAAGCAGACAAGGGGAAATGCCGGAATTCAGACCCCATCATAAGTCATCGGGGCTGAGCTCTCTCTGCTGTTCGTTTTTATCAATGTCTAAGCAATTTTACACCAAGGAGATGTGAACCAAAAGGAGATGTAGGTAGTAAGGGACCCTGACAGCAAGCAGATAGCCTTTAGTTTGAAAGATTTCAGAAAGATTTTTAATGTAATAACCATCAAAAAGTATAACCTACCCTCGAATGTTAAATTCTTATCTTCCTGACATTCTTTATCAGTATTTTAATTTACTCCAGTCTCCTGAATGCAAGAAGTGTTTTCAAATGTTTTCAAGTGTGCCATCTTTTTCAGGTGAACGTGATGTCCCTAAATTCTCTTTCCACAGTTTTTAGAAGTTTTCAATATCAATGTTTGTAAATGGGAAATGTTTCACTTGCTCAGTAGTCATCAGCTACCTTAGTAATTGTCACCAATGGTTTCATTTCACACTGCAGCCTTGAGCCAGAGTGCCTAGAGCCTAATGCTGTGGTGATACAGTGATGTCTTCCAAATCTAATTCCCTCCTCCTTTAATTCATGGTTTCTTTCTTTTGGTTTAAGCATTCTGTCTGAAAACACTACCAGTTCCATTAAGCTGACAAATGCAGAGAACGGGCAGCAAATAAAGGGTATATTAAGACAGCCACATCCCTAAGCTCCTTGCCTGGGAACTGATTTTCACCCTGAGATGCTGTTAATGGATTAGAAGGTTATTTGTATAATTGCTTTAATATTGAGAATACATGCCATGTTGTTTAGTTTGCTCAACCATTAATAACTACAGCTTTCTTTTTTGTAATTCAAAGAACTTCCATTTTTATTCCTCCCGCTCACATAAAAAGGTTGCATTTATATTCAAAATAACTGGTAGATACCTTGCTAATGAGCAAAAAAAAAAAAAAAAAAAAAAAAGTCCTTTAAGTCTTTTAATTGATAAAGTTTCACTGCATTCAAGATTTTTTTTCCCTCACATCTTCCAAGCAGTTGTTTGCATTCTTTATTTTCAGGGCTTGCATTTGAATACTCAGATCCTCTTGCATTCCTCGTTAGTCCACTGCCAGTGGGATGCTGCTGTCTAAATAGCTAAGATGAGGTTTCATAGTAGTTATTTCATGAAATAAAAAGATGCTGTGAGGATTTTGCTTTGCTAGAGGTTCTTACAGTATGTATCTCTTTGTTAGCAGCTTTTGTCAGCACCATTGAAAGCATGCCTACCAATTTGCCTGCTTCCATTTTTATGGACAAAAGGATTTTTAGGTGGCAAGAGCAGGTAGCAGGATTAATAGCAATTCCTACAACCACAGGGTAGTTTATTTCTAAACACAGTGCCGTAATTGAAGGGGAAAGTGGATTTTTTTTTCCCTAGCTATATTCACAAACTTTAAAGAGCTTCTGAAAACTATCACTTCTCTGACTTGGGATAACTTTAAAATATTTTTCTGTGAAAATAAAACCTTGTGGTTTTTGGAGGAAAGACAAAGCATCTTCCACCAGGGCCTTTCCTGAAAGGTGTCCTGAGACAGCAAGTTTGCCTTTGATGTAACGTAAGTCGGCGGTAACGTGTTGATTGTGTCGTGTGGATGTTCAGGGAGGAGGAGAACAGGGAAGGATTAAATTTGATTACATTTGACACCGTAGCTGTGTCTTTCACCATAAACACTAAGGAGATGGAATCATTTATAAAATGTAAAGACAAGGAATGGCAGAGGGTATTTGAAACCTTAAAGCATTTTCCTCTGTAGTTACAAGAGTTAGCAGTAGGAGATCTGATTGCTTTAGAAGGTAGCTGTACTGTGCACCTTGTAACTAATAAGAATTAAAACATATAGCAGTCCGTTCCGTGTAAGAAATGGTGCAGTTTGTTCCCGTAATCATCTGGCTTAATAGTCTTTTATTTTACAAATACATCTTCTTCTTCTATGAATTATATATGTCTTCAGCACATCTAGATATTAGTTATTTTCTCATGCTTCATTTTGTGGAGTAGATTTGAAAAAAAAAAAAAAAAAAAAAAAAGCTTCCCAGTTAAAAAATAAATACATATATATATTGCAGGAATCATCTCATCACGGCAGCCTAGAAATACACGTAACAGTCTCTCTCTTGTCCTTCAGTTCTGTGATGGGTCCTTAAAGGCTTGTTTTGCTTTGCAGTTTAAGATCCTAAACGTACCAATGTCTTCCCAACTTGCTGCGAACCACTGGAACCAACAACAAGCTGAACAGGAGGAAAGAATGAGGATGAAAAAGCTCACTTTGGATATCAATGAACGGCAAGAACAAGAGGACTACCAAGGTCTGAGTGCAAAAATATTATTTCTGATAATTTGCAGTTTGTGCTGAGCATTAACTTTATTTTATGGAAAATGTACACTGTAGTTTCAGTAATTCCTACTTACTCCCTGTATTCTGGGATTGTAGAAGTTCACATAGCTTTTTTTATGAAAAAGTTTTTAATTGGGCCACAATAAATGTCCCCATTTCTACTCCATTTGGAAATGGGAGGAATTCTACTCAGTTTTGAAATAGGAGGAATTGAGACTTTTTTCTTCAAAATTAAATAATATAACACAGATTGTCTGAATTTCTAGAAGAAAAGTGAGTTGGATAGAGAACGATTTCATTCTGTGTAACCTATCAAAAAAAAGCTTTAATTTACTACTAGAAAATAGGTATTTATTTTTATGCTAAGACTAGGTGGTACCTTTTGTCTCAGTAGTAACAAAGATCAGCTCAGAGTCATATTATTAAAGTTTCTGGAAGCCTGGCAAATACATAGCATGAGAATATAATTAATAGAATAAAGATTTAATACTAATTATCTGATCTGAGTTGAAAAAATGTATTTATATGTTTGCATGTGTGTGTATATGTGTGAATATATTGTTGATACACAATATAAAATGTGTAAATCAAATGGGCTGATAGAAGCAAATGGTTAATAATCAGCTATAGCCAGTGTACTTGATATATTTTTTCAGATTCAACCTTCCTGGGTTTACCCTGATCATAAGCAAAGCCAAACCAAATAAAGCTGATAGCATTTTCAGTTCCCTTTTTTCCCCCCAATGATATTTCAGTCTTGTGGTAATCACAATATAAGTAGCTAATTATCAGGAAATCCTGTTTAGTGAAAGGTCATTGTTCATCAAGAAATAGGGGATTTAAAATTAAAGCAGCTCTGATTATGAAAGCACTATGGAATCCAATACTTCCAGGATTTTGAGTAACAGAAGTCCTAAATTCATGCTTTTATAAAGGATTTTTCTTCCAGGGGAATGTGTGCAGAGCTCTGAAATGGGAAAGTATCATAATATTTTTAGATTTTTTTTTTTTTAAATTCATTTAGTCAGCCTGACTAACAACTGACGCTGTGCAGGGGGCAGTGGGCTGGCTCCGTGCAGGACCTCAGCGCGGAGGCTGCGAGTTGCCGCCGGGATGGTTGGACGCTCTCTCTAGCAGACGATGGGTGTGCGTCTCCAACGAGATGAGCGGAGATTAGGGAACCAGACGGAGCAGACTTTCAAACCTAATCTGTTTAACAGCTTATTCCACTTTTCCCCACGTTTATGCCATGTGTGGGTTTTGCTGAGCGTGGAGGTTCTCGTGCAGGTGGGCGGTCGGCAGTGCTTTCAGTCAGATGTGCCAACATATGGCAGTAGCTTTTGGATAGATTCCTGGGATAGATTCCTAATTCCATCAGATACTTAATAACCACTAACTTAGTCCAGTCAGGAGCCTTTTTTTTTTTATCATAATTATTTCTCATTCTTGGAGAAATTCATCTTTACCAAATGACAGAAGCCTGATGTTTCTACCTAGCTCTAACTGCCCAAAGGCTGGATCTTCAGAGCTGAGCTGGTGAGTGCAGGCTCCCTTTGAATCAGTGGGGAGACCTGGGTGCACACAGAGGGAGATGAACTCAGTCCTTCAGCCAGCTGGCATGAGATGGGTCAGCTGAGCCACCCTCTCCAGGTGTTGGTTTGTCTCTTGTCCATAAAGGGACCCTATTATGGATTTAGGCTTAAATACCTGCCTCCTAGATGCCTAAATTAGGACAAGTCTCTCCCAAGTCTTTCAGCTGGCAGCAAACCTGGGCAGTTGTTACTATTTTGGAGTAGCTTTACGCTGTGGCCTGTCATGCTGCCTTTATCCCCGGTAGTCGGTGGTGGCTTATGCATAATGGAGGAAAAAAGGTCATGCGTGCTCCTTGCTGAAGCACTTGTGATGAAAACCACTCCTTTCCGTGCCTCCTGTGGGAACACCCAGGGACATCTGGAAATGCAAGTTCACATTACAGAGTAGCTTGAATCTGTCAAAGCTCTCTATGCAATTTTAATAACTTTAACTGTTACAGATACGTGGGATAGTGTAAGGAATGTTAACCTGCAAGGATAGCAAAGTGTATGTAAAATGTCTTAATTCATGCCCTTGAAAAGGATTTATTTAAGTTTTTCCTTGAAAAGACCTGTACAAAACTTATTTAATTTTGGTTCTTTCTGAAATTGCAGAGATGTTGCAGTCCCTGGCACAGCGTCCAGCTCCTGCGAACACTAATCGTGAGCGACGGCCTCGTTACCAGCATCCGAAGGGAGCACCTAATGCAGATCTAATCTTTAAAACTGGTGGGAGGTAGGACAATCTTCCTTTAAATGTGGCAATTCTGCTTCTAGGCAAGTCATTACCTTCATAATTGAAACAGATAATGATCTGCATAGTGTGAGTCTGTTAGCACTTTCCATTTGGAAGTATTCTGTCCAAATACTAGCAGCTCTATGCTTTGTGCTTCTATTAATCCATCTATAATTGTTCATTGAGAAGTTTGGAGGACGCAGGGTTTTTTAGATGTTAAGTGGTTTAGTAGAGTTTGAGCCAGTGTTGTTAGGGGGAAGGCGATGCAGGTTGTTGTCTTCCCCCTTTCTGTGTTCAAAAATTAGAGATATTCCTGTGTAATGTTTCAATTCTTTGAGCTTGATTGGGCTTCAAAGAGCTAAATGGGAAGAAAATGCAGTGCAATGGGGAGAAAACCTTTGATTTACAGTAGGCAAAAATGTACCAAAATCTCTGTTAACATTAAAGAACCATCCCAGGTTGCCTTTTTTGTCTGAACTTCAAATGAATTGGAGCTAGGCTGGCATTTTATGAAATGATCCTGATTCTGCAGATGAGTGCCTAAGAGCTGATAGAAACAGTTAGAGATCATTGAGCAGAAACACAAACATCCAAAATACTCCACATCTGGGAAGGATCACTCTGGCAATAAGGGTAAATGGAACGTGGTTACTGCTCCTAACGCCAACTCAACACCCAAGAGCAGCAGCTGCCCATCAGGAGAGGGTTTAAGCTGCTATCAGAGTTGTCTTAATAACTCGTTGGCTGCTAATAGTCATTCTGCAGCTTAATAGATCTCAGCACGTACATTCTCACTTAGAGTAGACCCAAGTAGAGACCGTTCAAATTAACACTGCAGCAAGCATCAGAGTAATGGAGATACAGGTGAAATGCAGTGTGTGCATGTTTTGCTTCTGCTTGTAAGTTAATCCTGAGGGGAGACATTTTTCCGCTATACTGTCTCTGGAAATGGGAGAGAAGTTCAGCAATTAAATGCATTAACCCTGTGTTCTGGTAACATTGCCAGCTTTTCTTTTTCTGGTGCATTTTATAGCATCTTGATGAACTCTTACTCCACTGAACATCTTTACAGGTACAGCATGTATTTAAACCAAACTTTTTTTAGTGCAATTTAAAGCAAATATATTTTTAAAGAAAAGACTTAACCAGCTATAACTGAATAAAATGATCAGTGCTATCCGGGTAGCTTTTTTTAAATATTGCTATGGCCTAGTAGTGTCATAGAAATGGCAACTCCTCAGTTAGTGACTTGCAGTAACATGTGCAGATGTAATAAATAACTCTGCAGTCGTCTCTTACAGCTCCATCTCGGTCACCTCATACCAGTTGCTTTACACACGCATGAGAAGCGCAGTGCAGTTGCCCTTCCAGTGCAGCAGCCGGGCCCCTACAGGTGCCATTCGCCAATTTTTGTGCAGTTCTATTGAAATCTCTTTACTTTTTTTCGAGTTTTAGGGAAAATAATTTGGGGCTCCCAGTAAACTAGGTCAGGGTGGCCGGAGAACAGCCCAGCAGTGTTTGCTGCTCCTCGCAGTCCTGCTCGCGGTGCCGGTTGTGCAATTTGCTCTTTGTCCCTGCTGATCTCTAAGCTCCTTAGAGCGGGCTGTGGGGTGGCCTTTCACAGAATCACAGGATGGTTGAGGTTGGAAGGGACCTCCAGAGATCACCCAGTCCAACCCCCTGCTCCAGCAGGGACACCCAGAGCACGTGGCACAGGGTGGCATCCAGGCGGGTTTGGAAGATCTCCAGAGAAGGAGACTCCACAACCTCTCTGGGCAGCCTGTTCCAGGGCTCTGGCACCCTCACAGGAAAGAAGTTCTTCCTCACATGGAGATGGAACTGCCTGTGTTTCAACTTGTACCCATTACCCCTTGTCCTGTCACTGACCACCACCGAGAAGAGTTTGGTCCCAAAGATTGTGCTCTGACTTAGAGGGACAAGCTTTGAGGATCCTTGTTCAGGCTGCTCCTTGCCAAGGAGGGCACCACGGAGGACACCAGGATAGTTTTGTATTTGCTGTGAGCCAGATTTTCTTCCTATGAGCTATTAATTTGGGTAGCTCTTTCAGGAAGTCATCTGTATTAACTTGAGATTATATCACTCGTGTTGAGTGAGATATTTTGGGCTTCTTCCTTATATATGAAGGTAGGTTAGTTTCCTGGAATAGTGACTCAAAGCTAAGTAATTTTAGTATTACTGGAAATAACTACGTCTGCTACTTTCTTTAAGGCCCATAAGCTTTTGTTCTGCATTCCCAGGGGTGAGGGATGGCCCGAGCCGGGAAGCCTCCCGGCTGATCCCATAGCAGCTACAGCCCAGCGGGTTCTGAAAGTCGGTGTTTGGATGGGGAGTTTCTAGAGCTCTAGGTAACCTTAAGAGCGTGACGAAACAGATTAAGTCTCTCCCCTTTTGTGTCAGTAAACATGGCCTAAATATCAAACATATTTTAGCAAGTGTACCCAAGTCTGCCTTCAAAAGAAATGGTTGAGATATCAAGAAAGGCAGTGCCAGGGGATGGTTTTGGTCTTGAACAACCTGATCTAGCTTTGCCATTAACCCTGACTTCCCAGCAGGAATTTGAGCTGCCAGAGAGCCTTTCCAACCTGATTTTTTTTTCCATGGTTCTGTTTTGCTCTGCCAGGATCCTGGAGGTTGTTATGAGTTGAATTTTCACACAAAGAAATAAATTTGGCAACTCCTTCACTCATGATAAAACCCAAGTAAAGGGAAAAATGAATCAGTGGCTGTTCCTATAATGCAGCTCACGTAAAAGCTGCGGAAGTTTTGTCCCTTACGGAGTGTTTCCGTCATGATGAAATGCAATGAGATTTATGGATTGTTACCAGATTTAGTCCAAAATGCTGCACCAAAATCGGAGCTTATTGCAGTCTGTTTGTAACTGCCTGTTTATGCAGCCTCTGGTTTTGAGACCTGCTTGTCCTGCAAGCAGAGGGGTTTCGAGGGTCTCAGCTAAACCTGACGCTCACTGAGCTTAAAGCAAACGGGCTGTGACTCCACTGAGGTCCAAACTCTATTGAAAGCAGTAGCTCCAAGACTTGCTTCTATTCTGAAACTTCACTAAAGAGGAAGGGTCTGCATCAGAAGGCCCCAGGGTCGGATGTTTCAAAGAAAACCTCAAATAATTTTCCATGTAGGACAGAGCCAGCATTCCTAAATCGTGTTCGAGTTCATTGGTAATTTCAGGTCTGTTTGTGTCTGACTTACTTCTCTTTAACCCATTTACTAAAGAAGAATGAAGCATAAAGGTAATAACAGGATGCTAAGATTTTATTAGCCAAATATTCTCATAATGGTGATTTAGTAATGCTGAAAAATCAAAGCATGGGTAATAAGGAAGATGTGAATTTAACATCCAGATTTCCTGCTTCTGGTGCAGGGCAAGACCGCTTTCAACGTCACTCGCTGTCCAGTTAGTATATTGAGCATTAATATATTTCTATTCGGTGATTATTGAAATACTGCTAAACCCAATTTCTCCTATTCTGTGAGCCCAAGTCCATCTGACCATTCCTGACCTGTCATCTGCTCTGGCAGCAAACTCTGGGTGGGGGCACAATGTCCTTTTGAGCAGTGACAGACTTGATTCATCCTGCTGCTTTTGAAGTCTGGGTGCTTCTCCTTCCCATCCACCTTGCCTGTTCTTCCAAAAAATGGACGGAGCCCCAGAGCAAACACAAAATTTGGCTCTAGCAGAGAAACAGGAACCTCCTTTTCCAGGTCTTCAAAGGGAAGAAGGAAAGAAAACTGGCTTTTTTTTTTTTTCTTTTTTTTCTTTTCCAAGCTCTGCTCCTTCTTTTGGCAGCCTCCAATACAGCTGAGCAGGACACAAGGGGTAAGAGAAGGGGCCAGGTCTTCAGCTCTGTGGTGCTTTGGGCCCCCCCTGCACGTGGGGGAAATGAGTCCAGGTGAAGAGACCTGAGAACAATAATAATTTAGAGGGAAAACAAGACAATTATATTTACGAGCACACCCATTCATCAAAAATCTTTTGTTTTAACAAAAGATGCTTAAACATAGTTGTATGCTTAGAACTGCAATTTTGTGCCCATTTGGAACTACCAGTCCTCAAAGCACCTTTTGATAGGGCCTGATCTGTGTACTATGATTTTGGTTCAACTTTATTTCAGGGTATTTTATGGCTTGAAGAGAGTATAAAATTTGCACAACATAAAACACAGATGCTTAGGCTAGTCTAGGTTTTCTGGATGCTCTGAATGTGGAAACTTTACAGCACCAAAGTTACTAACCAGGATTCAGAAAACGGGCAGGGCACCTTAGAGTTCCAGTAGTACAGAAAGACAACTGAGAAATACAACTGGAGTATATTTATACACAGGTAAATTGATAACCATTAATTAAAATCCAGTGTTGCTGTTCACATATATGCATAAAATGAAATGGATGTAAAGGGATGCGAGCAGATGGCCTGACATTCTGCAGCACAAAACCTCCAGTTTTTCCCTTGTAGCAGCAGCCGTGTATCTACACCGAGTCTGCAAGCATTTCTAATTCCTGCTGTTTCCTGCCATCCTCATTGAGGCACAGTGTGTTTGTGGGCTGTGTCATGAAATACTGACTGTCTTTGGCACCAAGGGCTCCGGTCCCCTCGCAGGGCTGGTGTCACTTCGCTTAACGCTCCCCTGCCGAATAAAAGCCACTGTGTGTCCAGGTCACAGGCCCCACAGGACCCGAGCTGGCACTCTGTGGCATGGGAGATACTTGAATTTAAACTTGCCAGGGTGTAAGTTAGTGCTTGCTGCAGCATTTTCCTTATATCAGCATGCAGAAATGCAGTGAGGTGTTTATTCTGCAGGGCTGGTTTGTGGGGGACAACTGAAGGCCAAGATCAGTCTCCTGGAGTTATCTGTGCTGCCCGTGCAGCCTGGAGCAGGAGTCTGGGCTTCGGATGCTCCCTGGCTCTCTGCTGGGCAGGGAAATGTCCTTCCCTACCCCTAAGAGCTCATGCAAGAAAGCAAGAAACTGTCTTCTGCAAAGCAGCAGAAGGAAACCTTTCTGTGAAAGAGCGTTGTATCTAGAACAGAAAAAAACGCATTTTAGTTATTCATTGTGATTCCATTTCATGCTCCTGTTTTTCTTTAATGTGATTAGGAGAGAGAAAGGGAGCAGACAGCAGCGGAGCTGAGCTTAGTCGTGGCGAGCAGAGCAGCGAGGGAGGTTGAGAGGAGGTGTTTGGAGGAGAAGGAAGCGCCCGAACGCGACAAGAAATAAGTGGCTCCCGAGACAGAAAGAGCCTTTGTGGGTTGGTGGAGACGTGAAGGGCGTAAGGAGACTAGAACCTCGTCTGGAAGATCTCCCATGTTGAGAAATTAGAAGAATTCTTGTGTGATATGGCCAGCAATGCGCAGAAAGGACTTGATTTCACAAGTGAGAGAAACAATCCTGGACACATCTCCGCTTTTGACTCATTACCTCGTCTTGCTGACTTAGTCTCCCAGCCTCATGTGTCTAATGAACTTTTCATGACTTCCTAACCTATAATGTGCGTTTTCTGTGCGTATTTCTGTGTGTTTTCACAAGTTCCGGTTCTCTTTTCCAGACGTGGTTAAGTAATTGTAGTGGGTGAAATGTATTTGAGTTCCTCAGCTGCAGAGCAAGGTTAAATATAACAGGGGTTATTGGCAGGGAGGGAGGTTGGGGAGCGAGTTCAGAGACTTGATTCATTTTGCACATTCAGTTTAAGGGATTTATAATTATGTACATCCGTAATTACTCCCTTCTTGCCCAATACAGGTTTGGGCTAATTATTTTTTCATTGAATGGAAGGAGGGTTAATTCTTCTTTTCTCCTCTCTGCTGGCAAGGTGCTATGCTGGTACAGGCAGTATAGGCCCAGCTTTTCCTTGTCTAAAGCCTCGTTTTTGTCATGACTCACTTTTAAACCACAAAACTCAGGATTTTTTACTGTTTTCTGGTTAAGGGAGACACCTAATGCAAAATGTGCTTTTGGAAACACCACTGCTAGTTTTTGTTTTACCGGCAGCATCTTGCCCTGGTCCTTTGGAACAGGATTTTACTGCCTTATCCTCCACCAGCCCCACGTTGTGGCCCGGCTCCTTGGGGTGAGAGCAGTCGGTGCCAGCTCAGACCCGCGCAGCCAGGCCTGGCCCTGCTCCCTGCCTCCACGTCGCAGGGTGACGCTGTCCTAAGGGCACACGGGGGGTAAAGCCCACGTTCTGTAGCTCACGATGGTTCACGTTGCTCAGTTGCAGCATTCTGCTAGTTACATTTCATTTTCCTAAATGTATTAAAATTAAAGTTCCTTGCTTTGCAACCCTACAGCCAATGTTTTTGATGTTTTGTGTCCCACAAAGAGTTGGAGTGTAATATTGCCTGGTGCTGACACACAGGTAAAAGCAACCCGGGAGCATGGAAGCCAGTCCCACAGCTGAAGCTGCAGCCGGCCAGCGGCCCAGCATTTCCTGACACAAATACATAGTCCAGTTGAGCTAGACACGCCAGCGTGTTCAGACAAATTTGATGTGTAGGCACCAATGTAAAGTCTGTGTGGTGGAAGAGTTTATGTAGCCCAGCTGATTCTTTATGATTGTAAATATTGGCTAATTTATACTTCGGTTTCCACCACTAAAATTTAATCTACATCCTAGAATTCAATTGAACACGACCCAGGTTGAGGGTTCTGCTGAGGTTAGTGCCACTAGATGAGCATTGCTTCTGCATTTCCCTGCTTTTCATATCATGTTTCTGCAAATGGCCATGAGGGCTCAATGCATGTTTTTGTTCTTGCAAAATACGAGTGTCATTTTTCCTGGATAGAAGTGTTTTCAATATACAAGAGATTTCTAGAGATTTTAGTAGAGCCGTTGTCTCTAAAATGTTGTACCGAACAACTCTCCGACTCCAGAAAGCTCTTTCTAGCCTTCTAAAATACTTCTGGGCATTAACAAAACTTGCAAAAAACCAAAAGCTGTCTGAAATAACTTGCATTTCTAGCAATGCGCAGGATGCCTGTGCTCCTCGGGCAGTTGAGCCTCCCTCGTGGGCGAGGAAGGCGGCTGGGTTGGAAGCGATGCTGGAGGCAGCGGGTGCTGTTCTGGTGCAGCTGCTGCCCTTGGGCGGGCGCAGAGGCTCTAGGGCTCAGAGCTGAAGAGAAGCAGGAACCCGTGAGGAGGAGGAGGCCGCAGCTGCTGAACCGTGAGGATGAGGAGGCCGCAGCTGCCGAGGGTCCCGTCCGTCGCCGGCCGCGTGGCGCTAACCCGTCTCTCTTGTGCTTCCTTGTCGCAGGAGGCGCTGACCCGCAGCCGACGACGTTCCCGTAGGTCCCGCGCCTGCCGTTGTGGATAGCGGAGTCCTCCAGCAATGGACACATCTCAGCATGTCAGTGTAGAGCGATCGGAACCGACACCTGGGCCGGGCTGGGGCCGCGCGGCGCCGACGGCCGCCTCTTCCCCCCTCCAACACCCCCACGGCGCGGACCACGTGGGAGCTCCCCGGCCAAAACCAACCTCAAACCCATCCGCATTTTGTGACGGGACCTACGTGCGGGCTCGTCTCCTGGCGAGGCAGGAGGGCCGCGGGCGACACGGGGATTGACCAGCGAAGCCCAGGACGGACTCGGAAGGAGGACGGATGACGCTGGGGCGGGAGGGCGCGGGGGAAACCCGCGTCCTGAGCGCGGCGCGAGTTGAGTTACGTCCTCCCCGCTCGAGCAGCCCCTCGCAAGGGCCTTCGTTGGGGCTCCACATCTGCGGCGGGAAAGCCTAGAGCAAACAGTAAAATCCAGCAGAAAACCCTGACGCGTAGGACGGCAAAACTACGACGTTACCAAACATCAGATTCTCCTCAGAGAGAGAGCTTTTGGCTAAGGAATACGTATATATATATATATAATTATTTTTTTTTGCTATAAGATAAGCAGGAAAGAGGGGTTGGGGTGGGGAGGGGTGAAAAACCTCAGAGCCAAGGAGGTAAAATGTCTACCGAGGTGTAAAACCAACCGTGACGGTGATGAGCGCGGGGGGGTGACCCGAACTGCCTAGAGCAGCCTGACACCAGCCGAGGAGCAGGGCTAAAACGGAGCCCCCGGGAGCGCCCTGGGGGACGGCGGGGAGCGGAGCCCAGCGTCCTGCCCGTCCTCATGGGCTGATAAAGCCTCTGTGTCTATTGAAACAAACAAAACGTTTTAAAGCAAGATTTAAATAAGTCTGGAAACGAGTAGAATTTCTATATTTTTTTCCAAGTAGAAATGAGGTTTCTTGGTCTGTTTCTGACAATCTGTTATTTATTAGCATAGGTTTTTGTTTGCTTTCATGTAGAGGTAGTTCATTCAGTTAAGGAGCTCATCTGTATGTTACTAATTCTTTCTCCTTTTTTTTTTCTAGCTCTTTTAAAATTCTTTTTACCACTGGTTTTGGTTTCTGCATGTAGGAAGAGACGTGTAAAATTGTAACGTTTCGTACAGAAAAGCCGCCCGATCTTCACCAGCTTCAGAAATCTGACCTTTGCCGATGCTGCAATAAAGTGTTGTCATTCAGCCCCGCGTCCGGCTCCGTGACTGCTCCGGGAGCAGCTCCCGTCTCCCCCGTCCCCGCAGGGCTGCGTTTCCCTGGATTCCTGTGGAATTTGCGTTGCTGTTTGTAAGGAAGCGGCTGCGCAGGCGCCAACACCCCATCTTAAAGCAGGACTGAAGGGCCCTGCGCAGTCCTGGCCGTGCTGGGACCGTCCCCAGGGGCTCGTGGGACACAGGGTCTCCCGTTCCAGGTCTCCCTTTCGCATCTCCCGCATAAAGCAGGAACAGGCCCTGGAGCTGCTCCCTGCTCCGTTGTCTGATTTGGGGCTGCTGCATTAAATGGCGGTTCTGACCGAGCTCCCTCCACTACGTGCTCTGCAGCAATAAGACTTTATCCATGGGTACAATTGAATTTCTAGTTTTTCCTAATGGAAAGCTGCTACTTCCATGATTGCAAATTAGGCATCTAATTGCCATCCAAATTAAAGGGGCTTCCTTTTCTCCGCGTGCTGCTCACACTCGAAGCATTCAATTCAATTCATCCAAATGCAGTAACTGCACAGAAATGGAACCCCCCAGTAAGCGGTAGCTCTGGGGGGTTTGTGTCAGGATAACGCAGTAGTTGAGGCTGGGTTTGGACCTATGGAAATGCGTTTGCAGGGCTGTTCTGCAGAAGAGAGGCTTATTTTTTTTTTTCCTTGGGGATTTTTTTCCCTTGGGGATTATTTTCCTTCCCCCTGCAGCCTTCTGGGCTCCCCTGTACAGAGGCTCTTGTCACCCCTCGGAGGCACTTCCAGGCGAATAGGAAACTGTTTGGGAAGGAATCAAACAAGGGAGTAAATGTCAACACGTTCGTGTGTGTTGTTGGGGCCGGGACCTTGGCTTTTATGGGATTGGGAGGTGAAACACGCAGTGTTTGTGATCCTGGTGCGAAGAGCAAGCCCTGGTTTGTTGGAGAGGCCCCTTTCTTCCTGCTCGCCATTAACTGAACCCAAGCAGAGGTACAGTAAAAAAAAACGTTTGAGACACTTTAAAAAAGAATGAGGGTGAAAAACCCCCAGCGGTTGGTCCTGGGGCTTGGTGCAGGGGTCGGTACCGCCCGGAATGGGAGCGCAGGGTCCCTGCGGAGCGGGGGCTCCCCGGGACGGCGTCCGGCCAAGCTGGTCGTCCTCCTGCTCCCACCAGCAGCCAGTTTTATCGTGATTATTTGTACATATAAATGGTTATCACGTATGCACACGTGTAATATATCTAATCGCATGCACGTATATATAATAATACCTTTGTATTGCCCTTAAGCTAATGACGAGGGAGGCTGCTGCTCTCCTGGGACGTAGCTGCCCGCCCCAAGCTGCGCCCGGCCTCTCCGTTGGGTAATCGGATAAGTGGCCATCGGACAGGAACCGCAGGAAGCCGCCCCTGGGCGGGATGGGGACAGATCTCACTAACAGGGTGGGATGGGAATGGATCCCACGGGATGGGGATGGATCCCACGGGATGGGGATGGATCCCACGGGATGGGGATGGAGCCCACCTAACAGGACGGGATGGGGATGAATCCCATGGGGAGGGATGGAGCCCACGTAACGGAGTGGGATCAGGATGGATCCCACCTAACGGGGCGGGATGGGGATGGATCCCACGTAATAGGGGCGGGATGGGGATGGATCCCGCGGGATGGGGAGGGATCCCATGGGATGGGGAATGGAGCCCACCTAACAGGGCGGGATGGGGATGGATCCCATGGGGCGGGATGGAGCCCACGTAACGGAGTGGGATCAGGATGGATCCCACCTAACGGGGCGGGATGGATCCCACGTAATAGGGGCGGGATGGGGAGGGATCCCGCGGGATGGGGATGGATCCCGCTGCCAGGAGGGACCGGCAAGGTCCTCGGCTCTCGCCTCCCGGCTTCCTCCGCAGCCGGATGCGGGAGGAGGCTCCTTCCCCTGCAGCCCCACGGGCCTGGGAGGGCTGTTCCGGTCCTGGCTGGGAATTCGGCTGCTCCAGGAAGACGCCAGATCCCGGTCCCTCCTGCATCAGCCCTGCTGCTCCGGGGGGACGGCGCTTGGGGAGCTCCCCCTTCCGCAGCAACGTCGCTGTCGGGGTCGATCATTCACACGGCTCCTCCCGCCCCTGCCCTATCCGATTCCCTGTTTATTGGCACTGGGATTTTGCCTTCCGTAAAATTGAGCCGTCCTTTGGTTTCTGCCAAGGCAGTTCCCCGGCGCACGTGGTGCAGAGCCCCGAGGTTTATTACAGGCTGTAGGAAACGCTTTGCTGCGCACGCAGTGCCCATTTCCTGGCCCGAGTGCACTAGAAAACTCGTGTCATAAATAAAGATGAAACCTGATCGGGCAGCCTAAATCCATTTAGGAAGGCAGGAAATGTTCCACGGTAATGAAGTGGGTTTGTGCCACCAGATCGTAAGACCCTGCTGCTCTCCTGCCCTGGCTGTGCCGAGCGGAGATGGCAACGCGTTGGCGAGTGCTTCCCGCGGAGGTTGATCCATGAGGGCTCCCTCCCGCCAGGGCTTGTGCGGCTGCTCCTTGGGAGCAGCGATAAAACTCGGAGAGCAGCTCAAGGCGCCTCAGGGCAGCTCCTGGTGCTCAGACCAGCCGCCTTCCTGGTGCTGGAATCCCTGAACTTGGTGATTCAGCAAATGCGCAAGTTCAAGCGCTACCAGCATGCGCAGGGCTTTGTATTGCGTGGAAAAACGATACGGACGCAGGGATGCGAGGGTTTGCTCCGGGACACGAACATGTTTCCCTGTCCCTGAGCTGCAGCCTCATCTGACAGTTGGCAGCGCAGCCCAGGGGCCCCCACTGCTGCTCCAGCACCTCCTGCCTTGGGAGGGTTGGTTGGAGGGGCAGCGGGATCTGAGGAGGGAAAAGGCCCAGGGAGGGCGAGTGGACCAGGAGCAACTGCCCGGGAAGGGCTCCCCGTGTGCGGCCTCCTGCGCCGGGAAGGGGGAGGTTTCCACAGCTGGAGGGAGCCTGAACCCCAATCCAAAGGGAGGCTGAACCCGCTCCCCGGGCCCCTTGCTCCAGGGGAGGCCGCACGGAGGCTCCGGCCCCGCTCCGGCCGCGGTGCCGCGCGCGGATGGGAGCCCCGGGAGGCTCCACGTGTCGGTGTCGCCGCGCTGCGAGCGGCCTCCTGCTCGCGGGGATCCCTCCCGTGCCCGGGGCCCAGGCCCTGCTCCGGGTGGTTCCAGTCTTTCCATTGCAGCCTTCTCTGCTGCCAACACGGGCCGCAGGAGCAGGGGCGTCTTTAGGGACTATTTAACACTTCTCTCCTCCAAGGGAGGATGTGGGGACCACAATTCCTGCAGCCCCCTGCTAAAGGGAGGATTATTCCATATTCCTGTTCTCTCTTGCCCCCCCGGGCAGGATGACTCCTTGGCTCCCAGCTCCACTATTGCAAAGATGACAGTTATTAGATTCGCATTAACTACTCAAACCAATCCCATCTCTCCTCTCTTTCCAAGGAAGCTGCGTGCCAGCAACTGCCGGCAATGGACAAAAACCCACTTTCCATCTGCTACCGTTTCCATCGGGTTCATCCCAGTTTAATTAGATGATTTATCAAATTTGTGCAAGACAGTGACACACAACACCATGGTGGCGGGCGAGGGAGTCACAGCAACAACATATACACACAAAATAAGATACACAAAACAGAACTAAATATATATATATAGGTTATTAGCAGCTATACTCTTGACTTCATAGAGGAAATGGCTTTACTTACTACAGTGTCAGGCACAGTGAGGGCTTTGCTAGTGGAAGGGCAGCAGTGAGATCCTCGCGGCGGCTCCTCCTGCAGGAATGGATCTATCCCGGGCAGCCCAACCTCTCCCTGCCCGCACGGGGAGGATGGAGGAAGCCCATGGGGCTCGCTCGGCCTCTGGCCCCTCCGTATAGAAGCTGGGGAGCATCTAAAGGGGTGTTTCAGCAGGGGTTGTGTCCCAAGGGCTTGGCCAGGCTAAACGTGGTCACATTTTCACTCGTGGGAGGAACACGGGCCCTTTCCCCGTGAGAAAGCCCCGAACGGAACCGAGGCAGGTGCCGTAACAACGCGATTAAAAATACAAGCAGCAGGCAGATAATTAGCAAAAGAAGAAGAAATACTTCAGCGTTGGCAGCAGGTTGACAGCCCGGGAGGATTTTCCTCCACGGCCGCTTCCCGCGGAGGCGCAGGCCGGCCGCGCATGGGCTGGTTCTGCCCGGCCGCTCCCCGCCGCTTTTCCAGCACTTACTACTCAGGGAGCCAGGGAAAATCCCAGGAAGGGGGTGCCGGAGGCCTTGGAAGGTGCGGGAACAAGTGAGGGGTTTTTTTTCCCTTCAGCAGCGAGTTTGAGTGCTCTCCAGCATGCAGGGGGAAGGGGGATTTTGAGGGGGCTGATTTTGGCATTTTGTCTTTAAAATGGCTACTTGTGAGGTGTGGGGGTGAAGGATAAGAGAGTTTTCTTTGGGAAGAACAGCTTTGCCACATCCAAAAAAAAAAAAATAATACCAACCAACATGTCAATAGCTTTGGTGGGGGGAAGGAGACTGTCTTTAAAAGCACATGCACTGCACGAAGGCAAGAAGTGCCAACCTGCGCCGCTCGGGAGCTGTTTGCTCGGCAACCCCTCTCACCCCCGAGGATTTGGGGCAGCTCTGTCTGCGCTGACAAGGGCAGAGCCAAATAAAGTCGTCTCTGCAATAGGGCTGCAGGGGCGGCCAGGCTGCAGGGAGGATGGCGAGACAGTTGTTGGAAGTCACAGGGCTCAACACTGCTCGGGGTGGCACGGCCCTTTCTTGAGGGGTAACGGTCTCTTCCTGCAAACCCGGGGGAAGGCCAAGCTTTGACGCACGTCTCACATTCGGTACCAGAGCTGCACTTGTTCCTACGGCTCCTCCGCTCGCGGCATCGTCGCCGGCGCAGAGCCGCGGCGGCTCCGGATTGTCGGAGACGGTCAGAGAGAAACGGCCTCTGTGGAGGCTTCAGCGAAGCTGGGCAGGGAGCAAGGAAAGGGAAGATCCGCCACAGGCAGGGAAGGGAGCGGAGCCGGATAACACGGACAAGACAAACGGCCGCAGAAGCTGGTCACGCTGGGCAAAGCCTCCAGTCTTGATGCATCTCGAGCTCCCACGAACAGACACCCACGGGGGTGCCGGACAGACGAGCTCTCGTTTTTGGCTTGAGAGAACGGAGCAAAAGGAAGATTCCCCTCCGACCGGCTATGTACAACAATACTGCACTGTACCCTTCACTGACAGGTGCCCTCTGCTACCGTCCAGCATCGCTTAGATGAAGTTCTTTGCAGTCCCAAGGAAGGAGGAGCGAGCGCGGCGGCGGGAGGAGGGCCAAGAGCCACCCCGGCGCCCGCCCCACGCGCGGCCTTGGCTGCGGGTTCAGCACTAGCTCTCAGGCCACAGTGTCTGGTAGCTCCCCAGCTGCCCGGAGCAGAGGACTCCCCCTTCTTCCAGTCCCTTCACTCCCAATCCTGTCGGGATTGGGCTAGCCCAATCCCAGCTACGACTTGCCCCCCGCTGCTGCAGGATTCCCGCGGGGATTACGCCGTCTCCTTCAGCAGTCCCAGCTTCCGGAGCGCCTCCCTTCTGGCCTCCTCCGTGGAGCCACGTCCAGAAAACCTCACCGTGACCCCCTGGGGCCGGAATCCCGAGGGCCGAGGCAGCGAGCCCGCCCTCCTCCGCATATCCAGGGCTAGAGCAGGCTGCTTGTGATCAGGAAAATCCTTCGCCGTGTTTTGCTGAGCGACCTTGTTGGTGGCAAGAGACACCTCTGGTTGGATTGCTACAGTTTTGCCCAGAGGAAGGAAAGGGCTGGGCTCGCTCCTTAAGATCTCATGGATGTTCTGGTATCCGTTGGGAAGAGCGTCTGCCTGCTGGGCTTGCCCATCGTCCGGCTGCCGAGGCCCCGGCGCGCGCTCCGCGCGGCCCTGCGCCGGCCTCCCTTTGGCGAGGCCGAGCTTGGCCAGGGCCTCGAACCGCGTCTGCTCCGAGGAGAGGTCCCTGAGCGAGGAGCTCCTGCTGCGCCCCAGCGCGTCGCTCCGGGGCAGCCTCTCCTCCGGCTCGGCCGCCGGGAAGGCTCCGCCGTGGATGTTGGCCAGCACCTGCGCCCTGCGCTCCTGCACGTTCACGGCCGCCCTGGAGATGGTCTCGCTGAACTCCCTGCCGCCCGCGTTGGTGATGTTGATGTTGCTGGGGAAGCGGGGCAGCCGGGCCGCGGGCGCGGGAGGGTGTCTGCACGCGGGCGCCGCGCAGTCCCCGTTGGGCACCGGGGTTTTCTTCCGTTCGGGATTGCCCTCCTTGGGGGCGCCGGGGAAGCGCGTCCTGCCGTCCCCCTGCTGCTGCTCGGACATCTGCTGGGCCACGATGAGCGGAGTGGGGACGGAGCGGAGCAGCCTGGGGTGCTGCACGGCCGGCAGGGGAGGAGGAGGAGGAGGAGGAAGCATCTCCCGTGCCAGTGGTGCTGGTTCAGCAGGCACCGCTGCCTTAGGGCTATCGGATCTCCAGGCAGAGTCCAACACTTAGGAAAAACAAAACACAACAGCAATAATCTCATTAAGTCCTCACACCGGAGGGAACATAAAGCTTTCTTTCACTAGGATTAGCAACCACCTGTACTCTCCTCCCCCAGACTTGCTGCTCAAAAATTGCCCACAGTGTCAGAAAAAAATATCTCAGAGGAGAGGCTACAGTTCAGGTAACCCAGGTCTGCAAGGCACTTGCTGGAAGTCCTCCTTTTTTTTTGCCATTAATCCACACTTTGCTTGTTGGCATCTCTGTGTTTCAATGGCTTCTTCACCTACAGCATTTCTTGCGTTCTCGTGGTGTTTACAGCAGCCAGGAGGTGCTGCGTCACCCAACAGTGTGCACCAATGCAAACAAACCCTCCCGAAGTGGAGACTCAACCCACAGTGAGGAGAAAAACACCCCATGTGCCCCTTGTCACACAATTTTTATGTCTTGGATAGGACCACATGCCTTTAAGCCCCCCACAACATATCACTACAAACAATTAACTATCTTAAAGCGCTTAGAGATTTCCTAAGGGGTCCTTAAGGAAAAAGCAGAGCATTAACACATAGATAAAAACCAATCTGCCTTGCTGTGATGACTCTGTGTAATACTCAGTTTTGTTGCAACTTAGTCACTGGGTAGAGATGGAGGTGGCAGCCCAGCAGTTTAACCACGTGCAAGAAGGACTGTGCAGTACAGAGGAGCAGGAAGCAACTCAGCAACCCCTCAACACCAGTGCTGGGTTAACCACACTCCTTAGGGCTCCTGGCATGCAGCAGAGTCAGAGCAGCAAAGCAGGAAAGAGCCACAGAATTTCTTTAGCTGGTTCTGATGAGAACTTGGAGATGCCAGGGCTAAGTCACAGGAAAGGGAAGTGAAGGGGTGCCACTACCTGGTTCTGCATCTCTCGTGGGAGGCTCTTCGTGGTCGCTGCCGTCGGGCGTGGACTGCACCAGGTCAATGATATCCTCAGTCTCGGAGTGGCTGGAGACGTTTTCTTCTGTTGACCTTGGAGACTGGGAGTGGAGGCCGCTGTCAGGCAGGGCTGGTTCCTCCAAGGCATCATCTAAGGCATCGATGGTTTCCTCAAAGAACATGAGAACATCCTTCTCTTCGTGAGTTAAGTACTTGAGCCCCTCATCATCCTAGTGGGAAGGCGGAAGGAGAGAGGAGGAAGGAAGAAAAGGAAGAAATACCCATATAAATTACAATATTAAGGACAATAAAGGGTAAGTACAGCTATAAAAAACATAGCCTCCTCTCTACAAAAAGAGGAAGGATGCAACAAGCACCAGCAGCATCAGAAGCATCTCGTGCTTCCTGCTCCTTTCCCACACGGAGGGCCACTGCAGGTCAGCAGAAGTCAATTCACAGCGTGTTACTTTTGGCTGAAGAACAATGATAGATATTTTATTCTTTACAGAATTTATTCTTTTTCGTTCAGACGACAAGTGTCCATTTGTATATTTTTCTTACAGAAAGATGTGTAGACAATAAATACAAAGATGTATTTCCTAGCAGCAGAGTGCCTCGGGCTATTTTCTCCAGCAGGAAACCATCCCATAGAGTGCAGAAATGACAAATCACTACTTGGATCATCCAGTCTTCATGTTCTACGAGTCACTGCTCTCAATTAGCTTGATTAACCTAATATTGCTATGGGAGACTAAGCTGCAGTGAGCAAACTGCCCCACCACCTACACCCTGGGAAACACTCACTTTTCCAGAAGTTTGGAGATGACAAAGAACGATTAGGAAAGGCCCTACATTAAGACAATGGCTACAGGAAAGACTTTTTCCCAGGAAAGCTATGTAAGCTCCGGAGCTCAAGTGTTGTTGAAAAGCAAGTGAGTTTTCCCCTTTTCCGCGTTGCATTTCTCTCCCAGCGTGCACGAATTGGGAACGTTGCCATCGCGGGGTTAATAACAGGACACCGGCAAAGCAATAGCAGACAGAGTCCGTTCCCATCTCCACTTTCAGCTTCTCCAGGGATATAATGTTAAGCGTGGAGGTAACAAGGCTTTTCCATGGAGGATCGGGTATTAAGGGCAGCAGATATCTAAGAGGTAAAGGCTTCCTTGCTAGGGCAGCAACTTGCTTCAAACCCCTGAGCCTGTTCAAATCATCCTACATGAGAAGGACAAAAGTTTGTACAACTCTATCTGTTAAGTAAAACCTCTAAATCCCTGCTGAAAACTAAGTTTTACCTCCATCCCAACACTAAAAACAGGAACAATGTCCCTCTGTAGAACAGTAATGTCCGTAGATTAAGAACTATGAAGTGCTTCATTGTACCAAGTGGCAATTAAGCACTTAAAACACTGCGGATGGGAAAGCAAACGCTTTTGGGCACTTAACTGCCTTCTGCATGTGGTCAGCAGAACACTTTCCCTGTAAATAGAAGGAAAAAAAATGCAGATCTCGCAGCCCTTTAACAGTGTTTGGTTCTCAGCCATTCCAGGACAGCTGTGCTCACATGTGGCTGCAATCAGAGTCACAGAATGGCTGAGGTTGGAAGGGACCTCTAGAGATCACCCAGTCCAACCCCCTGCTCCAGCAGGGACACCCAGAGCACGGGGCACAGGGTGGCATCCAGGCGGGTTTGGAAGATCTCCAGAGAAGGAGACTCCACAACCTCTCTGGGCAGCCTGTGCCAGGGCTCTGGCACCCTCACAGGAAAGAAGTTCTTCCTCACATGGAGATGGAACTGCCTGTGTTTCAACTTGTACCCATTACCCCCTGTCCTGTCACTGGCCACCACCGAGAAGAGTTTGGCCCCATCCTCCCTACATTCTCCCCACATATTGATGAGATCTCCTCTCAGCTTTCTTTACTCCAGGCTAAACAGGCCCAGCTCGCTTAGTCTTTCCTCAATGACAAATGCTCCAGTCCCTTCACCACCTTCGTGGCTTTCTGCTGGACCCTCTCTAGAGATTCAATGTCCTGCATCTAGCTGTGGGTGCTCGTAACTCCATTTTAACATCCAAACTGCACTGTCAGAACTTACTGCAACTTACTCCAGCTTGAGGGAAACCGCTGCAAAACCTTTCAGCTGGATGTCACGAGAAGTTGGTTATTTAAAGCACTCACTTCAAAGGCTGACGTATTCTGCAGCTCGCACCCACCACATGGCAGAGTTCACTTTTCAAAGCCCAAGGAAAGTTTTACAGCTGCTGCCCTTGAAAAAGCCAAAACGCAGACAAGCCTTCTTTTCTTTCCCTCATGGATGTTGCAATCTCCTTCCTTCTCCACCCAAATACTCATAGGGCTGCTATGCCTCACCAGAGAGAATGGCAGGAAAAGAGTCTTTGTTGGGTCGGTCAAAACTTGAGGCCAACAGGGTGCGAAGAGGCTCTGGCTGCGGCTGGGCTCATTTCGACAGCCAGATTTTCAGGCAAAAAAAAAAAAAAAAAAAAAAAAAAAGAAATGGGGGCAGTAAGAGGTCTGTGGTGGCGGCATTTCTGAGCACAGTGCAGGTATTTCACGGCTCCCACACTGGCTTAATATCCTTTGGGCAAGAGCTGGGCAAAAGCAGCATGCGGACTGCAGCAAAGGCCTTTGGAAGCCCTTTGCAGGACTCGGCTGGCCACCCTCCCCAAGCCTGCAATGGGAGCAGCTTCCCACTCTGTGGAGGACCTGGAAGGAATTCCCAGCCCTTTATCCTCGGGTCTGTGGGAAGGGGCTTTCCTAGGTTGGAAAGGCCAACCTCATGGCAGACCCAGACCAACGGCCCCACATCTCCTCAGACACCAAAGAGAGCAGCCCTCCGCACGTGACCTCCCACCCAGCTCGAAATCACGTCACCACAGGCAGGTTTCACTCATAGAGATGGGAAATAGTTCCACTTTAGACACCCTGAAGGTAAACCTGCCCCTATTCAGGTCTGCCAAACCTAGGGAACGCAGAGAAATACAGCAAGCAGTGACAGGTATTCACAAGGTCTGAGAACAGGGGGTTATTATTAAAAGTCCTCTCCTATAACTGAAATCATAGCAGGAGCCTTCGGAAAGATGGAATGAATTTTATTATGGTAAGTGGTGCCAGTTATAACAAAGGTTAACGAGCCCTTGCCTCCCATCCACCACATCACACACATGTAACGCGACCCAATTTAAAATTAAAAGCCAGTGTCATCAGACAGACAAAGTTTGGAACTTGAAAAGCGTCTTAGCTGAGGATCAAAAACGCTGCTTGGACACCAGAAATTTGGGACACAAACAGCTGCAATAGCCGAGTGTGCTCTGCTGGTATTAATATTTTAGAGCTCTCTGCAGCCAAACGTTTCCTGCCCGGGCCTAACAGGAAAGAGCCTGCACTGTGACGGAGTTTGCCACGAAGAGAGCCCATTTCATAGAAAATATTCCCTTTCTACCTGGCCTTCAGAGGCAGTGACTACCCAAGGGCCACAGAAAGCTGTACAACACCAATTCTCACACCAGGGTATGTCACAAAACCTAACGTTTCTGCCATGTTTCAGTTCCCATCCAGAGCTGCCTCTGACACCTCTCCAGGGGAAGGGAATCCAGGAGCTCCTGGAGCTGCCTCCTGATCACAGTTGATTAATTTGAAGTTAGTTTACACCCAAATTGCTTTCTAATGAAGCTGGCTGCACCTACCAGCCCTTGAAGAGGAGGGATGGAGCAGAATGAGAGGTTGTGCTCTAGAGCCTGGAACAACTCCGTGCACATCCAGACCCAGAATCCCATGGATAGCAAACAGAACGGCGGGAGAAACCCCAAGACATCTGAAGGGGTTAATTTAAAAAAAAAAAAAAAGCCTGAAAACTGCCAGAGAATCAATGATTACATTTCAATTAGCAAAATACCCCCAGAACACTGGATTCAACTGATTCAATCATTTCAGAATGCCAAAGATTTCCTAGGCACCGTGCCACGGGTGAGCGGGGAATGACTGGAGGCTTTGTAGGAAATGTGAAGGGAGCAAACTGTTCCAGTAGGTAGGATGAGACGGATGGAGCAGCACTCAGATTCCAGCCTGCTAACAACACAGGAGAAAGTTCTACTTGGGGGGAAAAAAAAATACAGAACACAAAAAACCTGCATGCAGGAACAGTATCAGAACAGGTACAAAAGCTTCAGAGCAAGGAAAAAGGAAAAGTGCTCCTGATTGTATTTAGAGAAAAGGGAAGCAGAGTGCATTGTACAGCTGCCCTCCTTCAGCTGGAAGCCAGTGAATGAGGGCTGAGGACGAGGGTTACAGGATCACACCAAAAGTCCAATTAACTCGTGGTGGTTCTGCCGAGAGCCGCCAGCGATGGATGCATGGGGTGGTGAAAGAGGTGGATGCACTCGAATCCCGGCCCCCATCTGCCCGTTCCCAGCATCCCGGGGGTTAAGGACAGCCCGGTTGCATCCACACCTGTGTATTTAGCAGTCCATGATGAGCTTCTCTAGCACCGAGTTGTCTTGTTGTTCCGGCACATTGAAGTGGCTCCTGCCTTTAATCGGACGCGTGTTTGACATCGCTTCCTTTGCAACCCTCTCTGGTGATTTCTGATAATACCATTTCATTTGGCACAGAGGTCTGTAATACTGAGCGCCGTTTTCCTTCAGTTTAAGACCATAATTGTACCTGTGCGCTTCACAGTAGCTGGCAGTTATGACCTGTTTACTACATACTTTGCTGAAACAAAATTACCAAAAAATATTTCCCGACTAAGCTACCATTAAAGTCATAAAGGACTGGTTAGGGACTAAATGCTGCTTGTTCTCTTTAAAAAGAAATCTAAAGCAACATGTATACTCTGAAGATCTTTCTGGTTATCAAACGCTTGGCTGAACTGCTTGCATTTTTTTCTTCATTTTCAATTTCTGTTTTGAGAAAATACTGAGGAAAATTTGGAAGGGCTTCCAGATGAAAGCTACTAACATGGTTTCTGTAAAGCTAATTTCTCCCAAAAGAATTACTGACTTGAGCGATAGGTATAAGCAGCAACTGTGATATATACCTTGGTTTAAACCTTTACAACACGATCCCAAACAACACACTCACTGACAGATAAAGAAACTGAGATAGATTAAGTTACTAGAAAATGGCTGCATAAATTGGGGGAAGAAAAGGAGGAAGAAATTGTAGTTTTTAAGGAGCAGCACTATGCGTCCAAAATTGGATAATGAAACAAGAACAGTCCCGAGGAGATTCAGCCCTGCTCTGGCACTACTTGATGTGTCACCAACAGAGGCAGGGAATTCATTTCATACCTGCTCATGTCCTTATGCTGCAAGAACTGGATAGGACAGAATATTTTTTTCTGAGCCACATCAATGTGCTGGAAGTCCCAAAGATGAAACTCAACTGAAAAGCCACAAGGATGAAAATGCAGAGTGAGGGACAGTTACCCAAGCAGTAATTAAGGCACAGGATCTGCAGTCAGTCTAAAATCTGCTCTGAAGAGGGGCAGGGAAATCGGTGCTGTTGAGCTTTGCAAATGTCATTCTGGGATATATTAACTAGGGTGATGAAACAGCAGTACATCCTCACCTAGAGCAGAGTTCAGATGCAGTCGCTGAACTTCGAAAGGAGGCAGATGAGCTTTGCAGGAAACTTAAAATGGGGTATGTTACATGGAAAAAAGCAGGGAAATGTGGCTAGCAGGCAGCCAGAACCTTGTATGTATTTTAAGGTGTGGAAAGCTGATCACCAGTTTCATTATAACAAGTCTTCTCCATGGCCACTGGAGGGGAGACAAGTAGAAGTCTCCCTTGGAGAAGGGCAAGAACAGGGATGGCTGCTCTGGAAGTTCAGGAACGCTGACTAGGGATGGTTAACGACAGAGCTGCCTTCCTGCTAGGACCTGCTTTGGAGCAAGAATGATGCCATTTATAGTTCCTAAAAGCAGCACAGAGCCATGCAACACCTGTAGCAACATTTGGAGCAGCCCATTTTACAGGCAGGCATGGTTCCCTGCTCTTCAGCCCAGGTCCGTTGTTTGGGGTCACAGCAAGTGCTCCTCAAGCTCATCTCCCTCTCCACTTCTTGCCCTGCTGATAGGGTGAGTGACTCAGTTACAGCTCCAATGTCCACATCTTCAAAGTCGTATTAATATCAGTTTAAAAAGGATGAAGTGTCCATGCTTTCCCCATGGCCTGTAAGGAATGTCTGCCCAAAGACAGTCAGAAAAATTCTTCTCATTTTTGTGCATCTTTATTTGGCAAAGTATGTGGACAAGGTGAAAGAGGCTACAGTGAAGTAAAACCTGCAGAATATCAGTAGCAAGGGGAAAAAACAAAATCCCTTACAGAGGCTGAGACAAAGACATAGTAACAAAATACACTTAAACCAACTTAAATGCAACATATATATGCAAATATATGTTGCATTTCCTTTATCTGTAAGCCTCCAAAAAGGATAGAGATCATAGCAACTAATTTCTAGTTTTTAATGGGCATTGTAACTGCAAAATGACCCCAAGTTAAATGGCCGAGCAGTAGGGAAGAGTATGCCAAACCAGATCAAACCACTCAGACACTTTTCATATTTAACCAATCTGTACTATAAAAGGTAGTGGAGAAAATCCCTTTCCAGTAACTGAGTATCATGCCTTGCTAGAGCTACAAAGGCAGCTGGTTTGAAGACAAACAGTTTGACAGTCAGAGTCTTGATCACCCCAAAAAACACCCCCAAAGAGTGGTGACTAGCAGTGACAGTAACTGAGCATCCATCTGAACACGAGACAAAAATAATAATCCTGGAATCATAGAATGCTTAAGGTTGGAAGGGACCTCTAGAGATCATCTAGTCCAACCCCCCTGCACACACAGGGTCACCCAGAGCACGTGGCACAGGACTGCGTCCAAGCGGGTTTGGAAGATCTCCAGAGAAGGAGACTCCACAACCTCTCTGGGCAGCCTGTTCCAGGGCTCTGTCACCCTCACTGTTAAGAAATTGTTCCTTAAGTTCCTGTGGAACTTTTGGTGCTTCAGTTTCTGGCCCTTTCCTCTAGTTCTGTCAGTGGCCACCAATGAAAAGAGGCCAACACCATCCTCCTCACTGCCTCCCTTGAGGTACTTAGAGACACTGATCAGATCCCTCTCAGCCTTCTCTTCTCCAGGCTGAACAGGCCCAGCTCCCTCAGCCTCTCCTCATAGGGCAGATGTTCCAGGCCTCTGATCATCCTTGTGGCCCTGCGCTGGACTCTCTCCAGCAGCTCCACATCCCTCTTGTACTGTGGGGCCCAGAACTGGACACAATACTCCAGATGTGGCCTCACCAGGGCTGAGTAGAGGGGCAGGATCACCTCCCTCGACCTGCTGGAGATGCTCTTCTTAATGCACCCCAGGATCCCATTGGCCTTCTTGGCCACGAGGGCACACTGCTGCCTCATGGTCAGCTTGTCATCCACCATGACACCCAGGTCCCTCTCTGCAGAGCTGCTCTCCAGAAGGTCGGTCCCCAGCCTGTACTGGTGTCTGGGGTTATTCCTCCCCAGGTGCAGGACCTTGCACTTGGCCTTGTTGAATTGCATGAGGTTTTCCATCACCCAGTTGTCCAGTCTGTCCAGGTCCCTCTGGATGGCAGCGCAGCCCTCTGGGGTATCGGCTACTCCTCCCAGTTTGGTATCATCAGCAAACTTGCTGAGGGAGCACTCTGTGCCTTCATCCAGGTCATTGATGAATAAATTGAACAGGACTGGACCAAGGACTGACCCCTGGGGGACCCCACTAGCTCCAGGCCTCCAACCTGACTCTGCACCGCTGATCACCACCCTCTGAGCTCTGCCATCCAGCCAGTTCCTAATCCACCTCACTGTGCACTCATCTATCCCACAATAAATAATAAAAAATAAATAATAAAAAGTACAGCAGTTTGTTAGCAGTAACAAGCAGTTCACCAACACTCAGAAGAGATGTCCACATAGCTGAGGTAAGGACTAAAGTTTTATCAGCAGATATAACTCATATAACTGCTTATTGATGCAGTTCTGAGCCAGCACAGCTCACCTGAGGTCCACCCAGCACTTTCTGGCATGACCTCAGCAGGTGACAGTATTTTCTTAGCATGTTATTCACACCTAGAAACTGCAGCAGTTACTCCCCGCCCAGCAGAGATAGGCAGAGTAGTTGCAGGAGGGAAGCACTGGAAACCAAGGCCTGGCTTTAAGAAATGACCCTTGTGAGTACTGGGTCTGTGGAACAAGATAAACGGCTCCAAAAAAGCTAAAACCTGGTTTTATCTCCATGTTATATGTCCTCACCTGGGTTCTGCTGGCAGAAGTCAGAATTCCCAAGCAGAGTGGAACAAGTTTGTTTACATTCCCACTCGGATAGTGCAACTCGGACAGATTCCACGTATGGAGAAAGCACATTTCCCTCACACCTTTGCCAAGAATACGTTTAGACACCAGCTCTATTGGAAAAAAAAAACAGGCCAGTTGTCTGTACAAGTTTGTGTTCTCAAAGATCTTCTATGATCAGAAGTTACATAAAAAAAAAAAGGGGCGGGGGGGAAGAAAACCTAAGTGATGGCAGGAGACAAGACCATCAGTGTGAGCATCCTTCCCATCTCAGTGTAGGATCTTATTTGCTCTCGTCTTCAGACACTGCGATAAATTTAGCAGCATAAATGCAGACGTGAACATCTATCATTTATATGGAAAAATTCTACTGCAAACAAGATAGGACACTGCCACCTTGTTTGCGCTTCAAAAATAGTATTTTGCTTCAAGGACTGCAATTGTTCTCAAAGATTAACTCAAAGCACCATCATGTAGAAGATGGAGCTGAGAAATCTGGGAAAACAGAAAAAAAAAAAAAACAAAAACAAATTGACAACAACTGATTAGTCAAAAGCCAAGTGGATTTAATTCTGTTTTTAAGTCTATTTCAGCACACAAGAATTCCTGCCTGCCTCCTGATCATTCCTGACCTGGTAACCAGTCCCACAGCACACAGTGCCAGTGCAGACTTGCAGCAGGCAAGGAACAGCCAAACCAGCTCTAAGTTACTGGCGTGGGCTAGAGCCAGGCTAATTATTTGTCTCCGTTATCACTTCCCCAGGTTTGAATTCCACAGAGATAACACATACGTTTCATTTGGTGACTAATGCAGGTTGACACTCCGAGAAACCCAAGAGCTCCCTTTTTTTGTAATCAAATAAAGAGAGAGCTGCAGCAAACCATAAAAACCACTGCTGCACTCTTCCCCTTTGCAAGGCCATAACTAGAACTCAAAATAAACCTTGAAATTCCTTGTTGTGTCTCAGATGAACAGATCCACAAAAGCAATAAATGAAGAGACAGATAAATCTGTAGCTGTTTCTGTTTCAAGCCTAAGAAAAATCTGGCTTACTTATAAGAAAGGAAGTGATTTTTTTTCCCCAATAGCGCTAACAAGAAATTATTTTTCCATCCCAACTTACCTTCTTACATCAGAACTTGTGCACCTTTTGCACCTTTTTAACAGAACTACTGAAGTAAGAAGTTAATATCTCTTAGAATACATTCCAGCAATCAGGGTTTTGATTTTTTCCCCCTCTTTTACCAGTTCCCTGATCTGCTCAGTGGAATGCAAAACAAAATCCTGCTTTTAATACACAGTTGCACAAGGATATTTATATATTCATAAGGATATTTATGTATATTATGTCTTTATATATATAAAGAATACAACTCCATCCTGTGGATTTCTAAAGCCTGTTTCAGTGCTGAACAGACACAAGGTATCAGCCAGCAGAACAAAACAGTTTTCTGAAGACTAAAGTCTTGACCACCTCTCACTTTACCTTTTTGTGTCTATTTATTCAGCCACAACTGGCAAAACTTCTTTTGCATCACGTTCATAACTCAAAGCTGCAATTACAGCTTTAGTGAGGAAAGAATGTCAGGAGTGGCATTTCTTTGTTGAAAGCACTGAGAAAACAGGTTGAAATACGTGCAATGGATTCCCTTTCTGAAGCCACTGAAACCTAGGTGAGCAGGGCACTCCCTCCCCTCGTCAACAAGCAAAAAGGAGCCCCCACTGCCCAATCTGTTACTCCACACTTGCTAGTCTTGTGCTTTATCAGCCCTGCCACCCGTTACGCTGCTCGAAGAGCCTCTGCTGATCTCATAGCACCAGAATTTGCCTTTTCAGCCCATGCTTCCCTCTCTGCATGCACAAACACATGCAAGACACTGCAGGACTACAGACTTCGGGAGCTGCTTTAGCTAATGCACAAGTCTCAAGGGAATGGCCCGAAACCGCAGCCAACTTTTACTCCATCTATAAATTACTCCATTACAGATTAGGAGATGTTTCTAATTCAAGCTGATGCATCATCACATGCATAACCACATGGTGAGACCCAGTTAGCTTAAGGTAACTCGTGTCACCTCCGAAGGCACTGGTTTATACAACGCCTACTCTTTGAGTAGCAGTCCAACACCTGCTACCATCACTAATAAAACCCTCTGGAAACATGACTGGCTACTAGCTCGAGACACTGGAAGATTAAAATCAATGTACTGCATAAAATTAACTTGCAATGCTTTAATAAAGAAGTGTAGCTCCCACTGCAATTCTAAAATTCAGTTTCCTCATAATAAATAACATACTGTGATTACTCAAGACAAAAATGATATAGCTAGCTTTGTCTTCCAGCCCCAAGCCTTCCCAACTTGTTCCTAGGGTAGATCAGAAACAGGTAAGGAACTCCATTTTGTAATAGTTTTGTGTTTTAAGTAGCAATACAAACAGAAGAATACAGCAAAATAGTAATAAAAATATTACGACTTATAAACAACCAAGAATGAACACCTTAAGAATTACCTCCAGTTCCCAAGGAGTTTAAGAAACATGAAACTCTTAAGCATTTCTCAGGTAGGCAGATAAACACATATATTAACCTGTCTGCTTATTTTCAGCACTTATGCTTTTGCAGCAACAAAGCACTTGACTAGAAGAAACCTAGGAGGGACAGTAGAGAGGAAAAATATGAAAACAATATAATTCCGTGCTTTATGCAAGACAAATGCAGTTTCCCACTCAGGATAAGCATGTTGACTGCAGTGCTGTTTCCTCAGTTACAAGCAGGTGCTTTCCAAACAGCTGTGATAATCAGAAAACACACGAGCAGCCATTCCTGCTTTCTAGGCTTGGTCTGTCACAAAGCAAAACACAAATTCATCGTCTGAATCATCCTGCTAATCGTAAAAATGCAGCAGCGCATCCTACTCCCTCAATTACTCACATGCCATTTAAGTGGCCACACACTCATATTCACTAACGTGAAGACAACTTTGTTTATGGTGATATACTCGTTACTCACCTAATTATATGAAGGTGGAATAAGCTGAGACCTTTGTTCACAAAAGTCAACAAGAAGCTTAAGCAAGAAACAACACAAAGAACCAAGCACTATCCTCAGATCATTTTACAGGCAGAAATGCTCACTGAGCTCTATGGCACATACTGGCAGCAGTGCCAGTGCAACACGTGTCCCTTAATGCCATGGAAAAGCAGTATCTGGATAGAAACACTCCCCAGGCTACAGTCAGACCAGACTAACAAGTCTTTGCACCGGATCCCAGCAGTTATTTCTGGCCTTCCAGTGAATTAGCAACCAACATGTCAACCATTCATGACTAGAATTGTGAAAGATCAACGCTTAAGAATTAAAAATACAGTGGTGCAAACCAAGCTACTGATGTAACTTGTTTCATTAAGCATAAGGCTCATTAAACGCTTACCGAGGCAGCATTTCTGCACCTGGCTTGGGTGCTGCGATTCTCTGCACCGTCACCCATCTCCACGTGATTCAGGGTGACTTCAGATGCCATTTCGGAAAGGTCCGACAGGAGATTCCTGGGCATCACAACCTCCTGGACTGACTGATCCCCAGGCAGCGCAGAACGTCCTCAGCGTGTCACGTAGGGCTGGACGTTGTACTCATTTCTGAAAGCAGAAAACAGTGTGTTACATTTATATTCCTTTTCTAAAATACTTTAAAGCGAAAGGGGAATAAGTAGTAGAAGAAGAGATCCTAGACAAGGTAATAAGAAGCATACATTCAGTGATCCAAAACACACATCCACCAACTATGGGCATCTTAAGTCTTATTCTAAAAAGCGACTTAAGATTTGATGTAACAGGGCTCTGTATCCCACTTCATATCCTTCCAAACCAGATATCTCCATTTAGAACCATGGACTCTACACACACCCTGCCCTACAGGTTCCATTGGGTTTTCCATCATTAACAGAAATAAGATCCAACAGGTTGAAAGACCAACTGCTTCAACAGCTTCATCTTCTATGAGCTATTAGGCAAGAATTCTGTTTATCAGATCACTTAAGGGAAACCATCCAACTCATTTCCCAGCACAGTAGCAGTTCAGTTATTTGTTGGTCAAGTGGTTTCATGCTGACTACTCCTGGTGAATGGACCCATGAACAGAATGAAGTGCCATTTTTATGCCATCACATTACACAGCAAAATTGCATTTTAAAAGTTTATAGAGCTTTTATTTCACTCAGCCATGAAGAAACAGCACTTTCACATTTGGAAGAGGCTTACGGGGAACAGACATATGCACCAGCATTTACTGGAGGCAAAAGCCACCACTTTTTTAAAGCCATTCTGATGTCCAGTTTTGTGACACTTCTCTGATAAGTTACAATCTCTCAGACAGAGGTTCTTCCTTCATTCTCCAGTTACTTACAAAGTAACTTGATTTGCAAAAAAATCATCCTTCAGTAACAGTGCAAGCTGGGGAGGAAAGGGGGGAAAGGGGAACCTCACCTCGCTCCAGCACACCCAGACATCCTTTGCAACATGACCTTGCATTATACCACAGAGTGAAACACCTTGCTCCTTAACAGCCCTTCTTTCCACCCATCTGCCTAAGAAAAAGCAGAGACACGTTCCTGGAAGCGCTCAACTCGGAGGTACCACGTTATACACAACAAGCCGGCGAGTGGATCCTGCTACCCTGACCTGCACAGATGGCCCTGCTTCCCAAGAGCTTCTCCCTTTATTGTGGTTTGAGAGGCGACACGAGAAGCAAAGTCATGTCCGCATTTCCAATTCAACTGGGTGATTCCTCCTTCCTCCCTCGCCCTGCGAGCTGGGAAACCGGAGCCTCCTGGTAAGCTGATCAGCGTTGCAGAGCAGGGCGATAGCATCGAGCAACACGGGCAGCAGCTCCAGCCTGGGGTCGCTTCCTCCCCAGGAGCACGGGCTGTGACATTATGAGAAGCACCCACGAGCCCTCCCTCACGCAGCCAACGTGGGTCTTGCAGGAGTCCCACCAGGCTTCGGAGCACAACCCACACAAGCAGAGTGGTGGGTCTCCACAACAAAAGGCTCTGTATGAGCATTTGTGTGAACACTGAGTCTAATGATAAAGATTTTGCCTTGCTTTCACATGGGAAAGAACATCCTTCCTTTCTCCTATTAATAACGTTAGCTATAAATAATTACAAAGCATCCTGGGGATAATGGTCTTGTGGTGATGCCGCAGGGCTGGAAACACGTTCTCAGCCGTGGTGTTTGCAATCACACAAGACAGACCCGCTGCTGAAGCTGCTGCAGCCCTCATTGCCATGTAGCTGATCTTAAACCAAAAAGGCTACACTATAGAAAATTAATCTAGAGAAAAAGCACCCGAGTCGAAGTGCAGCAGCGGCTCCATCTCCAGCACCAAGAGCTGGGGCCCTAGAATGGTGACACACGGTGTCAACGTGTATCAGTGAAAAACGTGGCCCCTTTGCCATTCACAGAAGAGACACCCACTGACTTTGCATTTCTTCCCATGTCCTTACAAGTGAGATACAGATGGAGAAGATTCCTGCCCAAGGAGAATCCATCAAGAAGCAAACATTCCTACAACTCCTAGCAAATCATTCCTACAACCTTTGGCATGAGGCAGGTATTATATCTCACTGGCACTTTTAAGCTGCTGTCTTGGTTTTCCTCCAGGAGTCCTGATACAAGCTGAACAGGCCAAGGTTGTTCTGCTCCTCAATGACAAGCAACAACCAGATTTCTAGAACAGCTTCCTCACGAGCACTTTATGCTCTACCACAAACCTTTCATGACAAGAGGTCGTAGCTCACTGCGCCAAGACTGCAGATATCAGGGACAGAAGCTCCAAATAACGATGAGTTTCTTGGCTTCCAGTAAGTTCCTATCATTCATCCCAAAGTTCAAATTTGGGTGTTTCACAAAGCTCCCAAACAAGGAATAAACCCAGGGACCGCAGCTGGGCAGGAGCCTCCACCTCAAGAGCAGGCAGCAGAGCCTACGGCTGTGGCCCTGCCTCGGTGCTGGAGTTTCCACTTCTTTAGAGGCTCTACTCATTCCACAAAAACCTTGAGAGCAGTGTGACAGACTGAGCCTGCAAATAGGGAAAAACACCTTCCTCCCCTTTTTTATCACTTCAAGAACATGCATCAACAAGACTCAATCCCACTCCCTTAAATATCTTACTTCTTGTCCCCCCGCTATGGTCTTATGCTTTAAGGAAGAAGCTATTCCTACATATTCATACAGCAACTAGCACCAGTTGATTGCACACTACCCTGCACTGCTGAAATACATAAAACACACAAATTCCCTTCCTAACCATGCACCATGCAGACATCCCCTCAAGTTTAGGCAAGTGAAGTTTAAGCAAGTGAAATGCTGCTGATTCAGGGTAGAAGTAGCCAAGAAGGTAACCAGCTTCAAAGGGCCTCCCCAGCAGGTTTCTGTGGGATCGGAAACCAGCAAGGATTCAGAAATAAGGAACCATCCTCAGCGAGGGGGAACAGCGGGACAACAGGCAGCTGCTCCGCTTGACCTTCAGAGAGGCATTAAAGACGTAAGTTGTTCACCGCAGGACCCATTTCTCGGCCGATCCAACGCAAAAAAGCAGTGATATTTCCACGGTGCTGCCTGTAGACCATGCTACAAGAGTGCGGAAGCCTTGCAGGAATGTAATATTTGGCAAGAATACCCCAAATCCCAGCTTACAAGCCAGCCGAGCGCGGCTCTCCTGGCACACGTGGCCGCTCCCCCGGCGCTCGCCCTCACGGGACATTTCAGGCAGCGTCATTAACAAGGCACCAACGTTAGTCACGGGCTGGGCGGAGGGAACGGAAACGCTCCGGAGCCCAGTTTGCCCTCGGAGGAATGTGCATCACATCAGTGCGCACGCGAAACCCCCCTGCCCAAACGCAGCGGCGGCTGCTCAGCATCAGGAGGCAGGAAAAGCTCCCGCTCTCGTCCAGGGACATCCACCTGAGCAGGAAGGGTCCTCAGGGCCGGGCGCGCAGCCTCCTCTACACCCGCAGATATCAGCCCCAGCCAAGACTTCCAGAGCGGAGGTTGAGTTTGTTTGAACAATTTTAGCCAAGGAGAAACTCTGGGCACTCCCAAGGCAACGAGGGACGTGCAAACTACAGCCTAAGTAACACGAACGTTAACAAACACAGGCTCGCAAACGCCAGGGACAGGAGCGCAAGCATCCCCAATATTTGCTTTTAAATGTTCTGGTTTTGGGGCTTCAGAGTGCATGTGGGACAATTTTTCCAGGTTTTAAAACTAAAATTTTGCAGCTCTCAAGTCTGTGGAGGAAAAATAAAAACAAAGATTCCCTCAGTCTTAAGGAACACACTGAATGTCATTCATGCAGCTAGAAAGTGCAAAAGCTGCCAACAGTAAAATAATTAATCCTTCATACATAAGCATTTAAAGAACTAGATGGGTAAGGCACCAATTGAGCCAACCTTAAATCCAGCTGACTTTACTAGGATATTTCAACACATGCTTAAATGGTAGGCCAAATTGAATCTTAATTTGCCAAATTGAATCTTAAATTGAAAGCAGCAAACCACTTAGAAAGGAAACAATCACAAACCAGCACTTTCACTGCCTCCTTCAAATAATAATTCAATTACTATACTGAATATACCAAATCATGAACTGCTTAAAACCAGTGCTTAAGGTCTCATCTATGACCAAACTAATACAAGCCTCAAAATAGCAAAAAAGAGGGCTCAATATCAGGCTTCATTCTTAACTGGTCTGTCTGGATTTTCAAGAATGACCTTTCCAGTTTTTGGGACACTTACACTATTGACATTTTGTTAGTTTACCTACCAAAGGTGACTGCACCAAGGCGAGAAACCTGCAGCAAAAGTCAGTATCTCCTCCTCCTCCTCGTGCTTGGGAGATGCTGCTGCTTTTAAAAGAAACACTGGAAACCCCGATACAGATTTCTGTCCTAACCTTACAGGATTTGAGGACATTCTGCATGTTGGTCCAGCCTCAAGAAAGGATTTACCTGGGGACTGGAAAAAAGAAAACAAAACCCCTGTGTCCTCAACTCACTGCACCAGCTTCAGCTAATTCCTGCTGCATAAAGCCAAGAAAGCCACTGGCAAAGGCTTGCACATAAAACAGTGGGTTGAACCACCTAGGAATATTCCCAAAGTGCTTTCATTTCCCATGGAATTGCAGTAACAGAGCCCCTCCCTGCTCCAACTAAAAATAAAGCTATCTCCAGTGGCAAGTAATTACTTTTCTTTAGATTAGTCTTACACAAGGATAACAAGGCTTTCACTCGCAGAGTACCTTTGAGATTTGACAACTGGTATCTACTTAAAAGGAAAACTATAGAAAACACTGTCTGGTCCAACATTAGACGGGACTTTTAAAACATCCAGGAGATGGCTGAGGTCTCCTTTGACTTCAGACACACTTATGCAAATCTCAAACAGGAGAGTGCCCAAATCTTTTAAACTTACTTCTTTTAACACCACCCTGATGCTAACCAGGGGAGATTTCCCTCCAACAACCAACACTTGGGAAACATGAAGGGCACATCAGTGATTTCAAGCCTGGACTTCTCTGTAATTAGCCAACTTCTGTCTCGTTCCAGTAGCATCACCGGGGTTTAGGGTTTCATTATGTAACTCTAAGTCACTGCAAAGGTGAGGCAAATCCTGTTTTACAAAGTATTTAGGAAAGAGATAATTTTTAGCCCCAGTACCTCTGTGTCACTCTCGCAGCTGGATTTAGGTCATTTCCCTGCATTTCAGTTGGTAAGTGCTGTGATAGCACAGGGAGAGGGGCAGAAGCACAAAACTGAGGGGTTTGCCTCAAAAAGGAGCTACTTCAAAGCCTATTTCCTTCCTACAGCACAATATGGAGTTCTGCCCACCCAGCAGAGCTGAAAAGAGCACTGGCAAAAAAAAGCAGCAACTTCTTCCTTTGGTCTTTCATTAGTAAAGCAATAATCAATCCATAGCAAATCGAGAAGGATACATCTTCAATACCAGAAATGAAGATTCTTACCTTTTTTAAAATAGACTTGATGACAGCATTTGACAGTTCCTCCCTGCCTGCCTCCGAAACCCACGTTCACATCCTCCTTCCAGTATTCTGGAAGGTGTGGCAAGGAAACCTTGTCAAGAACTAAGGAGTTAAGTGGCTTCGGGCGCGATATCCAACCAGCACACCCATCTGCCAGCACTCCTGGTTAATATTTCTCTCAGAGGCATGCACACAAACAAGGAAAAGCAGCTACGACCTACGGGAGCAGAACAGCTTTACCATCCACGCCATAAAGAGGCATCAGGCAGAATTACCCTGCTCCTTTCCAGGCTTATTCAGTCTCTGTTTTTACAAAACCGAAACAAACTCTTGATTAAGAGGAAAATCCGCTCCTCTCAGTGGTAATTAGCATTTTAGCTTCTTTGAGTTAGAAGTGATCAACAATTTACTGTTTAATCACTAGCTCCCCCCTTACATAGCAGTAGTTATTGCAAAAGCAAGGGAAAAAAAAAAAAAAAAAGAACACAAAGGTACCTGTTTCGGTACAGTGAAGTCCATCAGCAATTATGCATTAGTCAAGGATATACAAAGAGTGTTAAAATAATACCTTTTATTGACCTAAGCCAGAAATTGAAAAAACTGCTAAGACTCAGACTTACGCTTTAGTGAGAGAGTTTGGAAATAAAGTCTTTCCTTCTGTTCCCTTTATCATAAAAATGAGGGGAAAGGAGAAACACACTATATTTTTGAGACTTTACTACTAAAGCCTTAGGGTCCTTGTAAAATTAAAGCAATGGGGCAGGGCCTCCCCTATTTCTTGCCTCTTTTGAGCTTGCTGAAGCCGGACTTGTCTCTTGCTACCCTCTCGCACAGGACCCGGCACAACACAGCTCCGTTCTGAGCTACATCCTCCTGGCACGACGCTAAACAAAAAAAACTATTAAGAAATGCCCGTAAGAACCTGGATTTCTGGAAAACCCAGGTGATGTTTTTAAGGCTGTGGCTGCCCTTACACGTTACCCGGCCTCCCCCTCCGAAGCGGCTTTTCCCGGTGGGATCTCAAGGAGGAGCAGCCGCCTCGCACTGACCATCCCTGGAGCGTGAAGCTCCTGGCGTGGGGCAGGGGATGCTCGGCGCAAGGCACCTGCGGCCGCTCAAATCCACTGAAACTGGGAAAATAAATCGTGTCGGATGGGGAAGCAGGAGCTCCCTCAGCGAGCACCACGCTGCCGAATCGCAATAACGCGCTGCTGTGAGACTGACCCTTCTCTAACTTTCCTTCGCTCCACACCCCTTTTCTCCCTTGGGAAAAATCAAAAGAGAAAAAAATGGAAAAGCAGCTCAGCAGCGGGGAGAAGAGGAGCCCAACTCCGCGCAGCTCCCGCCGAGCCCGAGCTCCCCGCAGGCCGCGGGGCCCCGCGGCGCGGCCGGCCCGGGCTCCCCGGCGCCCGCACTCACCGGCTGCGGGAGGGAGAGCGGAGGGATCCCGGCGCCGTCCCGGGAAGCGGCTCCGAGCAGGTGCCGCCACCTCAGCCCCTGCGCGCGGCGCGGCCGCCCCCCGGCGCGGGCGGTTAAAGCGGGCGGGCCGGCTCGGCGGCGGCTCCGGCTCCGCCTTGGGGCGGCCGCAGCCTTTGTCCCCACGCCGCTGGGCAAGGCCGAGGCGCCGCGCTCCTCCCTGCCCGCGTGGGAGCGTTAATGAGCTCCGCGCAGCCCTCCGTGCCCCGCCGTCCCCCCCGCCAAACGCGGCAGCCGCCCCCTTCCCTCAGCCGCCGCCGCCGCCCAAAGCGCTGCCCAGGCGCCCCGGGGCAGCCGCCATCCCGCTGCGTCCCCCTGCGGAGGGCGGCGAGGCGGCGCCCCCGCCATGGCCGCGCGGCGCGGCGGGAAAGCGGCGGCCGCCGCCTCGAGGCGCTGAGGGGCCGGCGGGAGGCGCCGAGGGAGAAGCTGCACTGGGGGACCCGCAGCTTGAAACAAGCCGGGAGGAAACGTTACGGGTGACAGGGATGGAGCAGGGGGGCGAATCTGCCGGCCTGACCCCCTGCTGTCGCCTTCCCCCAGGTGTCATGGCCCGCGTGTGCTTGGATGTGCCACCCCCAGCCGCAGCAAATGTTGCCTCTATATTAATCACATTGTCTTTCGAATGCCCTTCTCCCTGGTATTTATCTGTTTTATTCATGGTATTTTATCCGCCTACACAGGCTGCGGTGGCAGAAATGCCTCTGGGGTTGGAAGTGCCTCCCAGTGTGGGAGCAAGAGGCATTTTATCAAGATACAGTCCCACACGATGGGAGATGCAGAGCAGGGGAGCGGGACGGGGAGGTGGTCCCCAGCCTGCGGCACGTTCCCTGGAGTGTTGGGAGTGGGGGACAGCAAGTGGTTGGGTGCCCAAGGAGAGATTTGGGAGATTTGGGGTAGCTTCTGTTACTGTAAAATCGGTGTCTGATCTAACCTGCTTGTTGGGACTCCTGCAAGTGAGCCACTCCAGTGAGGGCAGGGCTCACATGGGAGACAAGTCACGTCCTGAGGGAACATGTGTCTCGAGCCACCAGGCTCCTGGGTGTCTGCTTGACCTATATCACATCCTATATAACATACTCTGAGCAACAGCACAGGAAAAGAAGGTGCCTCGTTTAGTCAAGAAGTGAAGTGGGAGTGATGCCTATGATGTATAGCATGAGGACCCTGGTTAAGGGAAGCGTTCCCACTCAGGAAGCCCACATTCAATTGAAGAATATATTTAAAGTCAGGCATGTACTTTGCTAATTTCCTGTGCAGGAACATTAATAAGCAGGTGCAAAGTGCTTTGGTATTCATCAGTGTGGGACGTTAGATAAAAGTATTATCCTTACAGGGTATTTGTAAGTATATGTTAACTCACCTTGCCTGAGCTAAAGCTTTCCTTGCTGAGAGGGAAATCACTCGAGGCAAGGTTATCATAGAGTTTCAGTCCTTCATCATTTCCACAGTATCATTTTCTGTATTTCTTGATGTCTCCTTAGCACCATGTGATACCAGGTTTAGTCTCACATAAAAAATATGTGCTCTTGACAACATTTTTCTCCGACAGGTGTGGCTGAAAGAGTTTTTCTCCTTTTGATCACTTGTGTGTTTTCCTTCTTTCCTCGTTCTTCGCATTATCAGCTAACTTTATTCAAGGAAAGGGGCTGTGTGTTGACACATTCTGTCCTGAAGGTGGGGAAGTTTATGGTGTTCGGTTCCAAGTGCACAGCCTATTACTCTGCGTTATGGAGAACTTCCCTCCTCTGCACAGTAAAAACTTGTTATACCAGTTTAAAAATATGTCAAGCATGCATCTCCTTCCTGTACCATTAATCATTAATTAACATGCGATACTCACATTTCTGGTTGCTATTTAATAAAGCAAGTGTGCTTCCAGCCTCTTCTATCTTTTATTCCAGTATTAACATCACTGCATACCCAACTGTTGGTGTGTGCGGTGAGTCCGTCCTGCAGACCTCCTGGAAATAGTGCCAGGACCTGCGCCACTAGATGAGCCCCGTGTTTGTAAAACTCCCTCCTGGCAAGTTGACTCCTTTTCCTCCTATTACAGGCCAAAATTCAAGTTTCTTCTTGCAGAATGTGCTTGTTAATTTATTCCTGTGAATAGCAAAGACTAGACACTTCAAACTAAGGAACTGTGGTCAGAGAGGATCTTATTCACCCATTTTCATCTTTTTTCACAAGGTTTTCATTTTGGATTTTTTTTTCTCTCTACATGTGGCCCAATTTAAGTCTGATTTTTGCAGGGGCAGGGGGGTTGTGTTTGTGTTCTGATTTGACAAGTAATTGGTAGAATTGAGCAATCAGAATGAAAGTGTAAAATGATGGATCTTTCACATTATACAGAATTTGAATTTCAGTACGCCTGGAAACTGGCTTGACAGTTAAAATTTGGAACCTGCTTTGGCCATGCATTGTAAATAAAGTTATAAAGGGGTATGTCACATTTTGAACTTGAGGCAAAATAGACAGAGAATTATGTGCACTGGGATATGACATAACCATGGAAAAAAAAAAGGGTTTAGCCAAAGTGTAGGTTGAGCTACTTTTATGGTCCTTATTGTTGACTTGCTGTTGTCACACACATGATACTATGATTTGTTATGTGTACGAAAGCAGCAATTAGAAACCTCAGACAAGATCGTGGCTTATTGTAGCACGTCCTGTACAAACACAGACTGCAGGCTGTGTAGTCAGTGTTATTCTTATTTATGATCAAGCCATAATCCCACAAGAGATACACTTCATGATTTATTTATACAGCTTTTCCCTATGATTTTCCGTGTCCTTTTTTGGCACAACACAACTAGAGCCAGTGACAGACTGAGGTGCTGCACCGCACTTAACTTCTCAGGGCCAGAATCAGTTCAAAAACCCTGAGATGAACTTGGCATGTTCAAAATCTGTGACTCGGCAGAGGGACGTCTCAACCCAGATGTCACTGCTGTCTCAGTTGTGCCACTTCAGTGCGGTGCTGCCCGAGCTGGGATCTAGATTAAAATAAGCAAAAAAATCACTCTGGGGGAGGGACCCAGGTAATTTCAGATTTGAGTTAGAGTTTAGCGGGACAAAAGCTGTAGGTTGAGGGAGACACATAGGAACCTCTTAGAGCAGATCTGCTGCAATAGGGGTAGGAATATGGAACTCCAAAAATGGTGATCCAAGAAAATCTGCAGGCCAAGTAGGAAGCCATAAAGACCTAGTAAGAGAACTACGAAAATTAATTAAGATGGAGCATGCTGGCCTTCTCTGAGCTGAGCAGCCTCTGTTCCTGCCCCAAATATGATACAGCCGGGTGACAGGGGTACTTCTGTGGGAAGTGAGAGATGAGTTTGGGCAGGCTGAAAGTTAAGGGCCAGCTGAACCTCCTAGACTGGCACTTCCTAGATGAGATACCATCGCTTGCTGAAAAATGACCACGATAGGATGTGGAGGGAGCCTGTCAGTGTTTATTAGGCATTCTCCAGGAATTCTTCCGGTTGGAGTTTATGCCAAAAGGATACCTAATTTCTGGATCCTGTTCCAGTTTAATTGGGAAATAGCCCCGAAGCTGTTTTGGCCAGGGCATTTCTGTATGTGCAGGAGCAGAGCTCTTGGCATCGAGAGCTGTGCTCACCAACCTTCCTCCTGCCAGGCTTCACAGGCCTCCTTCCAGCTTCTAGATCCCCCAGGCTGCTGCTCCCCTTTTCTCTCTTCAGCACTTTATCCCTTTCTGGTACTGCTGAGGCAACCTCAGTGTCTCCAGACCATTTCTTCTGCCTCCTCCATCCTCCCCCTCACCCACTATTGCTTCTTGACCAAAATCTCTATATTGTCTTAGTGACTTCCTACTGCCTTCTCCCCCCTCTCCTTTAAGTTGCTTCCCTCTTTTTTCCCTCCAGATACCCTGAGTCTAATCTGTTATGATAGCTAGGACTGAATTTCCACTTGTTACTTCTAGTGTTAGTGCACCTCACTGGTGGGACAAGATTTGCAGGTGTGAGCAGACCTCACAGAAGATGAGTTTCTCCTCAAAGCACGGGGTACGTCTTGATGGGGCTGCTTGTCTGCAGTGCACCTGGGGAGAGAAAAAGAGCAGCTGTGTCGTCTTTTTGCAATTCAGCATCTCAGATGCACTTAAATCCTGCTTTAGGCACCTAAATCCTTTATTGGATCCAGTCCTTAATCTTCCCATTCATCAGATCCAACTCAGTGCAAATACTTCCCTTTTCCTAAGTTTTGTCAGAGGAAGGACTGTCTTCTGTTTTTGCAGGATCCAGTTCCAGGTGGTCCAATTTCAGCAGGCTCCCATAGCAGTAATATGACAGAGAGGTACACCTGGTAGCTTTTCCTTGGCTTCTTCTATATAAAACTTGTTTTTTTTCTGAGGTTTAATGCTCTCCTGTGTGTCCTGATGAGTACAACTAATTATTTACCAGAGTCGGTAAGTTTGAAATGAGTGTGACTTTCCTGTGGGGAATGGAAAAATATGTTAAAGAAATGCACAAAATGATTTATTGTAAGTAAAATACATAAATTCAAAAATAAACTTGTCTTTTTCATTGTTGTTTTAGCCTTCTGTTCCCATTCCTGTTCAGATGGAAAGTTAATTCTTCTGATGGCCTTTTGTTGGCCCATGACATGAGTTGGGAACATCTTTATTTCCAGGTTCCAAGGACAGGATGTCCTGTTCCATGGCGAGCTGCATTTTGCCAGCTTGCTGGAAGGAGAGCACAACTGAACAGCTTCAGGAGGAGGACAGCAGCGTGGAGGGGTTTCTTGTATGTTGGTTGAGGGAAGCTCTCATCGCTGGTATCCAGGATGTTCTGTAGCTGTTCAGGAAAGGGCTTCTCTCCAAACTTTTTGTTAGGGCTGCCGGGCTCTGTGCAGGGTCAACTTCAAGTCAGTAAAACAAATCCTGATAATTTTATTTAGAGTTGAATCAGGCTTTTACTAGATCAAGAAAAGGATTTACACTTCTGCAGCAGGATATACATGAACTTTAGACATCTAAAATTCATTTGCAATCCAAACAACCTCTTCTTATCAGCCGTCTAGCCCTGCATGTACCTCAGCTCTATAGGTGCCGCTCTGTTTGATCTGGAAGTTCGCTATTTACCCATGCCGTGTGAGGTGAGCAGCAAATTTCAGCAGAAACGTAACCCTGTTGAACATCATGGCTTCAACATTTCTCATCCTCGGTGTAGTGCACACTCAAAATGTCTGCACGGTATTTGGGGGCACCTGCTGATATTTACTGAGGAACAGGGTCGCCATGCACCCTATCTTCAGAGAAACTGGGCTGCTGTATAACCGTGGTTCAGAAAGTGAAAGCAAAGATAAAAGCTTGGAATCAAGAAGCTGCAGCAAGAAGATGAGAGAGGAAAACCCTCACCTCTAGTCTCTTTTCTTCCAAGGACAAATTATGTATTTTTCATTAAACAATCAATAAATAAAAAATTCCCCATCGCAGCAATCCTCTAATCTCATGGGACAAGGTTATTAGGGGATAATCCTGGGCTAAATGGCAGCTCTATGCTTGAGCATTGGTTCTCCTAATGCTATTGGGTACAATTACAGAACAGGGCCTGGAAACCACAGCCTTTGTTCTGCTTTATTGCTTAATTGTTTAATGAAGTATTCATCAAAGTGAGTGCTTTGTAATTCTGTAGTTGCATGCAGCTGGCAGTGGCAATAAGCAAAGAACTAGCTTTTTTTTTTTTAATAGAATAATTTGTTCTTTTGCTAAAAGAAGATGCCAAAACACCCAGTTCCAATAGTAAATAATTTGGGAGATCTTCCCCGAAAAGGGGAAATCTCACCCTTAAAGAGTTAGTGAAAAAAACCCACACTTTTTACTGATTTTTCTCCTCTTGATGCTCTGCATCTTTTTCTCTTGGTGCTCTGCAAAGAGAGACGGAAGAGGTGGGTTTACAGCTGGTTACTAACAGTGCACCGACAGCTTAGTTCCTAATGTCAGGGTATTACCTGCAAAACTGGGGTGGAAGAGATTTTTGACTAAAAAAACAGTAGACCTATCAAGAAAAAAATACAATATTTTAGTCACGATAAATAATCACAAAAGAACATAAAATAAGTGTATTTTAACAGCTTTTTCATGGGTTTTAAGAGGAAAACAATAGCCATGTGTTATTCTTGAAAATATTTGTATGTTTGTATGTCCAGGATACGGTGTCAGACTCAACTGTCCAGGATGTGCAGGTGCTTCTCATGTAACCTTGACCAGATCATTAGTGATGGTCAAGCAACCAGGGATATCAGTTCCCTACCAGTTATTGCTAGGCAGGTCTTCTCCCAACATTTCAGGGGGTTTTGATCACTCTTTTGAAGTGTTTATTTCTCTTAATCAACAACAGAAGGAGCTTAGACAATTAGCTCTGGATTTGGATTTCATTTTTGGCCAGGCACTTTGAATGCAGGCACTAAATATGAGGTCAGCTCAGGAAAGAATATGACCCTGGGAACAGGAGAAAATAATTTCAGTCCTGGAGGCTTTTTTGAGTTTCAGCCATGCAAGGTGTCTTGCACATGCTAAACGTTGTAGAAGTGTTTTATGAACAAGGTCAGTACAAATCAAACTGGTGGAGTCTAAGCACTTCTCTTGGTAGCCCTACCTCTTGCAACCCACACTTTGCTGGGTCTCACCTAAAAGCCTTAGGAGGCTTCTTCATTGAAGACACATTTCTAGAGGAAAATGGTAATGAAAAGGTGGATTGTAGCTTGTTCGCTTGCTGGTTTCTGTGCAGATGCTGTCGTTGGAGCAGTTCTTGTGAAGACCATGGAGAAAAGATGCCAGGAAGGAAACCATCACATACTGTCTTGTGGAGTGTCAGTGAAGAGTATGGTATAGTGTGCCTCTATGTAGATACACATATATTTAGCAAATGCATTATTCCCGGAAAAAAAAAATTAATTACTTTTAGTAACTGGTTGCATTTAAAGGAATTGTAGTGCATGCCATTTTTTGTAATGACACTTTGTAGCTTGTTTTCATGAAACCACCATTTTCAACATCATTTAACAAACCATTACAGGCCTTTTAATAGATTACAGTCGTTAACCTTGCCTAGGGCAGGATTTAATTCGGGCAATAGAAAGGCTGTCCTCTAGGCAGGAGCGCTCGAGATCGCAGGAGTGTCAGAGTTAACGTCAGTTCAAGGGTTGACAGGAATAAAACTGGCTCGCTGCATCTTTTGTACCTCTGCAATATTGACTGGCTCCTGCCTGTGCCAGCCTACAGAGACTTCTCATGCAGCTTTTCTCTGTGCCCTGCTCCAAGCTGCCTCTGTGATCAGTTCTGGTAGCTTGAAAAGCTAAAACATGGGAATATCTTGGCTACACCTTTGGCTTTAAGGATTAACCTGCCTACCCTTCTGCATGGGAGTCCTCTGCAGAAGGAGTTCTGCAGAGGCACTTCTCTGACTCATGGCTTTTAGGGACACCTCCTGCAAGACACTCATGGAATGGCCACACGGCAGCCGTGAATCAGTCCTGAGCAATCTCATTATCACCTGATTTCCTAATGCCACTCCATATAGACTTCTGCTACCAGCCATTTTTTGCATCCTCTATGCAACCACCACCTTGATGGGCTCTCCATCCACAAAAAAAAAAAAAAACCTGACAAGCTGCTCATGACTCTTATTTAACATTTTGTTTCCAAATTTCTATTACTTGCTTTTAGAGCTATTACTGGCTGTGACTCAGTTTCACTGGTGGCCGGAGTCTGACCGGGCCTCCGTGTGAACTGGCTGAAACTGCCACACTGAGTCAGAGAAGGATCAAACGTGGCGAAGAGGAAAAGCAGGGCACAGCTGACCTCTGTGGCGGCTGTGTGATCATACAGCACCACTGAAGGCTGCCTGGTGGGAAGGCATTGAATCACACCGGGTGGAGATGAGACTGCTCTGAGTGGAGTCTGAGTAGAAAAGCTGACACAGCAGCCTCTCGATGACACCTGCAGCTCAGTCAGCCCGCAGGAGTTGTCCCCTGGCACAGGACTGATGTAAGCTCTGCCCCACTACCTCGTGCTCTTGGAGGATCGGCCGTTGTTGGGCCCCACTTGTCACCTCCTGCACTCAGCAGTGTGCAGGTTGACCTGCCTGGGTCACTTCACAGAATCACAGGATGGCTGAGGCTGGAAGGGACCTCCAGAGATCATCTAGTCCAACCCCCTGCTCCAGCAGGGACACCCAGAGCACGTGGCACAGGGTGGCATCCAGGTGGGTTTGGAAGATCTCCAGAGAAGGAGACTCCACAGCCTCTCTGGGCAGCCTGTGCCAGGGCTCTGTCACCTTCACAGTAAAGCAGCTCTTCCTCACATGGAGTTGGAACTTCCTGTGTTTTTATTTGTACTTCATTGCGGAACTGAATGCTGCTCACTTGAATTCCTCTGCAGTTTCAGCAGGGCCCAGCATTTGTGCTGTCTTCATGCTTGAAGCAGTTACGAGTGGCGAGCTTGGACCGTGTTCCTCGACCCTTTCCTACAGTATGGGAATGGAAGGAAGTTTGTTTAATTCAGGCTGGTAAAACAATGAATGTTCTCTGATATTCCAGGTATTATTAATGGCATGACCGGGGCAGTGATGCTTTATTACTTTTTGTGAGGCCAGGCATAAAGCCGAAGCTCAGATAAAGAGACAGCTGGCATTTGTATACCTCAATATTTACAAAAGTCTAATGATTACCACTGCAGACTCTTGAAAAATGCTCACCTGCCCGGAGGGACTGGAATGACTCTGGCAGGACATCTGCATTACAGTTGGAACGTTGTTCCTCTGGGGAGAGGACTTGCAATAATATGTTTTATTTTTAATAGCTCCTGCTGTACTTTGGCATTTACAGTCCATCTGGACTAACACTTTCGGCGGACTCTGGGCCAGCAGTGTGACAAGCCTATTAGTTAATCAGGCAGTGACTAGCATGGTTGATTACTTTTTTATCATTCACTATTCTTAGTGTTTTATAAATAGCTTTATTGCACCTCCTTTACAGGTGGGGAAATTGAATCATGGAGAGGAGAGATGATGACTCCTAGGTCAGCTGTCGAGAGGGTGGAAGAGCCTGGAATGAGATCCTGGTCGGCTGAGGGAACTGATCTCCAACCTGCTGCCCGTTCCTGCGAATCAGGAGAAGTCCTGGAAAAAAAAAAGTCCTGGAAGGTCTTTGCAAACCACTGAATCCCTCCAGAGCCTCGTACTAACGTGATGCAGCACTGCACAACTACAGGGTGTAGAACAGCCAGGCTTTCCCTGTGCTCAAACGAGGGGTCCAGCTCCCCTAACACATCTGTGTTTCTTGGGTGCTGTTAGAGTACAGCAGGGTCAACTCTTGCTTCAAGAGATCTTTCTATAATTTTATACCAAACAGTCCTTTTTGACTACACATTTCAACTAGTCAACCCAGCATAAGCAGAGCGTGCAAAGACAGGAGTTCCAAGGAAAGTGGAAGAGCATTTAGACCTGTGCAAGCTCTTGACTTACAGGAGTGCTCCCTCACACATGTTGGGCTGAGAGCTGCGTGACTAAGTAAGTCGTGGGCTCCTTCCTTTGAACAGTTTGTAGAAAAACAGAGCAGAAAAACAACACTGACATGAACAAAATAACCAGGATGTGGTTCAGCATGTGAGCTGCTACTGCCCTCTACTGACAGTTTGCTACATCGTGCTTTCTCTTTAAAAATAAATATTTACTGCTGTAAATCAAACCAGAAATTCCGAGGGTCTTTCAAAAACAGAAGGATCTTCTCTCTGGTGGAGATTTTGGCTTGGCATTGCTTGATTGTGTGCATCTTCCCCTACTGTTCTAACTTGGATGCTGTGAATCCCTCATCGCTCATCAAACATGAGTGCTGGGTGAAAAGGCTGTTGTGCAAAGCACTGAGCACACACGAACTGAGAGCTGTTTTGCCGTGCAGAGCTAGGGGAAAACATCTACAGAGACAAGTTGGGCAGAGGAGATGAACAAAAAGGTTGATCAGCCCCATCTTGTGAATGGATGAACTGAAAGCTCCAGCTGAGCTCATGAGATGGCAGCTCCCTTACCCGCCTGGGCGCTGGAGATGGGTTTGAGGCAGAAATGAGGCTCTAACTGCAAGGACGATGGATCACGCTGCTGACATTTCTTGAAGGCTACATATTTGCTCAGCTCAAACAAGGTGGCCCTTCAGGCAAATACTAGTTTGGGGTAAGCAGGCCAGAAGCAGCGGCCTGTGAGAACAGCAGGTTGCACTAGACACTCTTACATTTTTTTTCCCATCTATGAAATCTGCTTGTCCAAGGTCATATTGCAGTTTTGTAAGAAAGCCAGGAAGTGAATCCAGGGTTCTTTGGTTCTGGTCCAGGGCTTTAAACACATGGGCTTTTTCTTTTGTTTATGTTGCAGAATTATTTAACAAATGGCCTACAGGAATATATTTAAATATTACTGTGATGAATGGGACAGGAAGGGCTAAGACACTTTAATAGATTTTTTTTTTTTTTTTAGCCTATGAACTATCCCTGAGCTCTTCACTGTGACTTCTACTGTCGCAAAATTTACTATTTGAACTTCAGCAATTTGGTAGTAATGAGGAGATATCTCAATAAACCGGTGCTCTATTTCAGCTATCCAGTGGCTCAAAAAGGGATCTCAGGCTGTCCACAGGAATAAATGTTACGGAGTTGCCTACTCTGAGTAAATATTCACATAGAAAAAGCTTACAGGAAAATCTATAGATGGCAAAGAGGATGTTGTTATCTTTGATAACTTCTGCTATACTACACTATGTATATTCTTTTCTTTTTCATAGGCTGTACAAAGGATGGCAGTTTTCTCTCTTTCCCTAATCCAAGGCATGGAGGCTCATGCTTTTAGCAATTAAGACCATGGTTTCCAAGCCCAAGTATGAAGAGGAGACATCAGAATTCCAGTCCCTGAACTGTAGTGGTGTTTCTACATCTAGTAGGTTGTAGCAATAATAACATCAATAACACTAAGTAACATTCTTCCATATGCTACATCTCTTAGGAGTTTTGCATGAAAACCTGATGATTTTCCACACAGTGTTAAATACTCTGGTGTTTATGGGAACATTACAAGTTGTTAAGCTGTGGTATGTTGTGTTTTGTAAAGATTACTGTATTTGTGGAGCTATATAAGAATTTCAGTATTCACTTAAACCTCTTCCTCACTGCAGAGGGAAGAGAAAAAAATGGGAAACTTGTTTTCCAGCTAAGGACTCAGAAACAAAAAAGCAAGAAAAAGCACAATCATTTAGAAGATATTATTTCTAACATGATCTAGTGAGGTCTTGAGAGAGAAGGGAGGCTAACTCATAAATACTGGCCATGTATATGTTTATATTATATCTTACCCCACAGAATAGAGAATTTTGCTATAGAAGAAAATCCATGAACTGTATATTTAATTAAACAGGTGCAAAAAAATGGTCATACCTGGCATGAAGACCACGTTAGGAGAATTACTATGTGTTCATTTGCTTTCTCCCTTCCCCCATGTTCTACATATGTCTTACTAATTCTTTATTGCTTTTTCCCAGAAGCATCACTCAATGTCCAAACTGAGGATGATTTGGGGCCTGAAAACAGTGAAGACTGCAGCAGGTATTTATCACATTACCCTTGACATTGATATGGGGGGAGAGTTAACAGGGAAAGCATCACTCATCATCTTTCTAAAAGTGATTTCATCCACTTCATCCAGAAGGTCTGGAACAAAACTGGAGCGGCACTTTGGAAGGCCTAACGCCTTCACTGTCACCGTCACCTGAGCCAGCCTGAATGTCAACGTTCTCTTACTGCAGCTAACTTGTCCTTAAAAGCTCCTTTAGCGAGCAGACCACGGCTGGGGCTTCCGTCCTCTTAGCCATGACCCATTTCAGCAGAGCGCATGGATCTATGGCTCTAATGAGTCAAGTTGCAGCAGTTTAAGCTGTCGGCATCCGTCCCTGATCGGCCTCTTCTGGAGGTGGCCTCTCTTCAGCAGGAGGGATCAAGCGGTACCTGTAAAACACCCAACAAGTTAAATTTCATTGCTAAGTAAGTTAGTTTAAAGAGTTTGGCTGTGATTTGACATATGCTGCAGGAATGTTTCCTATTTTCAGTTAACTCGGCGTATTATGAGCTTTAGTCCAGGCAGATTTTAAACACAGGACCTCACTAAAAAGAAAACAATAAAGTCCATTCTATTAAGTAACTATGACAGAACTATTTAAAATAGCAGCGTCTATATTGCTGGCATTGTTCAAAAGTCATGGATCAAGATTCCAAAACCTGTCATGCAGGCTTAAATTTTAGCAGTACAAATTTGGTTCTTTATTTCATCATCTGGATTTTAGATTCTAGGCCTTTTGTTCTAATAACAGCAAAAAAATCACAAATACAACAATCCTGAGATGTTCCCATTATCACATGGCTCCAAGCCCCAAGTGTTTAAAGGAAATATTAACATTTTAAAAGTCATCTAATGAAAATTAATATAGCTGGCAACATCAAAGATTAATGAATTATTTTCACCTTTTCAAATAATCAGTGGTGTTAGGGACACCTTTCTCTTGCTTTCCTTTAAGAAAAACTATAGGTTTGACAAAGTACATATTCCTAATATTGACAAAAAGGAGCCAGAAAACTGCATTACACAACAGGGAGTATAAAATGTGTAGCTCTCTAATGTTTCTTCCTCTTAAGTGAGTCTCCTTTAAAAAATGTGTAAATCATTATGGGAACCCATCACCCAGCGGATAAATTCAGCATTAGTATAATCTCGGTGCAATGCCAGTGAAATCAAGACAAATGAATCCCACTCACTGCAGTATGAGGTTTGCACAATAGCTTTAGGTCTTCATGGAAATTTAGCCATTTGTCCTTACTCCTCATCACTTGGAGGAGGCAGCCGGCATTTCCATGAAATTATTTAAATGCAGAATTATTAGAACATTTTGCAGCTACAGAGATAGATGGGTTTTACATAAATCCCTGCTCTTTGTGGCAACCTGATGTGATATTGAGCAAGATAATGGTCCGAGAGAACATTGCCGGGCTCCTAATGAGAAACTGTTGACAGTAAAATTACCCCAACATTCATCAAAAAGCCAATAAATGTCAAGCATGGGGCCTTTGATGCAATAGCTCATCATTCCTGTTCAGAAGCTTCTGCAGTCTTTTGAGAGCATGCAGTCACCCTGCATTTCTGGTGATTTTACTGAAAACTTTGCTGCTGAAGTGCAAGGAGCAGGTGTCTGTGTCCTGGATGTCACCGTTACAGTGCCACCGGCTTCCTGGGACACCTTGAGCAGAACACGTTTGGCCTCAATTTCCCCATCTGTAACACAGGAATGACAAGAAAGGAATTACCCACAGGCAATTCAGTGAAGGACACGGTGTTGTCATCCAAATGTTCAAAATCCTGGATTTGGATCATAAAAACTACAATGCTGACTTTTGCCAATGAGTTAATCATGTATTTTTTAACTAAGCCCAACTTCTTGTGCCCTGGTTTTACATATTTTCAAGTTTTTCCTCCACAACCACAGGTGCTTACTTCAAAACAAAACTAATTCTTATCCGCTCAGCTGAGTTCTGGCTTTTGGTGGCCTTGAGAAAGTCAGAGATCATCATAAAGCCCCTACGAAGCCCCAGGGAACCCTAAGTCCTAGTCTGCCCTCCAGCTCTGTGGACTGTGGAAGATAACAGTTATCTTGACCCTCATCCTGGCCTATGGTCAGTGGAGTGAGGCAGAATCCATGAGTTGGGAATAACCTTATGCTGGATATTACCATAACGATCTCCGCACGTTGGCTTGTTTGTTACCTTGTTCCTGAGCGGAGCTACATGAGAGGTGATGACACCATCACATGCCCCGGTTTTGCCTGTACGCCTTGCCCAAAATTTAATTCTCCTGAGGCCTCTGCTCCTATGGCACTCTGAGCTAGATGGCTCGTGACATTCTTTGTGGCAATTCCTCACTTGCATTCTCTCCACCATTCTTCCACTCCAGCTTCTATTCTTCCAGCTTTTCCTGGGTATACTAGTTGCAAGCTTGTCCCTTTCTGTCATTTGCAACAAAAAGCTGCACCCTAGAGGCTCTGCACAGGAGAAGACTTGGTTTCAGAGCTGGCTGAGCGCGTGCCACACGCTATTGGGGTCACTTGAAACTAGGCTAATTACCTGGCAGACATTGCTGCAGAGCAGATTCTTTAATAAAAATGAATGGGGTGACAAGGGACAGACTTCTGCTATTTTAGGACAAACTCTCCTCGCCGGCAGAAGACAGTCGCAGCAGTAGGGCTCCCAATCTGTCACTTGGGTTGCTGTTTCTTGGCTGTAGAACTTAATTAACAATTCTGGAAGCGCTCTGTTTCCCAGGAATAGCCTGTAAATCCATTAAATTAAATAATAAAGGCAGACATGGACAAAAAGGAAAATTCATACATATCAGAAATGGAAAATACTGCTTGGTTTGTCTATAGAGGCCAGTACAGGAACGTTCTAAAGCCCTCTGAAACTTTTCTCTATCCAGCAATTCAAGCAACAGGGAAATTTTCCTAGGGACAACAGCAATTTTGGAAGTGATGATCACCAACTATGTAACTGCTGCTCCATGTGAACTGATAGAAACAGTGACCACTGATTTTAAGATGTCCTTACAAATGCTTTTAAAGGTCTCAAAGCAGAACACAAATGTTTGTCGTGCCTTGCAGCACAGCTGTGAATTAGTCTGAAAACCCCAACGTGGGAAACCTGCATTCTTAGGAATGTGAACTCCACAGTACGGTCTTCCTCTGCCTCCATAGATTTGAATCGTGATGGGGTTCAAGGCATCGGGGGTTTGGTCTTTTGCACGGAGAGCCAGTGCCAACAGGGTTTCTAAATATCTGAAAATGTGCTCATCTAAGCTGTGGCCAGCAAAGCCATTTTATTACTGCACTTTGGTGAAGGGCTCTATTCTGCAAAAATCAGATAATGTACTTATTCCTAAGAGCCTGGAACAAAAGACCCGGTAGAGATTTGCTGAGTAGTTGCAAGGTACCCATTAAATATAAATATTTTTAAAAACAATTTACTCTTTCCTAATGCTTTTAGAGCAGCATGTGGGAACACGGTCTAAGTACAGCATCTTACAGTATTAAAAAGGACATCATGAAGGTCAGCTGGTCCCAGATTTAATACTTCTCTCTCACTTGTTCATAAACAGTTAATGATGCATACAAACCCTGTGAATTTATATAAAACTTATCCAACTCTTTCTTAGTGATTACAATGGAAGTTTATATTTTTAAAACAGCTTTTCCCAATGATCCACATTTTTTCACATCTGGATAGAGGCAAACTATTTTCAATGGCAAATTACAGTTAGCTTCCCCTTTTTAAATTAAAAATAGCAGAATTGAAAATTACATTCTTTTTGTGCTGAGTATACACAGTGGACCAAAAAATAAAAAGTTTTCTGGGGCCATACACATATAAATGAATATTTGATACCACTGTTTCAATTAAAATATACAGACCAGTTAGAAAGGCAAGAGGTTAACTTCTTCTCCAACCTGGCCTGCCTTGTCCCAGGATAAGCAGGAACAGAATTTGACTGTATTGTTCTTAGCCCGGGTGTCCTTTAGTGAGCCCTGGAGATAACTAGCCCAGATCTTTACCGGGTCCTTGGTTGACTCCAAAGAACTGAAGAAAAGTTGACACAGAGACCAACTGGGAACCAAGACACAGGAGCAAACATACCTGAATAAAATGTCTTTTGATGCACGATACCTTCACATTGTGTGTTTTAATAGCTCTAAGTAGGATTCATCTGACCTAAGACATCTAAGTCTGAGCTAAGCACTTCAGTCAACTTTTACTTCCACAGAAGAGAAAAAGAGAAATCCATCTAGTGATTCATCTGATCTTTCCTAGATACCTATTTAAAGATGAAATGATCTGAGTATGTAGAACCTCAGAAAAAAAGACCCTTGCTGAAATGTCTTCCCATGGTGATTGCCATGGACTGATACAGAGGCTCATATAATTCAGTATCTTCATGGATAATATCCACAGCAAATTTGCAAATGATACTAAACTGGGGGGATGGCCGACATTGAATAGCCCAGCTTTAATTGAGGAACCTTCAAGGACTAAGGAGAAATGCAAGTTCTGCACCTGGGGCAGAACAGCCCCACGCACCAGGCTGGAAACTGACTTGCTGAGCAGCAGTTCTGCTGAAAAGTGACCTGGGGTTACAGTGGATGCCAAATTGAACACGAGCCAGCAATGCACTCTCATCACAAACACAGCAAAATGTACCCTGAGCAAAACTGACCGGCTGAAAGTGCCCATCAGATTTGAAGGAATTTTTTAATTCTCCCCAGCTGAGCACTGGTGAGGCCATCTCTAGAATACTGACAGTTCTGGTTGTTGAGAAGTTGGAAAGGGTCTGGTGGAGAACTAGCTAGATGGAAATGTAGAGTGTGATATCCGAGGAGAGCTGAGGGACTTCTTTAGTCCAGAACAGAGCCTAAGGCTGGTCTAACAGCAGCCTGTGACTACTTGAAGAGCAGTCACAAAGAAGACAGAGTTGAAATTTTATTAATAATGGCATATAATGGAACAAGGGTTACTGGCTAAACCGTGGTGCTTCAGAGGCTCAGAATGGCCATTAGGAAATAAACTTTTCCATGAGGAAAAGCACCAAAAGAGCTTACCGAGAGGGGCAGGGGAATCCCTTCCTGGGAGGTTGTCACAACCTCAAACCTGTTTAGTATCTGTCCCCATGGTTCTAGATGAGAATTTCTATTTGTTGTTATTAAGAGAGGAATAAAGAGAATCCTGAGCACTCCTGTAATCCCTGTGATGCCCTAAGTAACGTCAACACACCAAAATTGTTATCTGATGAGTTTCAAGGCTAAAAAGGCCCATGTATTTTGATATTTTTAAAAATTTATTGTATATTTAAATGAAATTTATTGTGGCTTTGGCATATATCAGAAGAGAAGTTTTACTTTCAGTAACAGCAAAAGTATAGTTCTCAAAGGCAACTGTGCAGAGAATCATGAAGTGCAGCTAAGCTTAGCTTAGAAACAGGATTCATTTCTTCTGGTCCAGAGAATGCGACCAGACAGGTTTACGCTTCTGAATAAAGGCTTCGATGCCTTCCTGCCCATCTCGCAAAGTCAAATTGTCTACCATGACCTGGGCAGTCATTCTGTAAGCAGTGTCAAGGTCCTGTGTCATCTGTCTGTAAAAGGTGGCTTTCCCCAGTGCCAGGACAGACTTGCTGCTTTTGCATATCTTGTGAGAGATTTTCATGGTCTCTTCTTCTAGCTTGTCTTCTGGCACCACCTTGCTGACAAGGCCATGCATTAATGCTTCTTGGGCAGAAAGAGGCTCACCCGTGAAAAGCATCTCTAATGCCACCTGAGCAAACAAACAAACAAATCATAGTAAGTATATTCAGCTTCATTATTGGTTTGGTTTCCTTAAGAAATGTCAGGTCCTTCCTTCAAGTACAAGTCACACATTTTCTGGCCTCTGAAACTGCCAAGGAAATGTGAAGAGGTTTCTACAAGAGAAGGACTGGATCTGCAGTGGGCTCTTTTTTTGTCCCCAAGCACTGCCCACTTTTCAGAACTGTTCTCCTAGGCTGATGCATCTGGGTTTCTTTTCAAAAGCTCAGAACCTCTAGTGATTGCAGCAGGAAGCAGAAGAGATGCAGATACCATGTCAAATAGCTTCACGACTTAATACTAAGTCAAATGTCTGAATTCAGTATTTTAAAGTGAGAGTACAACAGTAAATAAAAAGAGATTTTCTAAGTCAATGCATAGATTTGAAAACATATGTCTTAGTTCAAGTTTGGTCTGTGTGTTTTTAAAAACATCCCTCTTATAACTGAACCTATCCCAGGCTCCTGTTGCTTTCAACGTCCTATACTGAAGGTTTCAAATTAAAATATCCAAACACTTAGCTGATTGTTTGATGCTATACATATACACTGAGAAGTTTTTTTTTTTCCCCTGTGACTCCAGAGGCAATTGGCTGATACCATTAGGCTCCATTATCCTCATTATCCTTTGCAGTGTTAGCTACAGACAATCATCTTGGCAATATTTCCTTTGATAAAAGGTAAAAATCAGTAATCCTGAGAATTGCAGGAGGAAAAACAAACAAACAAACAAACAAACAAAAAAAAAACAAAAAAACCTTGCTACTCTGAAAAGCAGCACAAAGAAAAGTACATACTACACATTTTAAAAGGGTAACTGAAAATCACAAATACTAATTCAGAAAGAGCTATAACTGCACAGTCTAGCACACTTTCTCAAAACCCAAATAGGCTACATTTGAACATGATGGCATTACAGAGAAGAAAAGAAAGTTTTTATCCAGCAACTGGATCTGTGCAGATAAGTCCTTGCATCTCAGCAGCACCTGCTGGCCTTGAAGAATGAGTCTGCCACCCAAATCCAACGGGATCAGAACTTGAAATTTTATTTCTCCGTTAAGGCTTTACAGCTCACACTATTGTTTATGCAGCAAGAGATGTGCAGTCACAATCGGCAGGAAATAAAGTAGGAGGGAGGTATATGACGGTTTTAGATACTATTTAAAGCATCTTGATCTAAACCCAGGCAGAGCACGCTGACACTGAAATGTCACTGCATGGCAGGGACCGATAACCTCCGTAGGAGCGATATCCTGAGTTTGCAGGGGTTTCTCATCGGGGGAGAACATCTCTGTCTAAAGCACAGAGTTGTGTGCTGGAAAGGGAAGGGGCTGCTGTGCTGCTGGGAGCCCCTGCTGACTTCAATCAGAACAGGGAGAAGCTGCTTTCCCTGAACAAAGGTCATCCCTTCCTTTCTTTGTCCCAGTCCACACAATTTGTTCCAAGTATGTCTTTGGCAATTAGGTATTCTGCACATTCTACAGCAAAAAACGAAGTTTAGGTAATGCAACTAAAAGTCCTAAGAGGATCCTATTCCTCGCAAAACTACAAAAAAAAAAAAAAAAAAAAAAAAAAAAAAAAACCCACAAACCACCACCACCACCAAAAAACCAACACCACGCACACTGGGAAAGAAACCTACCTTTCTTGGAAGAGATCTGCCTAAGGCCACAGCTGGAGTGGAGCAAAACAGCCCAATGTTTACTCCAGGAGTAGCAAACTGGGATTTCTCACTTGCCACTGCAATGTCACAGCTGGCCACTAGCTGACAGCCTGCTGCTGTAGCCAAGCCATTGACTTTGGCAATCACAGGTACTGGAAGTTTCTGGATTAAGGTCATAACCTGGGTACAGAAAACAAAATATTCGGTTAGCAGTTTAAGCCTGGGGTGTTCCAAAATTTGCAGTTGGTTCACATACCTGACATCACCACCTTTCCCAGCTCTATCAATCGGAGTTCCATGAAAGATGCAACCTCTCCCAGCAAACCTGCCTTGGTTAGTCCTGCTAGCTCCGATGGAAAGCGCAAAGCTGAACAGCAGGGACACTAGCACTGGATCTGCAAGCACCTCGGGTGTCTCTGCACTGTAGGGCCTGTCAGAGCTGAAGTGTAGCCAAGACAGACTATGCCCACCTTCACTACTGCCTGCAGTGGAAAACTGACTGTGTAATAAAAGTCTCTGTGGTGAGGAATTGTGCACAGCAGGTCATATTTTCTGAAGCTGGATAGCCAGCTTTTAGATAGCTGAAGTTGAGAGACGAATTTGTCCAAATTTTTCTAGCTCAGTTTCTTCTTCCATAAAGTAGGGATCAAACTCATCTAATTGAATGCTTACAGGTACAAAATGCTATTTAACTGATTACTGTCATTACGTGGATAAAATAATTCTCATATTAGCACCATGTAGGCAAGATAACAAGTTTTCATTTGTTAATCCATTTTCTCCAATGGATGAAGCCTAGTAAGTCTTATGTCCCTTAGGTAAAATGACCTAAATTCTTTGGAATTTTGCCAGCCTCTGTCTCAGTTTTTCTACTCTTAAGAACAGTGTTCAATGCATCTTAAAGCAAACAAAAAATGCATAAGAGCATGCACGTACATGTGTGCAGAGGAACATAGAGAGCACTATTTGTGATTTAAAAAAAAAATAGGTCAAATGCTGCTTTAAAAAATCCCTGGTATTTCTGGGTTTGTTTTTGAGAAGCCTCTGGAGAAGTGATATTCACACCTGCCTTGTACTTGTGCGTGGAGAGTGCTTAGTTCTTGCATTATACATTATTCCTATATAATGGCAAATCGGAGGCACAGGCAGCTGACATGGCCTGCCCTAGATTACCTGTCACAGATAGATCTGGAAGCCAAAATTCCTGAACTCCAGTCCAATGCTCTGGACTCACAACATGACATTTAGAATAGATCCACTCTACTTCGCTTGGTATCTACATTTATAAAGACACACTCAGCTTTCCGAAAGCCTTCAAAAGCACCTGTCTTTCTCTACGGAAGAAAAAGCGAAGTCAATTAGTTTACCAGACCAATAAATGTAGATATGTTAGGATCCTTCATAAAGTCTAAATTAATTTCTACATTTCCCATTTCATCTGTAAATTGCCATTACTATTTATCATAAGACCTTCTTCCTACAGAGGAATAACACCGAGTTGTGGTTTATGAGAAAAACTTAAATCCCTTTAGGATTCTCAGGTAGGAAACGTAAGGCACTTATCATTGCCATCATCATCAGAAAAGGGATTACATGAAATATCATTTTGCCACTAACATTTCATTTCTTTGACAATTTCATGGTCTCAGAAATATTTATCTGAAATGCAGTACTTCATTTTTTAGTTAGAATGATGGCTTCCTTACTAAATTCACTATATAGTAGGGCACTATTCTCACAAATAAACATTCAACTCTGCATAGAGATAGGATTTTTTTTCCTTCATTAAATCAAAACCTATTTTGCTATACTAGCCATTATTCCCGCATATAGCCTTGATGCTAGAAATATATCAGGGACGATTTAAATTCCTTTGATTCTTGAAGTGAGAAATTGACAAACTCCTGATTTCATGCTACATATGATAAATTCTACATTTCTTCTGTCTGATCCTTCCTAATCTGTGACCCAGAAACTATATGGTTCACTTTTCTACTGACAGCACTGTAGTACGCTACCCATACAGAGATAAGCACAAGCGTGGCTGAATGACAAATTAGTCCTGTCTTCAGAAGGGCACAAAGGTCCCGATTTAATATTAATTTTCCAGTTACAGAGAATTTCAAGTGAGGAGTACAGGCAAAGCTGCAAGGATTATTGCCACATACTACACTAAAGGGCCTTCAGTGGTCTAAAATTATTTTTTGTAGTCACGCTGAGCATGACTAGGGGTCAAATTCTAGTTGGCTTTTTGCCATTCTCTCCAAAAAAGCACTTGAATTTCCTGACTTCCAGGGCCTTTCCTCTGCAACAAGAACTTGTGTGTTCTGCTCACCAGCCAGTCACACAGTCACATCATGTTACTTGATGTTTCAGCTGTTCTTGAGTTATCAGCTAGGTGCTGGGAAGGGATATTAAATCCCAAGCGGAATGAAGTTGGATAATCCTGTATTTTTAGGAAGGACACTACACAAATACCCAGCTGCCAGGAAACCTGGCCAAAGTAAATCACATGCAACAACTATATCCATTCTAGGGCACCTATACATCAGCATTCTAGCACTTCTATTTGCAAATAGAGAAAGAAAAACAGGGGAAACATCATTTCACCAAGCTTAGGTATTGAAAGAGCAGAATGAAAAAGAACAGGGAATCCAGAACAACCGCCAGAATCCAGATGCTGACCAATGTTGCCCCTACTTAGACCAATTTCAGTGCTTGGTCTTACTACCAAGCAAAAGGGATTGCATTTGGGAAAACTCACTTACCTCTGCACAAAGTTCAAACACTTTGGAATGATGCTTCACATCTTCTTCACTTGACAGTTCCCTCAGGTCGTGACCAGAACAAA